>NC_134844.1:92607266-92939545 GCF_965363235.1 Mytilus galloprovincialis | reverse complement strand
ACGCGTTTTTCGATATAAGGGACCTTCTTTATTCCTGTGATATGCGTTGCGGAATATATTGACTGTAATTAGGTGTTGAAAGGCCACAGCAGTCCATTCCATTATTCAAAATATCCATCATGGCATTATTCAAAATTGGCTATTTCCTAATTTTCACGCATATTTTGGCATTTAGGTCTTCCGTAATGCCTATAATTGTCATTGTGGCATAAATTGTTTCTTCTCAGTGTATTCCTCTGTCAATAAGCTTTAATTTGATGTATAGTTTTCAACTTGATTAGGAGCAGTCCATTCCATTCTTCAAAAAAAGCGTTATCTCAATTTTCACGCATATTTCGATATAAGGGTCCTTCGTTACTCCTCTAATATGCGTTGCGGAACATATTGACTATATACCTTTTGTTTCTCTCTCAAAAAGCGTTTGAAGGAGGTCTGAGGTATATCTGTAATTAGGGGTTGGAGGGTCACAGCAGTCCATTACATTATTTAAAATATCTATTTCATTTTTCAAAATTTGCTATTTCCTAATTTTCACGCATATTGTGGCATTAAGGTCCACCGTAACCATGGTAACCCCTCAAATGGTCATTGTGGCACATATTGTTTATTCTAGGGGTTATTCCTCCATCATTAAGCTTTAATTTGGTGTATAATTTTCCTCCTAATTAGGAGCTGACGGGTTGCACCAGTCCATTCCATCATTCAAAATAAGCGTTTTCTCAATATTCACGCGTATTTCGATATTAGGGTCCTTCGTTACTCCTCTAATATGCCTTGCATAATATATTGACTATATACCTTTTGTTCCTCTTTTAATAAGCTTTTGAATGAGGTATAAGATATATCTGTATCATGTGCTGAAGGATCAGAGCAGTTCATTCCATTATTCAAAATATCCATTTCATAATTCAAAATATCCATTTCATAATTCAAAATATCCATTTCATTATTAAATTGGCTTTTTTTCTAATTTTCACTCGTAGTTTGGCATTTAGGTCCCCGTAATCCCTGTTATGGTCATTGCTGCATAATCAACTTGTTATATATATAGTCAGAGGATGGAGAATAGCCAAGGTTCATTGAAAATAAAAAAGGACAACGCAGAGTATTTTAATTTCAATATATATGTATGGTATTCAGATCATCCATACATTTAATCAAGGAATTTCTGTTTAAAATAGTTAGAAAACCACTAGTTTATCCCCCGAAACTAAATAAATTAATAAAATTAAAGATTTAAAGAGTTAAAGAGTGTTTTCATTTTTTTTGTTCTTATGATAATTTGAATATTCGTTAGGTAACACCAAAATTACGAATTTAGACATAGGGGATATAGCTATAGTGTCAGTCAATTTTTTATTTTTTATATCACTATTCACCACTTCAACTTAAATAATGAAACATAAACGATTTCATTATTCATTATTCACCCCTTAACATTGAATAGTGAATAGTGAACTATTTTATTATTCATTATTGAATTTTGAATAATGAAAAATGAATAATGGACGTATTTCAGCGCGGTCATTTTGTTACAACATTTAGGAAATTACTCTTCAATAAGATTTATTTCTATCGAGTGTAAAACTGTTATATCTTGCCCAGCTTTGACTCTACTTTTCGGGTTTTTTTTTATTTTTTCAGCTCTTAATTTTTTGAACTAAGTGCATTAAATTTTCAAGGACGAATGTAGTAATGATATTAATGAATCAAAACTATGTAATTATAAATAAAACGGATTTTTCTTCGAATTATGTGTATAGACTCTAAAGTTAAGAGACGCCTTTATTCAACATAATGTACACCCAAAACAAATTCATAGTACCAACATGTTCCTACATGTGTTTTTATTTACTGTATTCTATGTTTAAAAAATCCCCAACCAAAAGGAGTGGCAGGGAAAATAAGACTAAAACGTAAGCAGTTGTATACACTTTATCAAATCTTTTATCTAAAATCTAACCAACTGTGTTTTACTTTTATTCAACAACAATATTGCACATGCTGTTAACATATTTCTTCACTGGTACAGATATGTCAGTGGAGATCCCTGTTTATAAGTACCTTACGACCAGGATATCTTCTACTACTGTCAAATTAATTTTCAAACATAGTCAATACAATACTTCCATGGTAATATACAATGCTAGATTATGAAGTTGAAATCATCCTTTCGTAAAATTTACGGACGCCATCATCCATTAAAGGAATGAACAACATCTGTCATACTTATTTGGAACAGCCATTTCCTTATATAGAAAATGTAGAGTTAACCTGATTGTACAGCTAGTTAAACATCTCACGTGTATAGAGGTCACATACATTTTTTTTAAATAGACAATAATGTGTTGACAAAACAAACAGTCGTTAAAGGTAAAAATGTCCACAAGATGGGAAAAGCAGTCCCTACAGATATAGCAAATTTTTTTTCACCATTGAATTTTTCTTAAAATTTGCATACATATACTATGCAATGGTCTCTATGAAAATTTGAGTTAAAAATAGTATGTCACCAGACTCGTTTCCATGGTAACGGTCACCAAAGTTGGTACATCACGTGTATGCATAAATACATACCTGATGTAGAAACTCTGGATTTTTTTTAAGCCTTTGAAAGTATTTTGAAAGGTTTGTTCTTCATTTATTACAAAATTATTATTTAGAATGTAAATAAAACACAAATAATGGCAGTTTTATTCATTTTCATTGATTTCGGCTCTAATTTCATCAACACTGCTCCACAAAAAAAAACACAGATTTTGTTAAAAATTTCTATTTTTCTTAAATTTTAAAAAAAAATGGTCCTATGAATATTTTTTTAAATTTGACATAAGATGGTCATAACAATGAGCTTTAAAAAGAAATAAAAAGGAATAAAAAAAAATATGGGTCACCAGACTATTTTTTGCACGAAAAACGTTTTTGTGACCCCTAACGAAACAGTGATCAACAGCAGTTTTTTGTATATCTTTCATCATCGGTGATCAAAGTGTGACAGATGTTGTCATATCCTTTATTAAACTAACACAGAATAATACAGTTTCACAAGGCAATCAAATGAGAACAATTTTTTGGTTTCTATGAACAACGGTTACCATGGCAACAGGACATGAAGTTGGAAAATTCAAGTTTTTGCATTGTTCTGATGTGCAAGATTAACAACCTAACAGACAATGGCAGATCAAATATCATGATTTCAGAGCAACAGCACATGGTTTCTATGTAAATGTAAACAAATATTAGGATACATTGTAATGCAGCTTATATTAGCATTACTTTGGTCTTAAATGAGCAAAATAAATTACTCATAAGTTAGCGAAAATCACCAAATATATTTTTTTTTAAATTATCGATTCATAGGTAACAGTCATGCAAGTAAATGGATTAAAAAAGACTTTGTCACCTTTTCCTCAGTTAATGATTTAAGTTTGATGAAGCATAATGATAATATATTATATATTTCAGTTGTCATAGTAACATAACCCAAAAAAAATGATGAAATAATAACTTTTTCAAAGGTTTTTCAACTTTCTTTATTTTGAATGCCTCAATAATCAAGCAACCATATAACTGTTATATTTACAAATATGTAAATAGTTTACTCCTCTGATTCAGTCAAGTACTTATTGATAGTCATAGCATTATTAGAGTTCACTTTGTTCTCAGTCAAAATTGTCAAACCTTCCATATTGAATAGTACATGTTGCTCCCAGTCAGATATATCATATTACTATTAGTGGCAATTCTTTTCTTTTAAAATCTTTGTTTTTTGGTTATCTGTTTGCTTCTCTAATTTCTTATTCATACTTTCCCAAATTTTCTGCGTAAATTTTCCAGGAGAACATTCTATTGCTGCATTTACCTGAAAGTTTAATTCATTTATTTGTAATGAAAAGGTGTAATATATACTAATAAACTACTAAATCTATATAATATGTCAGTGAGTGCAAAATTAATCCAATCATGCATTACAACATCAATTTAAAAAGATTATATTATACCTGACTAAAAAAGGTACTCATTAAGAGTTTTATAATATGATATATGGCCAGGTTTTTGAAGTGATTGCAATAATTAGGTCAGCTGATGGGTATGCATTTTATATTGCTTTTGCATATGATGGCCATCCTTTTTAGTGGTTTTTGTTTTGTGTACAATGGCAATTTGGAATGCAATAATTGACAATATAAATGATATAGGAAGCATTATAGGGTCCAATGCATATTCAAGGTATACATGTATATTTAATAGGTGTGACCTTTACCATATACCTTAAATCAATACAGTTGAACTGTTCTTTTTGGTAAAAATTTACATATACAGCATGTGACCAAGTTTGAAATAAACATAAGTTATCTACATCACATAGTTATCTTCCTTGTCAGGATTGTGGAACATGAGAACCAGTGGCAATCTTGATAATATACTTTGTATTTAAATTATAAAATAAAGTACAAATCAATAGTGTAAAATATGGATCACTGTGACCTTCTTTTGCCTGGAAGCTGAGTTACTGAGACTCTGAGAGTGTATATATAAGTTTGCATGATCTGACACCTTTTAGTTGCTGAGATATACATTTGTTGTATATGAAATTGGATGGTTAATGTAACCAAAGTCAGTGAAGTGGAAAATGTAGGTCAGTGACATCTGTGTACAAGTTTACATGATCCTACATTTTATAGTTGAGTCTACTAAATTTATTGTCCAAAAGGAAATGTTATAAATGCCTGCAAAACACCATTATCAGATTAAAATGTATCAAATGAAACCTAAGTTTTTTTTTCAAAGGTAACTTCATGTAATTATCCTAAAATGTATGTATTTACCATTGACAGTCATCCTTCCTTTTTCTACAAAACTGAGCAGTTTTAGCACTGCTAATAACCTGCTGTTAAATGATAACCATGAGACCTACAATTGATAACAAATATAGCAAAAATTAAATAAGTAAATTAATATGATATAGGATTCATAAAAAGTGAGAGTTTTATATTACTTGTTATCAATGTTGGTTGTTGAATATCAAGATAGTTAAAATAATGATAAAAAAAAGCCATATTCCATATAATAACAAGAGCATTAATGCTAAGTATGGCATCCTCTCACCATAGAAGACTGTTGCTCTCACATGGGTGTTTAGAATCTACAATGTCCACTTTCACCTTGACATTTGGGAACATCTTTTCTATTAATAAAGTTAAAGTATAAATTCTTTAAATTTACCTGTATTACTTTCATAGTTTCAACCAGTACCAAACATTTGTAATTCTGCAACAAAACTAGCTTCAACCTAATGAAAAAAGTGATAACAAATATATATAAATGAAAGTGCATGCAGTGTTCAAATACTATAGCTAAAACATATATTACATTTAAAATTAACTGGAAACTCAGGCTGTTAACAATGCAATTTGTAATAATAATATGTATAAAGGCTTTCAAAACCAAATAGGTTTCATCAAATTTGTTGAAATTATACATTAATATAGATTTCCTTTAATAAATACAAATGTAACTAATTCTAGTTCAATATTTTTGTTGAAACAAATTCTGTCATGTTCTATACATGAAAGTCTTCAAGTATATATAACAATGCTTTACCACAAAATTGATTTGAAATATTGACCCTCAACTTGAAATTATTACCAAGATCTGTTAATTCATTTTTATGACTGCTTAAGTGCAAATATGAATATAATTATGGTCCTCGTTATACTTTATATAACTACTTAGGAAAATTATCAAAAAATACTTTGAAATTATATGACTAAAGGTTTAATTACCTTCTAATTATTAATTAAATTAACCATGTTTAAAACTGTTTCTTCTTTTGACTTTATTTACAGGATTCTTTTGCAACTGCAAATATTTTCTTTCCAGTTTAATTCTCCTTTTTCATTAAGTATGGCTCATGAATTCACAGAAAGTACATTCAATCCATTAAGGAAATTGTTGAAATGTGTGGCACAAATTCCTGCATGCATCATTCCTGAAAAATATGATATGAAATGTCAGTTTGCACATGTATTGGTTAATTAGATAAACTATAAACTATTTAGACTTGAGTTCATAATTTTATTTGGAATATACAATTGATTTTTTTCAATTCATAGTTATATAATATGATTGTGAATTCATGTTTACCTTTATTCTTATAGATCACAGACTCACATTTATTTCTAATAATGTGGAATGAGAATGGGTGCCCCCTTCTTAGTTTTCTTTTTTGCCTTCATGCATTATCCTGCATTCTACACATCATTCTAGGTGTTTTTAAAAGACTAAATATGTAAGGTATCAGACTATTTGGTCTCTGATCACATGCAAATAAAATAAAGAAAGCTAATATTTTGAGTTTGTAAAACATTATTTTTGTAAATGAATCATTGTGACTGCAATTGTTTACTTTTTCAATTCTAATTTTATGTATGGTTATATAATTGCTACCAAATAAGTATTTACAAAGTAATCCTCTCCTTTTGGATGCAAAACTAAAAAGCCCCTTATGTATAGATGTCTTTGTATTCATTGCATAAATGATAAATAACTTCCAGGGGCAAAATGCCAGAAAAATTACTAAGTCCAGCTTCATAAAAATTTTTGGCAGCACTTCCCCTCAAAATAAAGCTTTTTACCCTCAAACCACATAAACCCCAGACCATAATAGAGGGGAATTAAAGAAAGAAAAAGAGAGGTGTGGGGCAGGTTCATTTATGAGGGCCCTCATGGGGTTTTTGATTATGTGATTACTTGGCCGTTTTTTTTAATGATTATTTGATTATAAAGCAAATATTTCATGATTATTTGATTACCTAGGACTGTATTTTTAGTTTATGATTATTTGATTACTAAAGATAAGCAAATATTTAATGATTATGTGATTATATTGGCAAAAAAATGGTGATTATGTGATTACTAGGACCCCCCCCCCCCCATGAGGGGCCTCATTTATTCAAGACATGAAACCATACACCTTCTTCAACCAGTAAAATGTGTAAAGAGAATATATAATAAAGAGAAAATAGAACTCTCTTACCATGTGCAGCTTTTGAATTGATAAAAAATTCACCAGTCCCATTTTCCCCCTCGTTTCTACACTGTCACACATGATATGCAGGTTACATGCACTGCAACTACAACGATATGGTATGGACAAAATGCTCCACGGCCTCCACCTCCTGGTACAAGCCTTGAAGGTCGTATTTCCGTTCACAGACAGTATCCGCAGGGGACAGTTTTACATCTTAACGAACATATTCTGCGCTAGGTGATCAACCAGAGCTATCCGTCGACCTTCTTTCCAGGTTTCGCCACACAAAACATTACTGTCTGTGATCGGACGCCGAATTTCTCCAACTTCCAAAAACTTATATCATATGATATTGTAAGTTGATAATCATTTAAGACTGTGTGAACTTTCAGGCTGAAGCTATTCATATTCTTTATTTTTAAAGAACGCATGCATTTATCCTTTATGATAAACCTTCCTTTCTTCTGAGCGATGAGCTGTAACTTGGAAGTTGTTTACACACGTTGTCAACAGACGACATCGGAACTGTTACCGTGACCTAGATATACAGGCGATATATCCTTAATTTTTAAACGGGAACCAGTTTTACATCAGTAAAATTTTGTTATCTCCCTTAGTATCGGAAGTCACCTTAATATTGATTTTGTTATCAGTAAATTAAAAACAAACTAAATTCTATGGTCAAATACATATACACATTCATGGATCTACAATCTGTCTATACCTGTATATTAGCATTGCACAAGGTAATGTTTTTCTCTGACTGTTTATAACGTATGTAGACTAGATCCATTGGATGTTGGATTTGTACTGGTTGATAATTACATCTTAGATGTATGATTTTTTTATAAGTTTTTAGACTTTAGTTTTCAACTAGCTGTCAGTTATTGCAAGTACTCTTAGATCTGTACTTAGCGTTTTTTGTTTGTTGATGGGATGAACAAGTACCCGGTCACGTCATTTCTGTGACGTATGTCTATTTCTATCCATATGATGCCTTTTTCAACGGATTTTTATAGTTCGTTCTTTTGTTGTAACTTTAAACTACTGTCTCAGGTAAGGGGAGGATTAGGATCCCGCTAACATATTTAACCCCGTCACATTTTGAATGTATAGTTTTTTTCCAAATTAGGAGCCTTAAATTGAGTGGATGTCGTATTTTGATGTGTTACATATTTGTTTTTCGTGTATGTTTGTACATATATTAGGCCGCTAGTTTTCTCGTTTGGATCGTTTTACATTTGTGATTTCGGGGCCTTTTATAACTGACTATGCAATATAGGCTTTGCTCATCGTACGTTGACCTCTTGTTGCTAATATCTGTGTCATTTGGTCTTTTGTGGAGAGTTGTCTCATTGGCAGTTATACCACATCTTGCGGGTGAAACGTGAAAATTGATTGACATTATTGAAATGTAATTTGCTAAACTTACATCAAGTTATTGATAATACACATGTAGGTGTACTTAAACATGTATCTTTATTCGTTCAAAGTTAACGAAAATATTATAATATAAAGTAAAGTAATTTTTTTATATATTTCATTTCTAAGTTGTTTTGTATATTTCTTTCATTGTTAGTGATTGTATTTTGTATGTATTTACCTCTTGTTTCACATATCAATGTGACGGAGTGTTTTTAAATAAAGCATATTGTCTAATGTTTTATACATATGTTTTGATTTTTTTTAAACAAATCTTTATTTTACATGTATGTCATTCCAAAAAGATAAATAAAATCACCAAACACTGAACTTCAAATGTTCATTGAGAAAAAATAAGAAGAATTGGGCATTTTGCTTCAAAATTGATACACAAATTGATTGAAAACGCTGATATATACATTGAATTAATGGAATTCTCAATTTCTAACGCATGTCATTTTCTTTAGTTGAGTTATTGCTATCTCTAAATGATAATCGGAATTCCCATGTGGACTAACTGTGTGCCACTTATTACGGACCTGTTTTTGCATTGTGAGGAGTTGCAATGTATGATTAAAATCAGTAACGACCCACCGAAACAACATTTGATACAAAAATTTAACAATATTTTTAGATATTTGGATGATATAGTGGCTCTCAATAATGACGACTTCAGTATGCATACTAAAGAAATTTTCGGAAACTATGTCTATACTTAGGATTACATTTAAGACTTACGATTACAGGTGACAAAAACAAGGGGTCATCTCAAAATACAAATAAACCCCACAACAATACAGATACAAAATAGCAAATGGTGTCTTCTATATAAACAAATGTAAGCAACACGTTAAAATTTCATGTGTCCGAAGCGCTTTTCTGGATTTACCTTCATATTAAAAGACAGGGATTGATCAGAACCGAAGGTGTAGATAGATTTATAATATATATAAATATATATGCCTATAAATAGCAGCACATGACATACAAATCTATGAGAGTGTGGATTAATCAGTACAGAGATTAATTCAATTACACAAATGAGTCTGTAGATTGCCTAACAATGTAATTTTAACACACCTTTTAGTATGTAAATATTAGAATGTTTAAAATATTAACAAAATGATAAAAATAAACGTAATATTTCGCTAGACAAACTAGCTTTATTAAGCGAGCATCTATCTAGGTGATATCGGATGTAGATGATAAGAAACTTGTGTATCTCAATGTACATGTTGAAGAATCCGTATATCGTCAAGTTGTCGGAATTCTAATTACTATGCGCCACTTATTGCGGACCTGTTTTTGTTTTGTCATGAGTAATAATTATAACTAAAATCAGCAAATACCCATCGTAACAACATCTGATACAAACAATTAACAATACTTTTAGAGATTTGAATAATGTATTGGCTCTCAATAATGACGACTTCAGTATGTATACTAAAGAAATTTATCCCGTTAAACTAACTTTAAAACAACGAATACTAACAATGACCACTGCCCTTTCCTCGATCCTGATATTTATATCATTAACGGGAAGCTTAATGCAAAAAAATCATGACAAAAGAGGAGATTTTTCATTTCCTAATGTTAACGCAATTTTTAGAGGGTGACTGTCCCTTATCTACAACTTGTGGTTTTTTTTATATCTCAACTTGTACGTTTCACTCGTTTATATGACAACGTATTAGATTTTAGTGAGTGAAATTTTTTTATTAAGGAAAAATTATTACACCAGGGTTTTTGATATCGCAACCTAGACAAAACATTTACTAAATTTTATCATCGGTACAAGGCCATCATTCGTAAATATAACTCAACATGCAGACATCTTATATATTCAAGTATTTCGCATCCAATATTGTATGGTAATGAGTTATCAAAGGTACCAGGATCATAATTGTGTACGTCAGACGCACGTTTCGTGTTCATAAGACGCATCAGTTACGCTCACATGAAAATAGTTATAAAGCCAAACAAGTACAAAGTTGAAAATAATTGATGGCTGAGTCCCTTGGTTATCCCAACCCCCTTCAATTCTAAAATGTACTCTTTGCTTTTAATACGTCGCGATCCGCACCCTTTTACAATATATATACTTGTATGGGACAATAACACAAATCAAATGAAATTAATTTGGGGAGTCCCTGATGTCGTCTTATCCCCATCCTGTCAGAGAACTTGGAAAAAGTCAAGATCCCCGCCCCAAAACCATATATATTCATGTATGGGACACAATGACTAATTAAATGATTTATGGGGAGTACCTTGGGTCTCCCCACTCCTCCTGTTTGAGAACTTGGAAATGGTTGAGATCTCCATCTGTAAGTCATACCTATTCATGTATGGACAATAAAGCAAATACAATGAAATATAGGGGAGTCCCTGCGGTCATCCCACTCCTCCTGTTTGAGAACTTGGAAAAGATCCCCACCCTTAAACAATATTCATGTACAGTAATACATGGGACACTAAAACATATCAAATGAAATATAGGGGTATTCCCTGGGAAAACCACCCTTTCCTGTTTGAGAACTTGTAAACAGTAAAGATCCATACCTCTAAACCGTATATAGTTATGTATGGTATAGAGCGCCCCTTGGGTCAACCCACCCCTCCTGTTTGAGAACTTGTAAAAGGTTAAAATCCAATCCGTAAATCATATATTCATGTATGGGGCAATACAACAAATCAAATGAAATATAAGGGTCCCTGAAGTCACCCCACCACTCCTGTTTGTGAACTTATAAATAGTCAAGATCATAAACCATATATTATCATGCATGGCACAATACAACAAATCAAATAAAATATAGGGGGTCCCTGGGGTCACCCTAACCCCTCCTATTTGAGAACTTTTATACGGTCAGTATACCCATACCTGAACCATATTTATTCCTTTTCGTCATTTCAAACATTTGTATGACGTACAGGGCCAATCGACTAAGTGTCACATATGCATATCACTTAACTAGACCAAACCAATATGAACTGGAATTTGCCCAATGTCATGCGCTCATGGGAATGACAAATAATGGGCATTTCGTAACGGCATTCTGTAAAAATAATAACTTGTTTATTATAAAATTTTATTGATGCAAAAAATGAGTATCGGTTAATTGAATTTACTTTTTATTATTTATTGAATTATTTCTGGGTCTATAAGAAATTTTTTTTTTTTGTTCATTTGAAAGCAAAAACATATAAATCTTTCTTGATGGTAACCAGTTATCAAAGGTACCAGAATTATAATTGTATACGCTAGACGTGCGTTTCGTCTTCATAAGACTCATCAGTGACGCTGATATCAAAATAGTTATAAAACCAAACAAGTACAACGTTGAAGGGTATTGAGGATCCAAAATTCCAAAACGTTGTGCCAAATTCGGCTAAAGCAATCTATGCCTGGGATAAGTTTTGTAAACAGGAAAATTATGAAAATGACCACATAATTGATATACATGTCAACACCGAAGTGCTGACTACTGGGCTGGTAATACCATCGGGGACGAAACGTGCACCAGCAGTGGCATCGACCTAGTGATGTAAACAGTTATCAAAGGTATCAGGGTTATATCTTTGTACGCTAGACTCGCGTTCTTTAGACAACACAAAAATGTCAAGCCTGTTTAGTCTTGTATGATTTTCGTATTTAGTTTCTTGTGTATAATTCGGAGATTAGTATGGCGTTCATTATCACTGAACTTGTATACATATTCGATTAGCGACCAGCTGAATGCCTCCCCCAGGTGCAGGACTGTCTCGCTGCATTAAGACCCAGTGGTGGCCTTTGGCTATTGTCTGATCTATGGTCGGGTTGTTTTCTCTTTGACACGTTCCCCATTTCCATTCTCAATTTTAAAATAACAAAAATGTTTTTCTGCGTCCACATAACAAAGAAAAAATACGAGTTGAAGTCAAGAAGATGATAAACAAATACAAAATAAGATATCAAACATGATAAATTAAATGAATGAATTTGCAAATTTACCATTTGTTCTGATAAGCTTGGATCCATGAAAAAAAATAGATAAGTAACCCCCAGCCCGTTTTGGTAAGGTGTATGTTGCTCAGTCTTTAGTGTTCTATGTTGCGTTTTGTGTACTGTTGTGTGTCAGTTGATTTATTTTTATTTTTATGTTTATTTTCGACTTATGAGTTTGAAAGTTCGTGTAGTTTATTTCGCTTCTTTTCTTGAAATGATAACATGTTGACTTCTTCTTTTAACGTCAAGGTCAAATAATCGGTATTTTTACGTGTTATATTGTTAATCTGTTATATTGTGGTTTATTTTCAAGTTTGGTTTTATGAGAAATTTCAATAATCTTTTGGTATGTTGGTGTGAAATCATGAGACAATGTGTTACATATCATCGTGACATTTATAAATTTGATCCAAATATTTTGCAAGTTAACAATTGGTATGGTATGTGTGATTGTATTGTGTCAACAAAACTTGTGATTGTATGCATGTCAACATTACTTGTGTTGGTCCTGATTCATATGATAATCATAGTGACAGAGCATAATCATGGGAGTGCATGACATACAACAAAAAAAGGAAAAAACATCCCAAAATATGACGACAACAATTCCCTTTCTTTTTAGTTTTTAAACACCCTTTCCTGGACCGTGTCAACCTATGGGACGCTCTTAGTCTTTTTGTAGCAATCAAACTGAAATGAGATTCATGTTATCAGCAAGCTGATAAATTACGATGTTTAAAGTGTTTGATAATCTACCAAGAAGTTACATAATTAAGTTTTGGTATCTGTAAGAATCAAGCAAACATATGAGGAATTTAAATTTTGCTCATTCTCAGTTTTGAATGTTATAGGTTTTTGCATTTACACACTCCTTTAAGTTTCAGACATATCATACGGTCAGTCAACATTTTTTGCTGATTGTCGATTGTTTACTTTTTAAAGAAAGCATTTTATAATTTCGTATTTGAAAAGGTTCTATGTAAAAAGAAAACATGATTCATTGTTGCATCCCCAAGTAACTGTCTATCTATGTCGAGAAAAATATTTCCACAACGACACCCTCTTTTCCCCACAAGTCTACAATACGTAGGAGCGTAACGTATTCACAGAACCTCAAGGTTTTTAACAATTTAATGTAAATGTAGATAAATGCCTACAAAACGTTTAAAGGCTCTATGATATAGTTTTGAATGTTGACGTTGTAAATATATATATTACGTTTTGTAGAGCAGGGTAAAGCTTTTATAAAATGAGACCATCGATAGTCGAAAACAAGTATCCCATGAATTCATTACAAGTCACAGACAACAACACATATATAATTTTAGTGTGCTGAAAATATTTTGAATGAAATCATTTAATGTTTTGTAAAATGTTTACGTTACTCAATACTTCTTTTAAATACGTTAGGTGCAATATAACAAAGAGGCATTTATGTTTATTCATGCAAGTACCTTTAACAAAAATACACCATAGGCACACAGTTATTTGTGCGTGGTCGATGGTTTAGCTAAAATATAATATTTTTAGAATTAGGTGTTGTTGAAAGGTTGCACATTTTGTTTCGTATTCATCTTTAAAACATATTATAAAGGTTTGTTCTATTTCAAAAACACAATAGCAGGAACTACTGTGTCTTATGGTTCGATAAGCTTCGATATTTGGATGTCCATTTTAATTGACTATGGAGTGCAGTTATGGTACAAACAAATAATATCATTGGGATTTCTTCTCATTTGTTTACCCCTGGAATATATCATATCAAACTTTTCAGGGTTTTGGGCCCTTTGTTGGGCCCTGTAATCTAGCAGATACGAGAGTCACTGCTAAGTCTTTTGGTTGTTTTTTTTTTATATAAATCTGAATTATCTACTGCACAGTAACAGATAGAGCAGTCGTTATAATTCACAAAATATAAATGACTCTTAAGTGGATACGTTTTAATTTGTTCGTGGAGAGTTGTCTCTTTGGCATCATATCACATCTTTTTTTTTTATATGACATTGAAACTATATTGTTGATAGTCAATTGTATCGTGTTACAAACCATACATCCTTATATATACGTTACATAATCTTTGTTATACGTTTTGTATTAAAATAAACAAAAGATTGTTGTTAACACTCAAGCTTTAACTGATTAAAATCCGAGACTAGAAAGGACTATTTTACTATTTTAAGACTAGAGCGTCAAATAATATATCGTAGCTCTTATTATTAGTTGATGTGTGTGTTTCTTATCTCTAACCGTTCATTTCAACTAATATTGTTTTTCTTATGAATCAAAGACCCCAATTATTTAAACAACATGTTACATTTGAATCATGCTTTTCAATATAATCCCCTCTTTTTCTGTTTACCAAACCTAAACAGAAGCACAAGAACAAGTTACCTCCAACACACTGGACCAGTTAGAAGGGTATTTTAATATTTTATTTTCACTTTAACAATTTTGTCGAATTATAAACTTCACGGTTAATGTATGTCGTAATAAAGACTTTGTATAGTGTTAATTAACGTGAATCCAAAGAGGATACTACAGACCTAGCCAAAAGCAAGTGTTTGCATTTGGTTAATATGGCATATTAGTTTTTCTCTTTGAATTGTTCTAACTTTTAAGAATTTGGATATTTACTAGTTTAAATATTGCGTTGCCATCTATCTATTGTTGAAGAAGGTTTAATTAATCTAGACATAGTCGGCGGTTTTATTCCTCAATAATGTACACTTAACACTTTCTTTGTTAGATGTCGATCTTGACAGTTAACTAAATAATGGGTTGGTAGCTGCATTGTAATGCTAATTTATATGCTCGATAACGAAGACATAATTTCGAAATTACTGAAATTTCATATTATAGACCAAATAGTATTCACCAAATGATTGCCGGCAGAGGTGAGAAATAAGCCCCTAAAATTGCTAGACATAGCTAGCATATAATTGGGAAATGCAACCGGATAAAAATGTTCATAGATAGTATGAAAAAGTCTGTTTACACCTATAACTTTACATACTATACTGCTTTTAAATACTTTCGGTACAATGTAACAAAGATCCTGCTTGTTTATTCAAGATTAAAATTTTAAATAAATAGACAAATCGCGTGTTTTCATAGATTGCTGAGTAACTGGACGCTACATTTGGTACAATAACCTTTTAAATAGAATGTAAATGAAAGATATTTTAATGTACAATATAACCTTTTAAATAGAATGTAAATGAAAGATATTATAATGTACAATATCGGCAACGTTCTACATCACAAGGAGGTAACATCTAAAATTCCTATTTATTTTCAAAATCAATCTGTTCCTATTGTATCCTACAGTTACACCAAAACCATTGCACCTAAAATATTTAACTATAAACAAGCATTGCAGGACCTTGACTTAGAACAATACTTAAAAAGCCCTCCGACATGTGACTGTTCCCACTCGCCTTATAATTACAGCCCCTCTGGTCATGTTATAACTGGAGATCTAAACATAATTCAACATGAAAATCTCCGAAAGGTGATTTCTCATGGTCCTAAGTTTAGAGAACCCCAACACTTCAATTGGAACCATAACTTCAAAATAATTATGGATTCCATTGAGGACTACGCCAGAGCATGGGCTAAGCGAGAAGAAGTTGAACTGGACACTTTGTCAGAATGGGTTAAAACTATCAGGTCTCTGATAAAACGTCGCATTCACAAGTTGAAAAACTGTGTGAACGATCGACCAAAGTCCATTTTCAGAGACAAAGAGGCCATGAAATATCTATCATCTCTTCATGATAAGTATGTTGTTGTTCCTGTGGACAAAGCTTCAAATAATATTGTCTTTTTATGTAAATCGTATTACTACGAATGTCTTGTAAAGGAATTGGGTATAGGAGAGCACTCAGGTAATCCCACATACAAAGACATATCATTTGACAAGGATGAGATTTTAGCAAATCACAAGTCCTTCGTGGCTTCAATAAACATTACATTGAACACCAAATCGGAGGACTTACCTTGTTTGTATTGGATACCAAAGCTTCATAAAATTCCGTACAAACAACGGTATATTGCTGGCTCATCTTCATGTTCCACTAAAGAATTGTCCATTAGATTGACTAAAATTTTATCCGCAGTGAAAGAGGGTCTTCAGAAATACTGTGAAACTGTTTACTCTCGTAGTGGTATTAACCATATGTGGATTCTTAAAAATTCTAAAGAACTTCTAGACAATTTTAAATCTCGGTCTATTTCTGAAATTAGTTCTATCAAAACTTTTGATTTTTCAACCCTGTATACCACCATTCCCCATGTGAAATTGAAAAATCGCCTAAAAGAAATAATCCACAATGCCTTTCAACATAAAAATGGTAGCATACGCTAAATATTTTTGGGATTTCATAAGGCATATTTCGTTAATAGTGACAAACAAAAAGGTAAAACATGCTACACAAAAGAACAAGTGGTCAGTATGCTGGAGTTTCTTATCGACAACATATTTGTTGAGTTTGGAGTTAGACTTTTTCAATAAATTGTCGGCATTCCTATGGGAAGGAACTGCGTGCCTCTCCTTGCTGACCTCTTCTTGTTTTCATATGAATCGGAGTTCCTTCAGACACTTGTCAAAAACAAGAAGATTAAAGAAAATAAAGGCAACAGTAGTATACCGCTGTTCAAAACTCATAAATCCATGGACAAAAAACAAAATCGGGGTAACAAACTAAAACCGAGGGAAACGCATTAAATATAAGAGGAGAACAACGACACAACACCGAAAAGCAACACACAAAACACCACGAGAATAACAAATATAACATCAAAACCAAATACAAGAATTTGGGATAGATAAGTACCGTGCCACGTCTTATCTAAAAAATAAGAGAAAACACAAACGACTCAACGTTAAAATGCAACACACACAGAAACGAACAATATTATAACAATGGCCATCTTCCTGACTTGGTACAGGACACTTTTAAAGGGGAATAAAAGTGGTGGGTTGAACCTGGTTTTATGGCATGCCAAACCTCGCACTTTAATGGCAAAGTTAAATATAACATCGAAATGACAACATAACATCACAGGACTACAACACAAATAAAGAAGCCAGGTTATTTAATTTCACTTTCAGATATATTGATGATGTTCTTTCCATTAACAATCCGAACTTTTCTGATTGGGTTCCATTAATATATCCACCAGAACTAGAAATTAAAGAGACAACAGACACGGCTTCATCCGCCTCAATTTTAGACTTATACCTCGAATTTGACATACACAGTCATCTTAGTACCAGAATCTATGACAAATGAGACGATTTTTATTTTGAAATTATCAATTTCCCCCACCTTAGTAGCAATATACCAACTTCACCTGCATATGGAATATACATTTCCCAACTTATTCGGTATTCAAGAGCTTGCAGCTCTTACTCAGACTTTGTTAAACGTCACCAGTGTCTGAGCAGAAAGTTGATGAACCAGGGGTATGTCAAAGAACGTCTCGTCCTTGTTCTAAAAAAGTTCATCGGAAGGTACCCAGAACTTGTTGAAAAATATTCCGTATCAACTTCACAAATAATACACGATGGTCTTGAAGTATAGATTTTGCGTACTGACGTTGTTTATCATCTTAATAACGTGTTATATTATTCTTTTATTTGTCTTTATTAATATTACTTTTACTGTTAAGTCTGTTTTTTGAGATATCCTTTTGACGTATCTCTGTGCTTATGCATCCTATCATACTTTGAACGACAAAATTATTTCATGATGTGACTCTGTACCTATGTATCTTATCATACTTTGAATGACAAAATTATTTTATTTATTAATATTACTTATACTGTTAACCCACTTTTTTGTGATATACATTTGACGTGACTCTGTACTTATGTATCCCGTCATATTTTGAACCACACTATTATTTTATTTATTATTATTACTTTAACTGTTAAGTCAGTTTTTATTATATCTATTTTGCGTGACTGTATGTATGCATCCCGTCATACTTTGAACGACAAAATTATTTCATGTCTACCTGCGCAAATTTCAAACGCGCAATTTTACACCAATACTCAAAACCCTCCTTCCTTGATGGGTGCATTTTACATAGACAAATAGATCGTATAATATAATCAAAATGAGGATGTTAATTTGATGTATGCCTTCTTGTGCTTCTTCGTTACATTTGTTGTTTTTATAGTAATTAAGATGATAACACAATGTTGACTGCTGTACCCCTATTTTTGACATTTTTACCTATTGTGTCTGTTTGTTTTGTTCACGCATCGGTGACAATATAATCGAATTTAATACGACTGTCATACAAGTGAGAGGTTTAGCTAGCTATAAAACCAGGTTCAATCCACCATTTTCTACATTTGAAAATGCCTGTACCAAGTCAAGAATATGACAGTTCTTGTCCATTCGTTTTTGATGCGTTTTGTTATTTGATTTTGCCATGTGATTATGGACTTTCCGAATTGATTTTCCTCTGAGTTCAGTATTTTTGTGATTTTACTTTTTACACACATATTTATATATGAACAATGTAATTGAGAGTTTGAGGTAAGAATGATTTCTATCTCTCTTCGTCACATAGTTTGTCTTTACACATATATTACTGAATATTTAACAGTGACGGGATATGAATGTTACGGTAATATGGTATTTTCTTAAAATGAGAACATTATTAAAGAATAACTAATGCTTTGCAATTGCACAAAAAATTATGTTTTCTTCAAATTCAATTGCCCTTTTTATTGAATCATTCAGATCTTTTTTTTCTTAAGGGAAATCTGATTTTTGTTTTGCTTTTTCTAATTCCCTTCTATCGACTTAGAATTCAGACTATTCGATGCCTCCACGACCACCGGCTTAAATTAAACGGACCGGAAAGCATGTGTACTAGGTAAAAAAAAATTACACTAATACAAGGGTTAACGTCATATTTGCGCGGATCATGAAGAATGAATAGTCACGTAAAATTGAATTAAAGAATACTGACGTCCTTGCCGAAACAAATTATTTGGAAAAGACATGATTTTATAGGATTTTGTGAACAAATGTATTTTGACTTACATTCAGTCTGTTCAAAAGAGGAGTGTCCGCAAAACAATAGAGATTTGAAACATGCAAATGTACAAAGTAAAATAAATCTCAAATGAAACCATAGACTGCCGTAAAAATTAGCCTATGAATGTGTTGCATCTCGCAGAAATAACGAAGTTCAAATTTTGTATCAGTTTATTAAATAATGCACAGGTATACCCCAATGTGGTAGAAGGCATACATAAATCAACAAAATAAGTAAACAAGTTATAAGTGTACAGGAAATATTTCGAGTGAACAAATATTTAAGTCTTTGTCATTGTTTTCGACACCAAAGAATTCTGTTAAATACACCAGACGCAATATAACAAACAGCCATACAAGTTTATCCATTCGTGGAAATTTTAAATATATATACAACAGACACATTGTTTAAGCGTAATAGATAGTTCAATGACTAATAACACTAGAATCTCACATTTTATATTCGGATGTAATTTAAAGGTTTTAATTTAAGATATGGCAAAAAGAGCTGGTCCTTTGTGTCTCTTTATCACATAGTTTGTATTTAGCCATGTGTTATTGACGAATATTAGGTTTGAGAATACATTAAAGTTTGTATTTATAAATTGTATAGTTTTTCTCTTGAACTTACCACACTAAATGATATGGCAATTTCAGAGATTTTAAGTTTGTCAAGCAATTCATAATATTGTATTCCTTTCAACATTTACATGTTTAATATTCCGGCTTTTCTATTGATAAAGTGATATTTTATTTTCCAATAAGACATCACTTGAGTAAGGCCTGTTTATATGTAGTTTATTTTATAATAATACCAATATTCAATGTGTACATCAGTGTAAAATAGAAACAGATATACAAGTACGTATGGATTTGACCGCAACACGTTTATCTCGACACTAAAAACGTGTCTTTATTCTACATTTCATGATTGCTTTTAAATGTTCGTTTTGTTTTCTTTCGATTAATTTTCTGTCATCCTTCTTATTTAAATATAAAACTGAAAGGACAGATTGGTTGGAAACCTTGACATTTTATGATGTATTTTATTTTCAGTAGCAAACCTTGTTTTGAGTATCATTTGCCCATAGCGTTTACATGTCGCGAATGATACGTAAATTTAGGGAATGTGCGTTATAAACCAAGTGCTTAAGCAAGGGTTGTCTTCTCATAAAACGAAAAGAAATGTCGCAATAGTGTTAGGAGATAAAACCATAAAACTAGCAGTAAATTTGCTTGACGATCACCATCAATAATATTTTCGGGAAGTATAATACAATCTCAGATTATAAAAGGGGCTGTGTTGTTAAAGTTGAAGTCATTTGCGTACGTTGTATGATTGATGTGTGTTAGTGTGGCCTTTTTTTTAATTTGATAACGATGAACCTTGTTATTTTTTAATATTTGGAATTAGAGTTTCCACTTGTCCATCCGTATATATCAACATAAATATTCAATATGTTCATTTGAGAGCAGTAAAATCAAATTACTTACTCGGAAGGTTTTCTGTTCTACAGTGGGATTCGCATGTAAAATAACCGATATCTGTTTCACATTGCATTCGCGAAAAAAAAGTCTTAACAATTGGTGATTTCAGTCACCTTGTTTATGTATAATCCTGATTAAAGAAAACATAGAAAAGCGCTTTGGACACATGAAATTTATAACGTGGTGTTTTAATTTTTTACAGCACTAAGTCGATACCTCGACTTAGTGGCCTATCAGTCCCCAAAAGTATCATCAGTTAGGTAGTCAAAACTTAGATACTAAATTTGTCCGTTTATGTTATATTGTACATTATAAATTTACTTCTTAACACACTATCATATTAAAAAAAATGTTTCGTCAACTGTTCCCTTTTAAAACCTCGAATAAAACTTGATATACGAAGATAAATAATAAGACATCTGTGTTTATCAGTATCAATATTTTCACTTTTTGTCACAACATATTCGATTTGATTTGATTTTTGGTGTTTTTACGCCACTTTTAAGAACCGCATTTAGGCTATTTCGTGGCGGCCAATTGGTATTGGTGGAGCAAGCTGGAGTGCCCGGAGAAAACCACCGACGATGACAAACTGACTATCCTAGTCAATTAAGATTGGCGTCGAGTGCACCCATTGTGCAATTGAAAACATATTTCAAAAGACTAATTGTAGTGTGTCATACGTGTATTTCCATACTTTGGGATCACTGTTGACACTCTATAAACCTTCAAGGTAATTGTAGTGTGTCATACGTGTATTTCCATACCTTGGGATCACTGTTGACACTCTATAAACCTTCAAGGTAATTATAGTCTGTCATACGTGTATTTCAATACTAAGGGATCACTGTTGAAACTCTATAAACCTTCAAGGTAATTGTAGTGTGTCATACGTGTATTTCAATACTAAGGGATCGCTGTTGAAACTCTATATACCTTCAAGGTAATTGTAGTGTATCATACGTGTATTTCAATACTATGGGATCACTGTTGAAACTCTATAAACCGTCAAAGTAATTGTAGTGTGTTATACGTGTATTTCCATACTATGGGATCACTGTTGAAGCTCTATAAACTATCAAGGTAATTGTAGTGTGTCATACGTGAATTTCAATACTATTGGATCACTGTTGAAACTCTATAAACCTTCAAGGTAATTGTAGTGTGTCATACGTGTATTTCAATACTAAGGGATCGCTGTTGAAACTCTATAAACCTTCAAGGTAATTGTAGTGTGTCATACGTGTATTTCAATACTATGGGATCACTGGTGAAACTCTATAAACCGTCAAGGTAATTGTAAAGTGTCATATGTGTATTTCAATACAATGGGATCACTGTTGAAACTCTATAAATCATCAAGGTAATTGTAGTGTGACATACGTGTATTTCATTACAATGGAATCACTGTTGAATTAAAGGAAATGTAGTGTGCAATACATGTATTTCAATACTATGGAATCACTGTTGACACTCTATAAACCTTCAAGGTAATTGTAGTGTGTCATACGTGTATTTCAATACTATGGGATCACTGTTGAAACTCTATAAACCGTCAAAGTAATTGTAGTGTGTCATACGTGTATTTCCATACTATGGGATCACTGTTGAAGCTCTATAAACTATCAAGGTAATTGTAGTGTGTCATACGTGAATTTCAATACTATTGGATCACTGTTGAAACTCTATAAACCGTCAAGGTAATTGTAGTGTGTCATACGTGTATTTCCGTACTATGGGATCACTGTTGAAGCTCTATAAACCATCAAGGTAATTGTAGTGTGTCATATGTGTATTTCAATACTATGGGATCACTGGTGAAACTCTATAAACCTTCAAGGTAATTTTAGAGTGTCATACGTGTATTTCAATACTAAGGAATCACTGTTGAAACTCTATAAACCTTCAAGGTAATTGTAGTGTGTCATATGTATATTTCAATACTATTGGATCACTGGTGAAACTCTATAAAACCTCAATGTAATTGTAGTGTGTCATACGTGTATTTCAATACAATGGGATCACTGTTGAAACTTTATAAATCTTCAAAGTAATTTTAGTGTGACATACGTGTATTTCATTACAATGGAATCACTGTTGAATTAAAGGAAATGTAGTGTGCAATACATGTATTTCAATACTATGGGATCACTGTTGACACTCTATAAACCTTCAAGGTAATTGTAGTGTGTCATACGTGTATTTCAATACTATGGGATCACTGTTGAAACTCTATAAACCGTCAAGGTAATTGTAGTCTGTCATACGTGTATTTCCATACTATTGGATCACTGTTGACACTCTCTAAACCTTCAAAGTAATTGTAGTGTGTCATACGTGTATTTCAATACTATGGGATCACTGTTGAAACTCTATAAACCTTCATGGTAATTATAGTCTGTCATACGTGTATTTCAATACTATGGGATCACTGTTGAAACTCTATAAACTGTCAAGGTAATTATAGTCTGTCATACGTGTATTTCAATACTATGGGATCACTATTGAAACTCTATAAACCTTCAAGGTAATTGTAGTGTGTCATACGTGAATTTCAATACTAAGGGATCACTGTTGAAACTCTATTAACCTTCAAGGTAATTATAGTCTGTCATACGTGTATTTCAATACTATGGAATCACTGTTGACACTCTATAAACCGTCAAGGTAATTGATGTCTGTCATACGTGTATTTCCATACTATGGGATCACGGTTGAAACTCTATAAACCTTCAAGGTAATTGTAGTGTGTCATACGTGTATTTCAATACTAAGGGATCACTGTTGAAACTCTATAAACCTTCAAGGTAATTATAGTGTGTCATACTTGTATTTCAATACTATGGGATCACTGTTGAAACTCTATAAACCGTCAAGGTAATTGTAGTGTGTCATACTTGTATTTCAATACTATGGGATCACTGTTGAAACTCTATAAACTTTCAAGGTAATTGTAGTGTGTCATACATGTATTTCAATACTATGGGATCACTGTTGAAACTCTATAAACCTTCAAGGTAATTGTAATGTGTCATATGTATATGTCAATACTATGGGATCACTGTTGAAACTCTATAAACCTTCAAGGTAATTGTAGTGTGTCATATTTATATTTCAATACTATGGAATCACTGTTGAAACTCTATAAACCTTCAAGGTAATTGTAGTGTGTCATATGTATATTTCAATAATATGGGATCACTGTTGAAACTTTATAAACCGTCAGGGTAATTGTAGTCTGTCATACGTGTATTTCAATACTATGGGATCACTGTTGAAACTCTATAAACCGTCAAGGTAATTGTAGTCTGTCATACGTGTATTTCCATACTATAAGATCACTGTTGAAGCTTTATAAACCATCAAGGTAATTGTAGTGTGTCAGACGTGTATTTCAATACTATGGGATCACTGTTGAAACTCTATAAACCGTCAGGGTAATTGTAGTGTGTCATACGTGTATTTCCATACTATGGGATCACTGTTGAAACTCTATAAACCGTCAAGGTAATTGTAATCTGTCATACGTGTATTTTCATACTATGGGATCACTGTTGAAGCTCTATAAACCATCAAGGTAATTGTAGTGTGTCATACGTGTATTTCAATACTATGGGATCACTGTTGAAACTCTATAAACCGTCAAGGTAATTATAGTCTGTCATACGTGTATTTCCATACTATGGGATCACTGTTGAAGCTCTATAAACCATCAAGGTAATTGTAGTGTGTCATACGTGTATTTCAACACTATGGGATCACTGTTGAAACTCTATAAACCGTCAAGGTAATTGTAGTGTGTCATATGTGTATTTCAATACTATGGGATCACTGGTGAAACTCTATAAACCTTCAAGGTAAATTTAGTGTTTCATACGTCTATTTCAATACTAAGGGATCACTGTTGAAACTCTATAAACCTTCAAGGTAATTGTAGTGTGTCATATGTATATTTCAATACTATGGGATCACTGGTGAAACTCTATAAACCGTCAAGGTAATTGTAGTGTGTCATACGTGTATTTCAATACTATGGCATCACTGTTGAAACTCTATAAACCTTCAAGGTAAATGTAGTGTGCAATACATGTATTTCAATACTATGGAATCACTGTTGACACTCTATAAACCGTCAAGGTAATTGTAGTGTGTCATACGTGTATTTCAATACTATGGGATCACTGTTGAAACTCTATAAACCTTCAAGGTAATTGTAGTCTGTCATACGTGTATTTCCATACTATGGAATTACTGTTGACACTCTATAAACCTTCAAGGTAATTGTAGTGTGTCATACGTGTATTTCAATACTATGGGATCACTGTTGAAACTCTATAAACCTTCAAGGTAATTGTAGTGTGTCATACGTGTATTTCAATACTATGGGATCACTGTTGAAACTCTATAAACCTTCAAGGTAATTGTAGTGTGTCATACGTGTATTTCAATACTATGGGATCACTGTTGAAATTTTATAAACCGTCAAGGTAATTGTAGTGTGTCATACGTGTATTTCAATACTATGGTATCACTGTTGAAACTCTATAAACCGTCAAGGTAATTGTAGTCTGTCATACGTGTATTTCCATACTGTGGGATCACTGTTGAAGTTTTATAAACCATCAAGGTAATTGTAGTGTGTCAGACGTGTATTTCAATACTATGGGATCACTGTTGAAACTCTATAAACCGTCAAGGTAATTGTAGTCTGTCATACGTGTGTTTCCATACTATGGGATCACTGTTGAAGCTCTTAAAACCGTCAAAGTAATTGTAGTGTGTCATACGTGTATTTCCATACTATGGGATCACTGTTGAAACTCTATAATCCTTCAAGGTAATTGTAGTGTGACATACGTGTATTTCATTACAATGGAATCACTGTTGAATTAAAGGAAATGTAGTGTGCAATACATGTATTTCAATACTATATAATCACTGTAGACACTCTATAAACCTTCAAAGTAATTGTAGTGTGTCATACGTGTATTTCAATACTATGGAATCACTGTTGACACTCTATAAACCTTCAAAGTAATTGTAGTGTGTCATACGTGTATTTCAACACTATGGGATCACTGTTGAAACTCTATAAACCGTCAAGGTAATTGTAGTGTGTCATATGTGTATTTCAATACTATGGGATCACTGGTGAAACTCTATAAACCTTCAAGGTAAATTTAGTGTTTCATACGTCTATTTCAATACTAAGGGATCACTGTTGAAACTCTATAAACCTTCAAGGTAATTGTAGTGTGTCATATGTATATTTCAATACTATGGGATCACTGGTGAAACTCTATAAACCGTCAAGGTAATTGTAGTGTGTCATACGTGTATTTCAATACTATGGCATCACTGTTGAAACTCTATAAACCTTCAAGGTAAATGTAGTGTGCAATACATGTATTTCAATACTATGGAATCACTGTTGACACTCTATAAACCGTCAAGGTAATTGTAGTGTGTCATACGTGTATTTCAATACTATGGGATCACTGTTGAAACTCTATAAACCTTCAAGGTAATTGTAGTCTGTCATACGTGTATTTCCATACTATGGAATTACTGTTGACACTCTATAAACCTTCAAGGTAATTGTAGTGTGTCATACGTGTATTTCAATACTATGGGATCACTGTTGAAACTCTATAAACCTTCAAGGTAATTGTAGTGTGTCATACGTGTATTTCAATACTATGGGATCACTGTTGAAACTCTATAAACCTTCAAGGTAATTGTAGTGTGTCATACGTGTATTTCAATACTATGGGATCACTGTTGAAATTTTATAAACCGTCAAGGTAATTGTAGTGTGTCATACGTGTATTTCAATACTATGGTATCACTGTTGAAACTCTATAAACCGTCAAGGTAATTGTAGTCTGTCATACGTGTATTTCCATACTGTGGGATCACTGTTGAAGTTTTATAAACCATCAAGGTAATTGTAGTGTGTCAGACGTGTATTTCAATACTATGGGATCACTGTTGAAACTCTATAAACCGTCAAGGTAATTGTAGTCTGTCATACGTGTGTTTCCATACTATGGGATCACTGTTGAAGCTCTTAAAACCGTCAAAGTAATTGTAGTGTGTCATACGTGTATTTCCATACTATGGGATCACTGTTGAAACTCTATAATCCTTCAAGGTAATTGTAGTGTGACATACGTGTATTTCATTACAATGGAATCACTGTTGAATTAAAGGAAATGTAGTGTGCAATACATGTATTTCAATACTATATAATCACTGTAGACACTCTATAAACCTTCAAAGTAATTGTAGTGTGTCATACGTGTATTTCAATACTATGGAATCACTGTTGACACTCTATAAACCTTCAAAGTAATTTTAGTGTGTCATACGTGTATTTCAATACTATGGGATCACTGTTGAAACTCTATAAACCTTCAAGGTAATTGTAGTCTGTCATACGTGTATTTCCATAGTGTGGAATCACTGTAGACACTCTATAAACAGTCAATGTACTTGTAGTCTGTCATACGTGTATTTCAATACTATGCACTAGTAACCTGAATTTAGCTTGAACGGACAAAAACGTGTTAACGCTATTTAAATGAGATTAATTGTTATTTGATAAAGATTGACAAAAATTAAAAAATATTTTTAATTCATTTCAATTCATTTCAATTCATTTTAACGCCAGTCAAATAGATTTCTTTGCGGTGAATCAATTAAAATCAAGTTGCTGGTAATGTACGTCAAACTATTAGGCCACGCCCCCGTTAAACTATTTCAAACTGGCATCAATTCGTTTTAAACATCGTTGAGACCCGAGCTTTGTACAGGTAAATCACTCAAGCAAGACAAACTTCATTTATTTATCTTTTTTTTCATCAAATTTAATCGAATTTAGTTATATGCGTGTATTCTCAGTTAAGTCGCATGCTTCACAATTTTTAACAAATGAATAAAAGAAATTTAGATAAACACATTAAAATATTGATGCACGGTTTAAGAAATGTGAATCTGTTGAAAATAAAATAGTAGTATAACATAATTTGAATTTGCCAAAATGCAGTAGATCTTTATCTCACATATTCGTTTTAAAAATTGCTAATTGCTATGAAAACTCGTGGAATCTAAGTAACGTGTGATACCTTGCAATTGCTTACGAAACTTTAGGTATTCCTGAATATTTATCGTTTCTATTTTTCTGTTTTACTATTTTGTACTCGTAAATTAGATATGTAACGGAAATAAAAGTAACATCACAGAAATTATTGATTGCGTATATAATTTAAATCTTATATTTTCGGTAGACAACAAATATTCACTAGCTGTATATCAATATATGAAATTGCTTGTAATGAAAAACAATGTTTTGTTAAATAATAAAATTGATGAAGATAATGTTGACATTTGTTGAATTTTAATAATAAACAGTTAAGTCTTGCTCAAAATTGTAAATAAAGTAACAGATCAATGAGCTTTTAAACTATGTTAAACTGTAATACCGGTCGCTGGAGCAAAACAGGCGTAAATTGTGGAAGAGCATATAGTAGACGAGCATATTGAAGCGTTGTTACGATTCGTATATTATCGTGCTATCATACACCTTGACGTACAAAAATTCTTGTAATAAATGAACATGTATCCTGTATATTATATGAGATAAATTTTAGTTTGCGATAACAACGGGTAGGTTTAGTTAAACGATCTTGACTGGCTATTAGTCGGCATTCTCTTACGCCTTTTGGTATGCTCTAGCGTTAAATCCAGTCTGTTAAGACTGTTTTGGACAAACCCAGACAAATCATAAAAAGTAACGTTTAAAAGTTTCAGATCGGGTCAAGATCCGTTTAGTGTGTCAGAATGATATTAGGAGTTACGCCCTTTTATGTGGAAGATACATTGTATTATAAATGCTAAAATAAAAAAAGTATATTATTTTTAATTATGAAACATAAAATCATTCGTTGATATTATTTAAAAAAAAAAAGGAATTCATTCATTTGATTGTATAGCTCAAATTTTGGGCACCTTGATTGGTTAATAAAATTATCTTATCTTATAAATTTCATACGTCCAATTCACGTTTCTGGATTTTACTTCATCAGGAACGATCAATAACGCAAAATACAAATATTTTATATGTAAGATCATTTATATAGTTAATTTCGTTATCCTCTTTAGGCCGCATCAAGGAACCGTGTCTCCGTTTGAACTAAGCTTCTGAAACTGCTCTTAGGCCGTGAAGTGAGAGTGATAAAACTATAATAAAAACAGAAATGAAGGACCCCGTCAAGATCCTCATAGATTTAAACAATACATATGTATGACCTAAATTTAAGTGTAGCATTGAGTATATGTACATTTGTTTGTAAATGCGCTTATCCTATCTTTCATTTGAATAAAAAAATTGTTTAATATAAATATAAATATGTATTTATTTATTTGCTTGTTCAGATTGCACTATTATAAATAATTCTTCTTCGTCTTCTACCTCTAAACTGTAAAATTAGCGTATGTATGCGTTGAATATACGGTCTATAAAGATTAAGTTCGATGGCACTTGTTAATAATCTAAAGGTAATAAAATGAACGATCCATAAAATAACGTGGCAATTACAATGGCTATTTCACATTTATATCATACGTTCACTCGTAATGGTATCATACATGTACCTCCGTATGTGGTGTATAAGGTTTTAAATCATGTTTTATAGCTTCTTTCAAACACTATTGACGACGTTGTTCAAACTACATGCACATATCACAAAACCGCAAATTTAATATAGTTAAAAAGATTATACGATATTGAAAATGCATTTTTTTCTATCAAAAATGTAGGGTCGTGTATGTGTAACTCTAAGTGTTTACCTAAAATGTATTGAATTGAAAAAGAATAGATTTGTTCTCAAATATTTGACAAATGAAACATTTTCCGAAAAAAAATCCACATAATAACGTTTTGTCCTTTAATTCTTTTTTGGGGTGTCCGTTAAAATACCGCAAAAGTCCCCCTTAGTGCACTTAGAACAAAAAATTGCACTAAAGGACCTGATGGAATGATACAATTGACACAAAAGGCATTGCATATATAAGTCAACGTTTTAAAAATAAACAATTTTATAATCACATTTAGAAAGTTATTTTATATTTTATCGACACGCGCCACACTCAGTTGACAGTAATATATAGAAATTCATGTTCATTCAACCTTGACCCGTTTTGAATACACTAGTATACTTATAAAGAATGTATATATTATGTTATTTCATGTTGTTCTTGGTTTTTTATGGTATAGTTATTACTGTCATATCTATTTTGCTTTTCTGACTGTTATAGTTTTTACTTCTATGTAAGAGTGTATTTTCTTCTTATTTTTGTTTCTTTTAAGTTCGTTTGCTTGTTCCGTAAGTTCACTTTTTTAAGTTCTGTGGAAATGTTTTATAAAGATATTTTGAAATAGTAAAAAATGTATAGAGATTTTATTTTAACCAACACATACATATATAATAGAAGATACACATATTTCGCAAAGTATAATAGTTTATTACATTTTTGTTGAGCCTTCCGACTTTTGTTGCAATAGCTATCTACAAACCACAAAAAATTACTCTGTGGGTAAAGTGTTTGAAACTTAAATTACTTTCTTAACTATCCTGGATTTCTAATAAACTAGGACAGAAGCTTGTTTATGATTAAGATAGCTTAAAAAAATGTTTATCCGTATTTTTATTTATAACTGATTTTTTTTTGGTTTTCAAGTTCTGTAAGCTGATAAACATGCACTCTGGTTAGAGTTTTAAAAAAAATCACATTTTCCAGTCGGGGCCTTTTAGTGATCGGTCGACTATATGGAAGGGGTTTTCTCGTTTTTGAAGGCCGGATTGTTGCCTATAATTGCTTACATCCACTTCAGTTTAGGAGGTTGAGCGTACACACACATGCATGCTTATCACGTCATCTTCTTTCTGTGAAAATCCCAAGTCAGTGGCTTGTAGTTCAGTGGATGCCGTTGGTTCATGTCTGGCATATTATTTTATTTTTGGTTTTTGTAAATTGTTGTTTTTTCTAGATAATGCCGTTAGTTTTCGAATTTAATTGTTCAAAACTTGTTTATGTTGGGACCTTTTATATATATATATAGCCGATTATAAGGTATGGTCGCCTAATATAGCTTACATGTGTACATCCAATTAATTTGATGGATAGTTGTATAATTGCAAATTATATCACATCATTATTGAATATAAGCTTTGATAAGTTGGACAAGCGATTGTACAGGAAAGGCCCAAGTGATAGTACAGTAAACTCGTAAGCGATTGTACAGTCATTTAATTTATCCGATATTGAAAAAAATATAATTTGTGAATCTCTACTGGTGCAATGGCTTTCAAACTTTCAGACAGGTAAGACCATACATCAGAAATAGTACTTTTAAAATTTCTGGACTCAACGATGTGTATTTCAATGATTATTGACATTTTCATCGCTGTTGTGTGACAGTTCTGATCGATATATTAAAAGCTCCTCCATTCGACGAAAAACGTTTGTATGCATACGTCGTTTATTATTTGATTGGTTCATATATACATATAGAATGTTTTGAATTTCTAGAAGAAACGTTATATTGTATCATTTGATTCACTATTGGAAAACTTTCCATGTTGCAACTTGTTATATTTTCGAATGTCGAAAATGTAGAAACCGTACAGTTCCGTTCCCACACAATATAATAATGATGTAATCGGGTTTTTAAGATCCCCACGAATGCCACATTTTCCCATCTTAATGTCTATCAATCTCTTATGAAAGTATGTACAAATGTAAACTCCTGTGTTGTTAAGATGGACATAAAATAAAATTATTCTTTCATCAAGTTGAAAATAAACTACGCTAAATCATTAAGTTTATTGTACAACTATCATAAACTTATCAATTAGTAACGATCAAATGACAATTGTTTATTGGATAAGGTTGACTGAACATTGATGTTTGGGAATTTGCAATAAGCCTTCGGTCACATGGCATGCGCTGATAAAAAAGAAAGTCAATTTCAAAATTATGATATATATTGATACCCAAATTTATATTTATGAGTTATATACTTATATCTTCTCATATCCATGTTTGTGGTCTAATAACATCGTTTTAATGTCCTTAGTGCAAAAACTTTGTTCTTAATGCACCAATGATTTGTATAGTCCTTCAGTGCACTAAGAAGTCCTTTGCGGTATTTCTACACACCGTACAAAATTTGGCTGTGATCAAAATGTTAAAAAAATTACCCATTTATTATAACAATTTTTAAATATTTAAGATTAAATTATGCAAGGAAAAGTGTCTTTGTTTTCTGTCAAAATGATTTACCTTTTTTGACATAAAGTTGTCGATAAATAAATTGGATATGCATTTCAATAGCATATTATCAAATTGCTGAAAGATCACCTACATTTTCTTAACAGGGAATCCGTTAGTATTGAAACCCCCTGTCCTTTAGGGTGAATGGGGTATAGAAATATGGTCACTTGGCCAGTCTTCTCCCGACCGGCAGTAAAACGCTTGCCGAAATGGGGCGTCCATTTGGCAGTGCGGGATGTATCAAGTTCGCAGTCACGTCCGGTCAGAAGGGGGACGTGAAATCTGATGCCTCGTGTAAAGAGACTGCAACGCTCTTTGCTCTTTGCACGTTAAGAATCCTTGCAACAACTCTTTTGAGGGGTCCGTAGGTGGCCTGTTGCAAGACAAAATTTCTGTCCCTATACAAGGTATCCTCATTTTCCAGTGGCAGTCCAAATTTCCCTGACCATCATCCCAGATGGCCTCTATCGTATCAACATACCTAGTGTATATATTGTGAACTTGTTTTCGTCCTGAATATGCATGAAATATTTGCCACTGGACGTTAAGCAACAAACAATCAATCAATCATTCAATCAATCCCTGTCCTTAATAATTCAATTTGTCGTTCTGCATTATTTTGGCGTAAGAAAGACGCACACATTCAGGCTAACGCCCTCAAGGTGTATAGAAAATAGATATAGGAAGATGTGGTGTGAGTGCCAATGAGACAATTCTCCATCCAAATTACAATTAATGAAAGTAAACCATGGTAGGCTTATGTACAGCCTTCAACACGGAGCCTTGGCTAGCAACGAACAACAAGCTATAAAGGGCCCCATGATTACTAGTGTAAAACCATTCAAACGGGGAAAACAACGGTTTAATAGTTTTGTATTTTATATAACTTTCCTGCCCTTACACCCACACTAATATAAGCTGTGATTTCTGTGTGAATAAATTTTTTTAAAGTTTCAAATGAAGTGCATGGATGTAAGTAATGATAGGCAACCGCAATGCCTTCAATAATGAGAAGAAAACATAACGTATAATCGGCTTTAAATTGTCCCGCTTGATCATTATACGTTGTTGTTTCCTATAGAGAAATAAATTATCGATTTGAATTATTTTTTACATCATAAAAAAGGGTACAATATCATAAAATCAATTTTGTGAAAAGCGATGAAAATTTAGTGACCCCAATATAAATTTGAACCCCTCTTAATCTTTCCTGTGTTTACGAGCACAAAATTCAAGGATCCCTAATTTTTTTAACTGTCTTTATGAAAGTTAGAACCGACTGTTAGCTTTACACTAGTAAGTTTGTCTTAAAGATAATTGGCTTTGTGTTAAAACTGTCGTTACGTTGCTGTCTTGCGGACGAATACCCGAAATCTCTGTGTCATCAGCAATCATACAGAAATGACTTTATATCGGGTTATTTGGTTATTTAATACTCTGTTCTTTGCATAGAAATAATTCTTCGTTAATCTGAGCATTGAAAGAATACTTCATATCACAAGATATAAATATGGATACAAAAAAAAATCTAAGCGAAATTGATAATACCGCAAAGCATGAATAAATGTGTTGTATTTCAGTAAATAACACTTGTTTTCGTTTGATTGTAAACATGTTGTAGCCCATCATGCATTGTTTCTTGTTTAGTGGATTGGTAAAAAAGCGCCCTAAAAAAAGAGTTCAAAATAAATTACGTCACACGTTAATACATTATAACAAATGCTCGGACATACGTATGGTAATTCATGCATATCCTAAAAGGTCGTGTTCTCGATCTATTAAAACGGAAATGACACGGCCGGGTATTGTTAAGGTTTGAGGGACTTTTAATGTCAAATTCATATCCCTGGGCAACGAAATTATCGATTTGTTAAAAAAAAACACCGTGTTTACGCTGGTGTCTTCCTCGAATGCCAACATTTTATATGTTACCTATTCCTTGAATGCCAACAAAAATATTTCTGTTTTTATAAGTATTTAACTTTAAAAAATAATTAGTGAACTTGATGAAATTGTAACATTTTATCCCATTTTGATAAGAAAAGTAGCAAAATTTGAGGGTTAAATAATTATGAATATAAAGATAGAAAGAAAATGATTTTTGTTACTATTTATTAAAAAATAAATAAATTTGGGAATGAACAAGTTTTATTAACATAAGACATATATATAAATATAACATTTATATTTAGTTAAATATAATTATTTCAAACTAAAAGAGGATATTAGAGATTTATTTTGTTCCATGTTATTATAAATATTTATTTGTTACGTATATATACATGAATTATATGAATATTTTAATTAAACAATTAACCATAAAATAGGGTAACAAGAATTTAGTCTATAGCGGATTGTTTTTTTTTAGTTGTTTGTGGCTTTGAACTAGCTGTCAGTAACTGCAAGTTTTCTCAGAGGATGTACTTTACAAGTGTTTTTTGTTTGTTTGGATATACAAGAACCTGACCAGGTCTATTCTGTGTAGTATTTCTATTTATTTACATCTGATAAGTTAAACCGGTTTCATCTGATGTGTATAGTTAGTTCCACTATGTGGTATGGGCTTTGCTCATAGTTGAAGACTGTACGGTGGCCTATACTTGTGAATTTCTGTGTCATTTGGTCTCTTGTGGAAATTTGTCTCAATTCCAATCAAACTACATTACTTTGTTTTATAAGAACGCCGATGATTTGCGAACACGATAAACCCCTTACCAGTATCATTTTATGAATCACTTGCAAAAAAGTGTGTAGTATTATTACCAAGAAAAATATCCTGAACAAACTGAACATAATGCATCAATAGTATTCTAACACGTGATACAAAGTTTCAAGAAATTTAATCAAGTAATATGGTAGGATGTTAGAACACACACAACTATAGAAATATTGAAAAAAACCTTCTAAGTCCAAAGAGGCTTCACATTTGTGTAAACTGGAATTTCTCACAATATGCACATGTGATGCAACACTTTTCAAAGTTTCATTTTAAGAGAATCCATATTCGTTCAAGTAGTATCATCAGAAAAAAAAATTCAACAACGTAACAAACGAATTAGATTTTAACTATCTGTTTAATTATGCCTCGGTCACACGGACATTTAATTCGAATAAAAAAGAAGCGTGTATGTACGCGATTAGAGAATTCGATTCGCATTCGATTCGAATTCAATTCGAATTAAATAAAATTGAGAATGGAAATGGGGAATGTGTCAAAGAGACAACAACCCGACCAAATAAAAAAACAGCAAAAGGTCACCAACAGGTCTTCAATGTAGCGAGAAATTCCCGCACCGGAGGCGTCCTTCAGCTGGCTCCTAAACAAATATATACTAGTTCAGTGATAATGAACGCCATACTAATTTCCAAATTGTACACAAGAAACTAAAATAAAATAATACAAGACTAAGAAAGGCCAGAGGCTCCTGACTTGGGACAGGCGCAAAAATGCGGCGGGGTTAAACATGTTTGTGAGATCTCAACCCTCCCCCTATACCTCTAAATGTCCATTTTTGATAAGCATGCTCTCGTGTTGTGATAACTTTTTGCACCTATTCCTCGAAAGCCAACATTATTTATAGGTAAATTGTCGGTAGATCAAAGGATGTTGGCATTCAAGGAATAAACCTATACGCTGACTTATAAAAGTGTTTTAAAATTAGTCTTTCATGCTGTCTAGTCTGAGCAATGTTTGTAGGACGTTATAAATAAAAAAAGGAAAACCGTCAAAACATTATGTGAACGGAAAATACATGGGCGTTGCATACGTGTCTCAAACGATTTAGAAAATCTAGAATATGTGTGAATAATGAATATTTATATTATTTATACTTTAATATTGTTGTTTTTTGAATATTGTATCTACAAGTTCATGACGATTTAGAGCTTGGCATTTCGTGTAGACGCATGTTTCTTGTTGAAGACTAAACATGCGGTCTTGATTTATCTATAGTGTTTTTGTCGTTTGGTTGCCGTCAAATTGAATTATATCCCATATCTCTTATATTATGAGCTTTAACATCAGCTTATAAGAATTCATTATTGAAAGGTTTATTTGTAATTTTATATGAATATGCCGTAATATATTTATCGGTGTGAGCTGTACCACATCATGACTTATATATGAACTTTATTAATTTCGATCTAAAAAAAGTTCCTAGAAATAGATATTTTAAAAAGTCTTAATAAATTCCAATGATCACAAATCTAATCTAAATCCATTTTTTTCCTGATTCTAACATACGTTGTTCCTTTTTTTTTTGGTTTAATTTTGTAGTAATTTGCTAGTCAGTCAGATTCGGATTCCGGGTGACATTGCGTACGCTTTGTCCTTTGATTTAAAAATACATAATTTTAGCATTATTAATTTTTTTATCTTTGCTACGCTCGATGTTTTTGCTTCCGCTGTATCAAAGCTAGTGAATTAGTCAAAATGTCCGTACAATGTATAGTAATATTTCTTTTCATGACTTGTTTATTCTTCAATATAAGCGTTGGCTATTTTTATCTGACAATATCAAATTTGTCTAGAAAGTTCGCTGTAGTGTTCCATAAATGTCTTAGGGCTTAGTGCACCAAAGCGGCCTGGGTGAGTTTTAGACGTACCGGCAAGTCCCTGGACCACAATTGCACAACCGTCCTTTTGATGATCAATTTGTTAAATTGCTGGGACTATCATACTAATAACATAGTAGTCCCCGTTAATTTCAGAGCTCTACCGTTAAATAGTAATTATTATTAATGTTATTATTTTATTTTTACCCTGTCTTAATTTGTAAATAATTATTAAGTATAATATGTATAGTATAGCGTCGTGTAAGTCATTTTTGGGCTAGACATTGTTTGCTTTATAGTGTATTGAATAATTTTTATTGCAATCAATTTATAATTCATTACAAGGAAAAAGTGGACCGTATGTCATCGCACACAAGACAGCTGATTGGATAAATATGATAGGCTGTTACGCCTACATTGATACTTATGTCCAATCGAATACCAGCAGACACCTGTCAGTAAAAACAAATTTCAAGCGTGGATAAAAGATTTATTTGTGTATTCGATATTTGAAAAGTAAGTTAAACTATTCGTTTAATCTTTTTTAGGTGAATTTCAAAAACTGTTTTTTTCACTTTCTTATAGGAAGGTATTCAAATATGAGCGTACCACATGTAACGGAATTTTACAAGCATTTTATATAGCGAATTGTGTTTTCCGGAACCAGAGACACTGCCGGAACGTACTATTTTCAATATTTCACAAACCTCTGAAAAAATTAGATCATACAGGTTTCATCTACCATGTGCATAAAAAGCACTATCAAATTTTATTTGTAAATTGTAAAAGATTAAGAATATTTTTGTATATGTACTAAATAATCTGAAATAAAACAAAACATATTTCTCTCGGCCTGAATTCAATCGTAATCTGAAATAAAACAAAACATATTTCTCTCGGCCTGAATTCAGTCGTAAGCAAATTTTCATACTTTTTTTTTTTTTTTTTATCTATTTGCAAATGACGAAGAATTCTCCTTAAACTGTGATTCATTAATATTTAATATTACTTCCATGATTAAACCGACAGACTAACTTTAAAGGACAAAATACAAGCGTGTACTACCAGCCAAGGAAATGAGTTTAATTAAAGTAACTAATCTAAGTGGTCATCGATGTGTAATATTTGACACTGGGCATTATTTGTGGACCAATGCAATAAAAAAAATGTATACTATCAATCAAAATTAAATACTTTTGAATGTAACAATATGCTACAAATTCATTTGATTCACTGAATTTTTATATTTTTTTTTATCTAAATGAAAATGTAATAAACTGCTCCCGTTTAATATAAATAAGAAGATGTGGTATGTGTGCCAATGAAACAACTCTCCGTCAAGTCACATGGTATAATTTAATTAGAGGTCAAAAGTACGGCCTCAATACGGAGCTTTGGTCCTCATTGAACAGCAAGCTATAACGGTCCCTAAAATGACAATACAATTAAGAAGGAAAACAAAAGTATAATCTATAAGTACGGTAATTTCGCTACGTTTATTCGTCAATTCCGAATTACAAGTAAGCGTCTCACTGTTTATCAAAATGAGTAGTAACACTTGTGCCTAAAAAAATTGATTCGAAACTGAAATATAAACCATTAGATTTTATCCATCGTGTCTTAACTAACGTTGTTTGATATTTTTTCTATGATATGATTAACTCCTGTATTTATTTCGTGCTAAAAATATAACGATAAAAAAGATCAATGGAGTTATCGACATCGGTCTTTATATGTATATAATGGTCAATATAAACTGTCAATTAAATTTTTAAAATATACTTATATTGTTGTTGAATTTATTTTAAAAATAAAATGATGTTTTTTTGTAAATGTAATAATTCAACCCGGTTGAACCTTTTAAATTTTATATAAAAGATAAAACATGGAACTTCATTCATCATACGTCCATTACGTTCACGAATGGGTAACTGATATTAGAGTATAAGGCAGCATATCATTCGTTAATAAACTTCAGAAAAAAAACGCAATTTGTAATCTGTGGTTTGAATTTTCGTCAGATGTGCCACTGACATAATGGCTGTATTATGGGTGAAATATTTGCCACTAGACGTTTAGTAAAACCCATTCAAATCCAAATCAAACCGCTCTATTTGATGCAAAAGAAACGTGACAGGCAGTGCTATCGAGGTATATGATCAGATTTTTTTCAGCCATCAGTGCACATGATAAATAAGTGATGCACGAAAAAAAGGAGATGTAAGATATACGCCAATGAGACAGCAACCGAACTACGGAAATAACCGAAAGCCATCTAAAGGGAGACGTGTCGACTTCAACAAAAGACAAATATTCCAACATTATGTCTTATAAGTGCTATCAATTATTTATTTCGGATAGAACTCGGACATCGTAGAGTCTATACATTTGTAACATATTGGACTTTCATGTTACGTATCGCATTGAAACATGAACGCGGACCTCGATGAGAACAAATGGATTGAAAGTTTGCAAGTTTACTATTTTATTTTCAAAAGAATCACATTTTTTAAACCGTGCATCAATATTTTAATGTTTTTATTTAAATTTCTTTTAAAAATGTCACATCTATTGTTCATTCATTTGTTAACAATTGTGAAGCATGCGACTTTACTAAGAATACACACATTTAACTGAATTCGATAAAATTGGATGAAAAAAAACCCGATAAATAAATAAAGTTTGTCTTGCTTGAGTGATTTACCTGTACAAAGCTCGGGTCTCAACGATGTTTAAAACGAATTGATGCCTGTTTGAAATAGTTTAACGGGGGCGTGGCCTAATAGTTGGACGTACATTACCAGCAACTTGATTTCAATTGATTCACCGCAAAGACATCTATTTGACTGGCGTTAAAATGAATTGAAATGAATTGAAATGAAGTAAAAATATTTTTTAATTTTTGTCAATCTTTATCAAATAACAATTAATCTCATTTAAATAGCGTTAACACGTTTTTGTCCGTTCAAGCTAAATTCGGGTTACTAGTGATGGGATCACTGTTGACACTCTATAAACCTTCAAGGTAATTATAGTCTGTCATACATGTATTTCAATACTATGGGATCACTGTTGACACTTTATAAACCTTCAAGGTAATTATAGTCTGTCATACATGTATTTCAATACTATGGGATCACTGTTGACACTCTATAAACCTTCAAGGTAATTGTAGTGTGTCATACGTGTATTTCAATACTATGGGATCACTGTTGAAACTCTATAAACCGTCAAGGTAATTGTAGTGTGTCATACGTGTATTTCAATACTAAGGGATCACTGTTAAACCTCTATAAACCTTCAAGGTTATTGTAGTGTGTCATACGTGTATTTCAATACTATGGGATCACTGTTGAAACTCTATAAACCTTCAAGGTAATTGTAGTGTGTCATATGTATATTTCAATACTATGGGATCACTGTTGAAACTCTATAAACCTTCAAGGTAATTTAGTGTGTCATATGTATATTTCAATACTATGGAATCACTGTTGACACTCTATAAACCGTCAAGGTAATTGTAGTGTGTCATACGTGTATTTTCATACTATGGGATCACTGTTGAAACTCTATAAACCGCCAAGGTAATTGTAGTCTGTCATACGTGTATTTCCATACTATGGGATCACTGTTGAAGCTTTATAAACCATCAAGGTAATTGTAGTGTGTCAGATGTGTATTTCAATACTATGGGATCACTGTTGAAACTCTATAAACCGTCAAGGTAATTGTAGTCTGTCATACGTGTATTTCCATACTATGGGATCACTGTTGAAGCTCTATAAACCGTCAAAGTAATTGTAGTGTGTCATACGTGTATTTCCATACTATGGGATCACTGTTGAAACTGTATAAACCGTCAAGGTAATTGTAGTGTGTCATACGTGTATTTCAATACAATGGGATCACTGTTGAAACTCTATATACCTTCAAGGTAATTGTAGTGTATCATACGTGTATTTCAATACTAAGGGATCACTGTTGAAACTCTATAAACTTTTAAGGTAATTGTAGTGTGTCATACGTGTATTTCATTACAATGGAATCACTGTTGAATTAAAGGAAATGTAGTGTGCAATACATGTAATTCAATACTATGGAATCACTGTTGACACTCTATAAACCTTCAAGGTAATTATAGTCTGTCATACATGTATTTCAATACTATGGGATCACTGTTGACACTCTATAAACCTTCAAGGTAATTGTAGTGTGTCATACGTGTATTTCATTACTATGGGATCACTGTTGAAACTCTATAAACCGTCAAGGTATTTGTAGTGTGTCATACGTGTATTTCAATACTATGGGATCACTGTTGAAACTCTATAAACCGTCAAGGTAATTGAAGTCTGTCATACGTGTATTTCCATACTATGGGATCACTGTTGAAACTCTATAAACTTTCAAGGTAATTGTAGTGTGTTATACATGTATTTCAATACTATGGGATCACTGTTGAAACTCTATAAACCTTCAAGGTAATTGTAGTGTGTCATATGTATATTTCAATACTATGGGATCACTGTTGAAACTCTATAAACCTTCAAGGTAATTTAGTGTGTCATATGTATATTTCAATACTATGGAATCACTGTTGACACTCTATAAACCTTCAAAGTAATTGTAGTGTGTCATACGTGTATTTCAATACTATGGGATCACTGTTGAAATTTTATAAACCGTCAAGGTAATTGTAGTGTGTCATACGTGTATTTCAATACTATGGTATCACTGTTGAAACTCTATAAACCGTCAAGGTAATTGTAGTCTGTCATACGTGTATTTCCATACTATGGGATCACTGTTGAAGTTTTATAAACCATCAAGGTAATTGTATTGTGTCAGACGTGTATTTCAATACTATGGGATCACTGTTGAAACTCTATAAACCGTCAAGGTAATTGTAGTCTGTCATACGTGTGTTTCCATACTATGGGATCACTGTTGAAGCTCTTAAAACCGTCAAAGTAATTGTAGTGTGTCATACGTGTATTTCCATACTATGGGATCACTGTTGAAACTCTATAATCCTTCAAGGTAATTGTAGTGTGACATACGTGTATTTCATTACAATGGAATCACTGTTGAATTAAAGGAAATGTAGTGTGCAATACATGTATTTCAATACTATATAATCACTGTAGACACTCTATAAACCTTCAAAGTAATTGTAGTGTGTCATACGTGTATTTCAATACTATGGAATCACTGTTGACACTCTATAAACCTTCAAAGTAATTGTAGTGTGTCATACGTGTATTTCAATACTATGGGATCACTGTTGAAACTCTATAAACCTTCAAGGTAATTGTAGTCTGTCATACGTGTATTTCCATAGTGTGGAATCACTGTAGACACTCTATAAACAGTCAATGTACTTGTAGTCTGTCATACGTGTATTTCAATACTATGGGATCACTGTTGACACTCTATAAACCTTCAAGGTAAGTATAGTCTGTCATACATGTATTTCAATACTATGGGATCACTGTTGACACTCTATAAACCTTCAAGGTAATTATAGTCTGTCATACATGTATTTCAATACTATGGGATCACTGTTGACACTTTATAAACCTTCAAGGTAATTATAGTCTGTCATACATGTATTTCAATACTATGGGATCACTGTTGACACTCTATAAAGCTTCAAGGTAATTGTAGTGTGTCATACGTGTATTTCAATACTATGGGATCACTGTTGAAACTCTATAAACCGTCAAGGTAATTGTAGTGTGTCATACGTGTATTTCAATACTAAGGGATCACTGTTAAACCTCTATAAACCTTCAAGGTTATTGTAGTGTGTCATACGTGTATTTCAATACTATGGGATCACTGTTGAAACTCTATAAACCTTCAAGGTAATTGTAGTGTGTCATATGTATATTTCAATACTATGGGATCACTGTTGAAACTCTATAAACCTTCAAGGTAATTTAGTGTGTCATATGTATATTTCAATACTATGGAATCACTGTTGACACTCTATAAACCGTCAAGGTAATTGTAGTGTGTCATACGTGTATTTTCATACTATGGGATCACTGTTGAAACTCTATAAACCGCCAAGGTAATTGTAGTCTGTCATACGTGTATTTCCATACTATGGGATCACTGTTGAAGCTTTATAAACCATCAAGGTATTTGTAGTGTGTCATACGTGTATTTCAATACTAAGGGATCACTGTTCAACCTCTATAAACCTTCAAGGTAATTGTAGTGTGTCATACGTGTATTTCAATACTATGGGATCACTGTTGAAACTCTATAAACCGTCAAGGTAATTGTAGTGTGTCATACGTGTATTTCAATACTAAGGGATCACTGTTAAACCTCTATAAACCTTCAAGGTTATTGTAGTGTGTCATACGTGTATTTCAATACTATGGGATCACTGTTGAAACTCTATAAACCTTCAAGGTAATTGTTGTGTGTCATATGTATATTTCAATACTATGGGATCACTGTTGAAACTCTATAAACCGCCAAGGTAATTGTAGTCTGTCATACGTGTATTTCCATACTATGGGATCACTGTTGAAGCTTTATAAACCATCAAGGTATTTGTAGTGTGTCAGATGTGTATTTCAATACTATGGGATCACTGTTGAAACTCTATAAACCGTCAAGGTAATTGTAGTCTGTCATACGTGTATTTCCATACTATGGGATCACTGTTGAAGCTCTATAAACCGTCAAAGTAATTGTAGTGTGTCATACGTGTATTTCCATACTATGGGATCACTGTTGAAACTCTATAAACCGTCAAGGTAATTGTAATGTGTCATACGTGTATTTCAATACAATGGGATCACTGTTGAAACTCTATATACCTTCAAGGTAATTGTAGTGTATCATACGTGTATTTCAATACTATGGGATCACTGTTGAAACTCTATAAACCTTCAAGGTAATTGTAGTGTGTCATACGTGTATTTCCATACTAAGGGATCACTGTTGAAACTCTATAAACTTTTAAGGTAATTGTAGTGTGTCATACGTGTATTTCATTACAATGGAATCACTGTTGAACTAAAGGAAATGTAGTATGCAATACATGTATTTCAATACTATGGAATCACTGTTGACACTCTATAAACCTTCAAGGTAATTATAGTCTGTCATACATGTATTTCAATACTATGGGATCACTGTTGACGCTCTATAAACCTTCAAGGTAATTGTAGTGTGTCATACGTGTATTTCATTACTATGGGATCACTGTTGAAACTCTATAAACCGTCAAGGTATTTGTAGTGTGTCATACGTGTATTTCAATACTAAGGGATCACTGTTGAAACTCTATAAACCTTCAAGGTAATTGTAGTGTGTCATACGTGTATTTCAATACTATGGGATCACTGTTGAAACTCTATAAACCGTCAAGGTAATTGTAGTCTGTCATACGTGTATTTCCATACTATGGGATCACTGTTGAAACTCTATAAACTTTCAAGGTAATTGTAGTGTGTTATACGTGTATTTCAATACTATGGGATCACTGTTGAAACTCTATAAACCTTCAAGGTAATTGTAGTGTGTCATATGTATATTTCAATACTATGGGATCACTGTTGAAACTCTATAAACCTTCAAGGTAATTTAGTGTGTCATATGTATATTTCAATACTATGGAATCACTGTTGACACTCTATAAACCTTCAAAGTAATTGTAGTGTGTCATACGTGTATTTCAATACTATGGGATCGCTGTTAAAACTTTATAAACCGTCAAGGTAATTGTAGTGTGTCATACGTGTATTTCAATACTATGGGATCACTGTTGAAACTCTATAAACCGCCAAGGTATTTGTAGTCTGTCATACGTGTATTTCCATACTATGGGATCACTGTTGAAGCTTTATAAACCATCAAGGTAATTGTAGTGTGTCAGACGTGTATTTCAATACTATGGGATCACTGTTGAAACTCTATAAACCGTCAAGGTAATTGCAGTCTGTCATACGTGTATTTCCATACTATGGGATCACTGTTGAAGCTCTATAAACCATCAAAGTAATTGTAGTGTGTCATACGTGTATTTCCATACTATGGGATCACTGTTGAAACTCTATAAACCGTCAAGGTAATTGTAGTGTGTCATACGTGTATTTCAATACAATGGGATCACTGTTGAAACTCTATAAACCTTCAGGGTAATTGTAGTGTATCATACGTGTATTTCAATACTATGGGATCACTGTTGAAACTCTATAAACATTCAAGGTAATTGTAGTGTGTCATACGTGTATTTCCATACTAAGGGATCACTGTTGAAACTCTATAAACCTTCAAGGTAATTGTAGTGTGTCATACGTGTATTTCAATACAATGGGATCACTGTTGAAACTCTATAAACCTTCAAGGTAATTGTAGTGTGTCATACGTGTATTTCAATACTATGGGATCACTGTTGAAACTCTATAAACCGTCAAGGTAATTGTAGTCTGTCATACGTGTATTTCCATACTATGGGATCACTGTTGAAACTCTATAAACTTTCAAGGTAATTGTAGTGTGTCATACATGTATTTCAATACTATGGGATCACTGTTGAAACTCTATAAACCTTCAAGGTAATTGTAGTGTGTCATACATGTATTTCAATACTATGGGATCACTGTTGAAACTCTATAAACCTTCAAGGTAATTGTAGTGTGTCATACGTGTATTTCAATACTATGGGATCACTGTTGAAACTCTATAAACCTTCAAGGTAGTATTCTGTCACTGTGTCCTTTATGTACAATAGAAGGAAATAATTGTCAATGTACCTTCAGTAATTAAAGTCCATATTGATTTTTAAAAATGGACAAGTAATATCGTACTTTATACTTTGTAACATGGTATAGTAAGGTTGATTTTTTATTTATCTTCTGCAAAACACAAGAAAACCAGTTATAACGATTGATGAACTATAACTGACTGGTCAGTAGACTTGCAAGGTTCAGTATGCTTCGTAAAATACTAAATTCATTAACAGGGACCTGTTAGTCGCTTCCTCTCGTCGAAAATCCCTTTCTCAATGTGTCGAACTGTAAGCTTCATGGTTGAGATCGAGATCTGTCTTTGTATGGTCTCTACAAAATGTAAATGGACGCGAATGCAGATAGAGGCTATTGTAGACCTTCCAAAAGTTATCTTTTGCAAAATTGGGTTGTAATAGCATATCTTTAATTCTTTCTTTTCTATGTGTTCATAACTTGTTAAGAATCGGGACGATTGCATATATCGCACATTGAGAAGCCATTTGTCTGTTAGTAACGACTGCATAATACTTTAATACTTACTGGTTTGTGTTTATATGGACATAAGAAGATGTGGTGTGAGTGTCAATGAGACAACTCTCTTAACCAAGTCACAATTTGTAAAAGTAAACCATTATAGATCAAAGTACGGTCTTCAACACGGAACATTGACTCACATCGAACAGCTAGGTATAAAGGGCCCTAAAATGACATGTGTAAAATCATTCAAATGGGAAAACCAACGGTCTAATCTATTAAAAAAAACGAGAAACTAGAAACATTTATGAACCACATCAACAGATTAGTTTCTATGTTGCGTTTCGTGTACTATTGTTTGTCTGTTTGTCATTTTTTTAGCCATGGCATAGTCAGTATATTTTCGATTTACTAGTTTAATGTCCCTCTAGTATCTTTCGCATCTCTTCTACCACAGTCGTTAGGTGTCTGCCTCCAAGACGTATACTTCACATCTACATTTAGGCAAATTTTCCAACATTAAGACATTTCATCGAGCATACCGAGTCTCATGCATAAAACAGATCGCCGGAAAAAGGGGAGAATTAAGCTCCTGATTTTGTTAAAATAAGTAAGACAAACAGAATAAGGCAAAAATGTATCCTTGTCTGTATGAAAAGGTTTACAGTGCTAAATGAATAATTATAAAATCGTTTTACATCTGTTAAGATACTCGATATACTTCTTTTAAATACTTAATGTTCAATACTTTACTTATTCATTTATTTTTGTGGGAACCAATTTTCCTGTTATGAGAAACATGTATTTTTGTGAATTTTTTTCCGTGGTTTTGCCATAGTTTGCACACAATCCTACAGAAAAAAAAATATAATTCTTTAAACCTCTAAATTCATGGTATGCCTGTAACCACGAAATTCAAGAACATTGGTATCCCATGAATAATAATGAATCCACAGTATAACAAAGAGTCATTTATGTTTGTGTAACCGGAACTACGCTTACAGAATTGCAAATAATGTGTTTGTGTGTGATAAATATATAACTTATATTCGTTTAGTCCGTTTACATGATATGCTTCGTCTTCACCCCTTGTTGTTTTTATTTCATACAAAGGGTAACACTCATGCTTGTATTGCTTAGATAAACGGATATCAACCCACGACACATACCCCTACACCAGGACCACTGGAGACGAATTATAAGTTATTTAACATATTTAAAGGAAGCATTTAGTTATTGTCATCAGTGGGTCGAGTTGGCACACCTTTATTTAGTGGGATTTTAACACTTTTCATAAATAAGGCGAGTTATCAGACTGATTGTTCAATGGGATTTACCCTTTTTCATAAGTGTGGCGAGTTGATAAAAAAGAGTGGGGCGATTTTTTAGAAAGTGGCGATTTAGTGTTGGCCGATTGAATATATATTTAAAAATCGGGTTAGGGGGTCATAAAGGGTATATATTAATATATAGTAATGTATAAAGTATATTCAAACGGTTGTGTGACGTCACGTTCTAAACTATATTTTATGAATTGTAGATGTTTTTGTATACACTTAAATAGCTTGGATGTAAAATAGTTATCCCATTCGGACTTGGTGTGTCAGTGTTATATCACCTTCTGAACTCCGGCCATCGAAGTGATCTTACACTGACACATCGTGTCCTCATAGGAAAACTATTACTGCTAGCTCAATGTGAGCTTTTGAAGTGGCATGTGTGATGTGATGTTAGGTTCAAATTGAAGCAAACCAGAGGTAAAATGATTTACCTTGCAGGCTTTTCACCTTACAAAAAAACACCAACGTCATGAAGTTGTTGGCAAGGTAAAATATTTTTTACAAATTAATTCATTTCTAATTTAAATATCATGTTTGCCCTCAATAGAAGTAGATTTTATATGTATTGTTGAAAACAAATTAAGATTGTGTAGCTAAGCTGTCAACACCTTGAAAATCAGCTCCTCAGTTTTTGCAGATTATTGTTATTTATTGTGATTGCCATAAAAAAAGATTATGTTCAAAAGTTGTGGAATTGAATGAGAATTCTAGAGATATATATTTTTGTGGATGGTATTTAATGGAACAACCAAATATTGACTTTTAAAGATTTGTATACCTGAAAATTTTATGTGGAGATATTGATTTTTGATTGTGAGCAGTTTTGACCATTGACTACAAAATGCCGTTAGGGATCTCTTCACAAGGTGACAAAACTGGAGTTAAACCAAAAGGTAAAAAATTTACAAATACAGTTCAGACATTGCTTTCAGCTAGAAAAGATTTTGATTCACAAAAGAATCATGAACTCCCCAAAGGAACTCATTCAGAACATTCAAGTGAGTCAGATAACAGTATGGAGTTAAGTGGTTTAACTAATTTACAAAAAGACCTTGATGAGATTAAATTGAACCTTAAGAAAGGTGATTTTGATATGTTTACTAAAGATCTAGTCAGAACACATGATTTGGAGATAGCAGTTACTACAATTGTAAATAAACTTTTCCAAAGATTCGAGTCTACCATGGGCAAGAAAATCAATTGAAGAGTAGCACAGGTAGAAAAAGAAATGCAAGAAAAAATTGAATCTCTGTCTATTGAAAATGCAGACCTTAGAAAACAAAATGATCAAGTAAGAGAAACAGTCATCAATGAAAGGAAAATGTTAAAAGACACTGTTAATTATACACAAGAAACAATTGTAAGTGCAAATTACAACGAACAATATTCAAGGAAAAATAATATCAAAGTTATGAATTTTCCAAGACGTGAAAAACAAGACTTAAGATCTGATTTTATTCAGAAAGTAAGGAGATATCTGCATGTGCAGTTACAAGAGAGAGATGTATTCGCTATCCATCGCTTGCCCTCCTATCAACCTCGGCCCAACCCTGTCATTGTTAGACTTTTCAATAGTGACGTTAAAAGGAGCATAATGAGAGTTAGAAGGACAAGGTACGATTCTCTGATGACGTTACACGGAGAAATATGCAACTGATCACAAAACTTAGAGACATGGAGTGCTTTGAATCAGTGTGGTATTATAATTGTGGGGTTTTTGGAAGAACTGAAGATGGACTGCAACTAAAATATAGACTTTTTTGATGATGTTCGAAGAAGACTGCAGGAAAGAAAATAAACACTTGACTTTCTAAATTGATAATTTTTGTATAAGATATATATGCTAGCATAGAAATTTGAAAACAAACTATAGATATATATATCATTATTGTGAATACTATTAACTTATTGTTTAAACATTAGGTTGGCAAAATTAGTTTTAAAATTTCAATTCTGCAATACTGAAAGGTTTGACATAAAAAGTATAGAATGATACTTTTATGTTGCCATATTGAATCATTTAAATATGTTGTTTTTTTTTTTATCTTTTTTGATTACAATTTCTTCAAATTTACTGTCTTCAATTTCTGCTAATTATCCTGTTTGATATCTGCATGTATATGTCCTGTTACTGTCTGCAATGTTGTGGTGTTTTTGAAAAATATTTTATGTTGTATATTGATACAACGTTATTACAAATATGGGTTCTTTAAAAATTCTATCTGTTAATTGTCAGGGACTCAGAGATAAAGTTAAAAGAAAAGATGTTTTTAATATGCTGAAGTCAAAAGCATGTAGTATTTACTGTATCCAAGATAAACATTTTATAAGTGATTTAGAAAATAACATAAGAGCTATGTGGGGATATGAAATGTATTTTTCTTCTGTCAGTTCCAATTCTAGAGGAGTTGCTATATTATTCAACAATAATTTTGAGTTCAAAGTGTTTAAAGAAAAAAACAGATATAAATGGTAACTATCTGATTTTAGAAATTTTTGTAGAAAATCAAAAAATAACTTTAGTGTGCTTATATGGACCAAATATAGATAGTCCTGATTTTTTTGATAATATTATGGGCATTGTTGATGATTTTGAAAAAGAAAGTTACATCGTTTGTGGGGACTTCAATCTTGTACAGAACCCTTATATAGATTATTGTAACTACAAACATACTAATAATCCTAAGGCTAGAGATAGTATTTTAGAAATCATTGAAGAAAGAAGTTTAATAGATCCATTTAGGGAGCTTTATCACAATCTCCAAAGGTATACTTGGAGAAAAAGAACTCCATTTAAACAGGCTAGATTAGACTTCATTCTTCTTACAGATAATATGTTAAATAGTCTCAAAAACTGTGAAGTACAGCCAAGCTATCGTTCAGATCATTATATGGTATCACTTGAACTGGAATTTAATCCTTTTATCAGAGAAAAAGGTTTATGGAAGTTCAACAACTCCTTACTTTATGATATAGAATATATAAATACAGTTAAACAAAAGATTAGTGAAATCAAAGCACAATATTGTGCACCAGTTTATGATTTTGACAATATTGATGAGATAGATAATGAAGATATTCAAATGAGAACTAATCACCAACTTTTTCTTGAAACTTTATTAATGGAAATCAGGGGCAAAAGTATTTCTTATTCCAGTTACAAAAAAGGGAATCTGAAAAAGGGAAACAACTTTACGAAATGAAATTATACAGTTAGAGGAGAATGTTGACGAACTTTCAATAACTAAACTTAAGAGCAAAAAAAATTAACTTGAGCAATTTCGTATTAAAAAATTAAAGGGTAAAATAGACAGATCACGTGTTCAATGGATAGAGGAAGGTGAAAAACCAACAAATTATTTTTGTGGACTGGAGTAAACAAATTTTATGAGTAAAATTATACCAAAAATTGAAAGAGATAATTAGGTAATACTTACTGATCAGAACAAAATTTTTAAAAAAGTAAAACTTTTCTATGAAAATTTATATAAGAAGAGAGATAACTCAAGTTAAGTAGCTGATCTGAAAGAAGATCTTAACAATTTAAAAATTCCAATACTTTCTAATGATGAGAAGGAGAGCTTGGAGGGTAAAATTACAGTGAAAGAGGCTGGACAGGCATTAAAAAATATGAATAATAATAAAACTCCTGTTTCTGATAGCTTTTCTACTGAATTTTGTTTTAATTTTTGGGAAAGATCTTCTTTTTTTTCGTGGTTGAATCTTTAAATTATGGTTCAGAACAGAGAGAATTGTCAGTGACACAAAAGCAATGAATTATTACTTGCCTTCTAAAGGAAATAAACCTCGTCTTTTTTTGAAAAATTGGCGTCCATTTCACTTTTAAACACTGTCAGCAGTAATTGCAAATAGATTTAAGACTGTCCTTGACAAACTTATTAATCTAGATCAGACTGGTTTTATCAGTGGGAGGTACATAGGAGAAAATATAAGGCTTTTATATGATATCATGCAATACACAGAAGATCAGGAAATACCTGGACTCTTGTTGTTAAGGTAACACGATACCGAATGACGTTACGCCATGAGTTATCGTTCCTGACGTTATCGAATAACGTTCACACATATCAGCCAATGTAGCGGGTTTTGTGTGACATTTTTAACGGTAACTTTCCATAGATGCAGAGTACCGAGAGTTTTGATGCAATACGTAGCGGTTATTTGACATAGATTGTTTTATCGTTTTCCGGCAATCATTCTGCTCATTGTTAATCTTTAAAAAGTATTACTTTACTTTTCAAATATTCTGTTTCTTTAATATTTAAGCATCTGCACGCTCTTATGCATAATAGTTTTATCACTTTATTTTTATTCTTGGTATAGATATAGGAAGATGTGGTGTGAGTGCCAATGAGACAACTCTCCATCCAAATAACAATTTATAAAAGTAAAGCTTGGTTTATTTTTGCAATAAGTACTTATTCATGATTCACGCCGTATCCCATGAAATTTTGTTTTGAAAGTAGAAATCTAATTTATAGAAGCTTAGGATGATGTGTGAAAAAACGGGGAATTTTACAACTATTAATTCGTTTTAAAATGGTCATCAAAAACACCGCTCGGACAAAATTGAAATTTATTTGGATGAGAATACGGATATAATTAGGGGGAAAAGCACAATACAAGCAGACGTTGAAAATCATACAGAAAATAGTTTGTTTGTATGGAATGTAACTTAAAAAGTGGTTATTTAGCCGAATAACTTTTCCTGTGTTCCATGTGTAAACAGTCTCTGAAATTCATTGGTCTGTACAGAGTAAATTCGATATAGTTTTGGAAATATTTAAAAATACAGTGCAGCATAAACCAGGTCTACTCAGGACGGACAGCAACATCGGAATGAAGCATTAGAAAGTTAACGAAGGCTGAGAAATACACGGGCACTTGATTCGGCAGAAATAAAATAACAAAATTCAGGTTCCGTTACAGTCTGAATAAAGCCAGCCCCGAGTATCCACTTGCGTCTACAAACGCAAATTGATAGTTGGGGCTGGTTGTAGTCAGACCGGTTCCGTGTTCCCTGATTCCGTTAAAAAATTTTCTCGAAATTTACATGCAAACGACTGACTTTTCATTATTATTCAAACGGCAAGAGACTGTAAAAAAAAAAGATCTTGAAATCATTTAGATTTTATATTCGTGTTAATTTGACTTGCATGGGTATTCGGTGTTTTTTTAGTTTTGAGTTGGAAATAATGTACATGTACAAGTTGGGAGACAAAACGACTGAAAGAAAATTAACAAAGTTACCTTTTAGGGCTCTGAGGGTCATATTGCTCGCATACTAGGCGTCGGAAAAGGCCCGGAAAGTTTCTTTCTTAAAATTAGTTTTTAGAACAAGTACACAAGTATATATATACATGTATAGCGTCAGTTAAAATTATACCCGAACATCATCGCGGATGCCCTGCCTCTATTGCAAAACCTACCTATTGTATTTATTGTTAACTTGTTCTCGTCCTGAACATGCATGAAATATTTTCCACTGGACGTTAACCAACCAATAATCAAAGCAATCAATCCTACAATTTACACCCGTCACTTGGAACTTTATTTGTTAAAATTTAAATCATTGCCTCTAATTTTTTTTTTTAATTCGACAACGTTCAAACGCATACCGCGAGGAAGACCAAAATTGAACAGTTACGCAAAACTAAATATCTACATTACCGCTTGCTCATTATGGAAGTGGGGTAAAATGAGACTTTATTTGTAAAAGTACAAGTACAAATAAAAAAAAATTGTGTACATGTACATGTTATTTGTACAAAAGTTGGCTGATAGAATGATAAATGGAGATATGTGATATGCAATTTATAAGATAGCAACAGCTGGGCATTAATTAAACGACATCAACACCTTGAAGACATCAAGAAAATCGTGACTAATGCTAATTGGAATAGTATCTTTACACTTCTTATTTGTAGTTTTAGTAAACGTTGGAAAATTTTGAGTATGTGTAGTATAATTGTCACAGTAACATTTCAGTCTCTTGGTAAATATTAGTTTATGTCTTAACACTTTTGCTCTTCTCTAGAAAATTCAAACCATAATGAAATATAAGGAGATGCGGTAACATTTCCAATTAATCAACTTTCCACCAAAGACGAAATGACGGAAATGCTAGCTTTCTAACATTGCTACTACATTTCAGATCTCCAAATTACCATTCCATTATATGAACTGCATATTCAAAAATATGCATTGTCACCAAATTACTTATAGAGCACGTATCATCATATTGTTTAACAATTGTCCGTTCGACCGTTAATCCCGCACTTGGTATATATAGGGTTAATTCGGCTAATTATTTAGGACTACAGTCGTTTTGCTTCAGCTTTAAAACTATGTACCTGGTGTTACTACTCATATTATAGGTGCGCATATCGTCTGGATTTTCTTTTTTGTTTCATGACAGGTTGCTGGATTAGGCATTTTGATAAAATACAAAAGCACACAGAGTACAGACTCCGGCTTACATCTGATACAGGTTGAATTTCAAGCTGGAACTTTTAAATTTCGCAGTTGTTTTACTTATATAAAGAATGCATATATGATCTCAGGATTTGTTATGTAAATAAATTTTCACAAATGACAGAATGTTGAAATTTGTGAAATTTTGCATACAGTTTGCTAACCCGAATAATTCAGTCCCTCCCCGTAATCGATCTCTCCTACTTACTTAATGTAGTAAGCGGAATATAACGACTGAATTATTCGGGTTAACAGTTTGCAAGGTCTGTCCGACTTGCTGAGCAAACAAGTAACACATTTACACCACGCAGAGTACACTATACTATATGTATTGTATGTACCAAGTCAAGAATATGACAGCTGTTTATCATTCTTTTGATGTTTTTCAGCTTTTGATTTCGTCATTTGATAAAGGATTTTTTCGTTTTGAATTTTTCTTGGAGTTTTGTTATTTTATTTTTTGGAATGTGTATTTTATCAGGATCCTTATTTTTCCACATAATTTTCACAAAAACAGAATGTTTAATCTTTTTTGACTGGTGCATCAAATGTGTCTTTTATAAACAACTGTTTTCAAAATTGTATTGTATCGTCCCGAACATGCATGAACTATTTGCAACTGAATGTTAAACAACCATCAAACCGAGCAATTAAAAAACTGTTAAATGAATCAAATTTTTTAAAATACTATATTTCTGCATCACGGGATGCAGTGATGATACCACCATTGTCTACTATGATGGCGTTAAAAATCAGTAATTCGGATGAATCTCACGTGAAATGTTTCATTTAATTTTCACGTAAACTTAACAAAAATCTGAAGGTATTTTTTATGGTTTTAATCAAATTTTAGAACAAAAGATATTATTTAAATAATTTTATTTCAAATATTTACGTGAATTTAATGTGTACAAAATTCCGGTGATTTATGCATGAACTATCAGGGCCGTAACTAGGTTTCGAATTCAGGGGAGGCAGGGGTTTGAGGACCACCAATTGAGACCCCTTAGAGCGGGGGATTTCCTTACTTTTAGAAACATTAGTATTGCTTGAACCTGGAAACAATTTTTATGCAAAAACAAGCTGTCTGAGCCTGAGATTGCTGTTCGGGACGAGCCAAGGCTACGTCTTGATGGACATACTTTGATCTATAACTATTAACATTAAATACATTGTAAGTGCCGATTTTTTTCTCGCAGTAAAATATCTAAAAATAACCCGTTTCCTTCGATTTCCTTACTTGAAGAAAATATTGATATTGCTGAATCCTGGAAGCAATTTTTATGCAACAATTATCAACTGTATTTAAAGATAATTTTGTTAGAAATCAAACTGGTAAGTTTTAAAATAACATATAAAGCAAGATCATAGAACGCAAGATATTTTTTTTTTATCGAGGACCTTGAATTTCAATATCGTTGTAAGCTGAACAGACATGTATATAACTACAACCAGGGACTTTCTATATACTTAGTATAGAAAATCCCTGCTACAACGAATGGGATTGTTTAACTAATAAGGCATTGACCATAATGTTCTCAAAATGAGACGTTAAAAAAACGATCCAACAGCTGATTCAGCCGGTAACGAATTTCCGATATCACAAAAGATTCACAATACGAAGGGAACTTCCTCTGCTTAATTGAGCCCCTAAATGAATGTGAATAGTTAAGTTTTATTCAAAATTGTCGAAAGCAAAGTTTCATATGTGTTCTCGTACGAATATATACTGTTTAACAGACAGACGGCCACACGAAAAAATATACTTTCGATCAAAAATCCGGAAAATGACAGATATATTACGTATCATGATAACACTGTTTAAACTGAAACTCGTGTTGTTTATAATATAAATTTAAGTTCCTCGTGTACATATTTCATTTCATTTTATTACTTCCAAAAAAAAAAATTGGTGTAGAAATTTCAGGGGAGGCTGCCTCCCCTGCCTCATAGGTAGTTACGGCCCTGACTATTATCATAAAATTCACATTGAACCTGTTCACGCAAGTTTCAAGCATATGCTCGTTTGATGTGAAAATCAGACGATATTAATATTAATTCATATGAGTGAAATTCCATGTGCAGGACGAAATAAAATTATATCTGATTCAGTAGAATTTCATATTGCATTACTAGGAACTTTACGACAGTCGACAGGGGAAATGAAAATAAAATATACTCATTCAGATCCTGACACATATTTTTTTCTCCATTTCTCTGAGAAGGAATAACGTTATATTCCGTACATCATAACGTCACACGTTTTTGGTCAAATTCTAGGCCTATCGATCAACTTTGAAGCCATTTATTTAAAAAAAAAGGATAGTGACGTATGAGTTTCTATACGTGTATGGATTCACTATGCAATCCTGAATATTATGTTAGTTTTTTTGTTTTTCTCCGTATATAAGAAAATAACCAGCCATTCGAAAATTTAAAAAGGTAAGCCGAAAAAAGGCATTTTCCCTATATACCTAAGTAAATTTGTCGCCAAAATTGACGTTTTCCTATGAAAATTACAAAAAAACAAAAATGGTGACCCCCATTTTTTATTATATATTCCGATGTAACTCGATTCAAAGTACACGTATGCCAAAAATTTTGGAAATCGGGAGATATACCATTCGGTATCGTGTTACCTTAATTGATTTCGAAAAGGCTTTTTATTCTATTTCTTGGGTTTTTTTGGCTAAATGTTTTAAAGTTCTTTAATTTTGGGGAATCAATTATCAACTGGATAAAAGCTTTTTATAATAATATCAAGTCTGCAGTTATACAAGGGGGTAACCTTTCTGAATTTTTTAACATAGGTCGAGGCTGTCGACAAGGTGATCCGCTTTCACCCTATCTTTTCATCATTTGTGCTGAAATTATTGCACTAAAGATCAGAGTAAATAAGGAAATTAGAAGTATTAAAGTTACTCAAGTTGAGCATAAGTTGTCATAGTTTGCTGATGACACTTCGTTGATTTTAGATGGTAGTAAAAAATCTTCATATGAATCCTTATCTGAATTGGACTGGTTTGCAAAAATATCTGGTTTAAATATAAATTTTGAGAAAACACAAGTAATTTGGTTTGGAAGTAAAAAAAAAGGAAATTGTATGTCCTGACGTTAACCTTTTATGGGGGAAGACAACTTTTAAACTACTTGGGATACATTTTGATGTAGATTTAGACAATATTGTCAACATCAACTATAATGATAAACTTATACAGATTAAGAAAATAATAAAACAATGGTCAAAAAGAAACCTTACAGTAATAGGTAGAATAACTGTGATAAAAACTCTTGTTTTACCTATTTTAAACCACCTTATTACTCTTTGCCTAATCCTTCAAACAGTGTATTCCAAAAAATTAATGACATTTTTTATTCGTTTGTATGGAATTATCCTATTCATAGAGTGAAGAAGGATGTATTGATTAAAGAATATTTGGAGGGAGGATTAAAAATGATAGATCTTTATAGTTTTACCATGGCACTAAAATCATCATGGATAAGAAGGATTTTTGAGAGAGATAATAAGTGGCAAAGTATTTTAATGTCTGGTATTGATAAAAATAAACTTTTTAATTGTGGTGTTCAATATATCAAACAAGTTAGTTTATATATCAAACACAGTTTTTGTAAAGATGCATTCAGAGCATGGGAAATGATTACTGATAAAGAAAGAAATATTGACTATGAATATTTTTTATCAAGTCCTATTTGGTTTAACAATATGATCAAAATTGGTAACAAACCTGTGTTTTATCAACATTGGTTTAATCATGGTTTACAATATGTTAATGATGTAATAGATGAAAATGGATGTTTTGTTTCATTAAAATTGTTACAGCAATGTTATTATATCAATGTAATTTTTTTGAATTACATGAGTGTTTTTTCTGCTATTAAAAAAGCAGCACATAATTACAAAAAAGGTTCATATTAGTTATGTTGTCCATTTATTCCAGCTTGCTTACACGTCTTTTTAAAAGTAGAAAAGGTTCTAAAGATATGTACAAAATACTCATAAGTAACAAGGTGACTCCAACAGGACAACTGAAGTGGGGTGAAATATTAAGTGAAGATCTCATTTGGAAACATATATTCAAACTACCTTTTAGTGTCACTGTCAATACCAAACTACAGTGGCTTCAGTACAGAATCAACCATAGAATTCTTGCCACAAATGAATTGTTATGCAAAATCAAACGTATCGATAACCCTCTATGTACTTTTTGTAAATTAGAAGATGAAACCATTGACCATATTCTGTGGACTTGTGAGATTATCTAAATTTTTTTACAAGATGTAGATTATCGGTTCTTATCTGGTGGGGTAAGCCTGCCATTAAATAAGTTGAATTTTATTTTTGGAGATATATCAAAAGTTTGAAAAGGTGACCCATATAATTTGATTTTTCTAGACATGAAACAATATATATGTTCCAGACCATATGAGTATTTAGACTGTACGCGTACGGTCCGGACCGTATACGTATACTCGTACGGTCCGACCATACGCGTACGGTCGGACCGTATGAGTATACACGTATGGTCCAGTACGAGCTGACCATACATGTTATTAGATCATATGGGTTAAATTTAAAAAAATTAACATTAATCACAATCTTTATTTCCAGATTTACTAATTTAATATTATTACAATTACACGGATAAAATGAACAAATGAACATTTGAAATTAAATATTTGTTTAATTGTAAATCCTGATCCTAATTTTGGTATCAATCAATGTTACACTTGCTACCACAAGTAACGTACTAATGTTTTTTTACATTTACATTTTTGCAGTTCGTGTATGTTCCTTAGCAAAAATATTTTTTGGTAAAGTTGCTAAATATTCTAAAACAATTGTCCTCCAACATTATATTTACTTCCGATATTTTCAATTTTAGTGATCATAATTCAATTATTTTACTGAGTGATCGACATGTTAAATACAAGAGATTAACAGATTCAATTAGCGTGTATTTTTTAAATCATTAAAATAACTAGTTGGTTTTTTTCAATTACAATTAAACTTTTTTATATCTATTTGAGAGTTAAGTTATATTGTTCTGTTATATGGATCTAATTAACTTTGACAACTTCTTAATATTAGTCCGACCGTACGAGTATTTTGAAAAAGTACGCATACGGTCCAGACCGTACGCGTATGGTCCAAATACTCATACGGTGTTTTTCAAAAGATCTTTCAGTCAGTGCCATTAAAGAAAAGCTAAAATATATGTACAATTTAGAAAAAATAATGGCAGTCAAAAATAAGAGACAAAAGCACTTTGATACCATGTGGAATGCATTTAAAGTATTATTTTTATAATTCAATTTGTCATTTATTTTTACAGATACTTATTGTCAAAACTAACATAAAATACTATTGTATCTAATAGCACAATTTATTATGTACTGAAAATCCTACAGGATATGTTTAACCTCTTCCTTTTTTATAAAATTCTTTACAATTTTCAAGTGCCACACAGTGGTACATAAACATTTAACTCTAATTATATTTTCTTCTGTATTTTTTTTTTTTTGCTTCTTTTCTTTTCATATAAATTGAGAAAAAAAATAATTTACAACAATGTGTATTGTCATAAACAGATATATATTCAAATCTATCGCTAATATTACTGTATGTATGTTTGATGTGTTGTATTTGTTGTAAATCTTGAAAATAATAAAAAGAAAAAAAAAGAAAAAAAGATTGTGTAGCTGAGGAGCCATAACACAAACAAAAGGGTGAATTATCCTTTTAACTAGGCGGTTATATTTCACGTGACAATAGCTTTATTTATATAATAATGTTGTGTTTAACATTGACTATGCGAAAATAGTAGCCAGGATGAGAGACAATAAAGCATGACCCGAAAGGGAGTGAACTGTTGTCCCGCACTCTGGCTACTATATTCCATAGTCAATGTTAAACACAACATTAATATCATTATTATACTGACTGTTTAATATTTCAAATAGTGCTAATTGTGTATTTCTATGTAAACAAATGCTTTCAAGTATCATGAGTATGAAAAGAAGCCCTTTATGTCACTCTGAATATATGTATGCTGTCTTGAAGAAAGTTGATTTGTCTACTTGACTGTTAGAAAGAGTTACAAATAAATAGATTCAAAAGTATGTGTTTTGAGGGGAAATAGTTGATTTTAACTCTATTTGAATATAAATCATTCTTGACTAGTTAAACAAGTAGAATTCTGCTTTAGCTGGTGCTATAGGTTGTCTTAAACATGCTATAGGTACCTATATTTTGCTCATTGTTGAAGGCCTGAACTCATGTTGACTTCAAGATGAAATTTACCAAAAAGGCATAGTGTCATAACTGTTATTGCCCTGTATTGTTTTGGATTTTGTCTTAGCAAGGTTTACTCTATAACCCTTCCATTTCATTCTCATTAACGTTTTCCAAAGTACTCAATAACTTACAACAAATTAACAGTTATGTGATTATAACTATTTATCTGTAACAAATGACTTCTAAAGTTTTCAAACAAGTTTGGCTTCAACGGCAGTAAGCAGAAGTAAACAAAAAACAAAAACGTTCTAACAGAAACTCTTGTATTCTAAAGTCTCTTAAAATGTCAGAAAATATTAAATGATAACTTCTATTTTCCCCTTATTGTTCAATTGTAATAGTTAATTAATTGTCAGGCTTATAAGTCCAACCCACGTGTCTGTCAAAGCAACTAAGCTTCACCGTTGCACGTGAAATTGAAAATGATTGACGTGAAAATCAATAGTCTGTTGCAACAGCAAGGCATAGTATTTTCGCCCGGTGCAGTTAACGCTATATATGTCTTTTAAAAACTATGCAAACATAGAGCAATTTTACCATGGAAGGACATTCTTACAGGAAGTATTATAATGCTAATTAATGTCCTCCGACTAAATATTGCGTATGAATCATATTTATAGCACAGGTAAACTTGTTTCGAAACGGTAGTGAACACATTTTGTAGTGCTATACATTTGTTTTGTGGTTATTTGCAAAATACTTAACTTTTCGATCTCTCATGTGCGTATCAAAAATTTAATCTTTTAGCTGTTTCTTTACAACATTTACAACACAACCTGAAAACTGTTTGCGAACATCTGCTCATGAAATTGATTATATGTAGAAAGTTATGAGTAAAACAATCATTTAAAAGTTCACAAGGGAAAGGGTTTGTAAAGTGGAATATTTGAGTCAAGGTGATAAACTATAGAGATTGTCCTTTCCAAAAGAAGGACGAAAGATACCATAGGGACAGTCAAACTTATAAATTTAAAATAAACTGACAACGCCATGGCTAAAAATGAGAAGATAAACAGACAAACAATAATACACATGACACAATATAGAAAACCACAGAATAAATTCCAACAGTGCATAGTAGGAGTTTGTACAAAATTGGCAAAATATCCATACGGTCTTCTATTCTATCCTTATCCAAATCATCACAGTTGGTTAATTCTTTTTTGTATTTAGATATAAGTTTTTTCCGTATTCTTCATCTTCTTTAGTCATATTCTTCATTGTTCTTGATACTGTCATTTAACAATAACCCCGCCCTTTATACCCACTTTCAGTGTTTACCTTTAGAGACACTGCATTGTGGTAAATTATTTTTTGGACCATAGGTCTAATGTCACATCTTGTTTAGTTTTTTCTACTTCTTTGGAAACGAAGAAAAATCAATTATTGTAGTGTTTGTTCAATCTTTCCTACACCAAGTAATTTGTCATTTCGCCATTTTGTTATTGTTTCTCAAAATATAAATTAGCTCACATGATTTTACAAGACATTTTAAATTTGTTACTGGTTTATCAAATTTTTGGAATGATTTGGTGTTATATTTTGTATCTAGCAGTTACCAAATGTTGTTGAAATTACTTTCAAGGATGACTTGCCCTAGGCCGTATTAATTAAACTTTTATTGTTTTAAAAAAGCTATATCTTTCTCTCAATCTGTTTGAAGCATTGATATTAAGTAATATTTAAATATTTTCATTATTTTCAACATTAATCATAGTAACTCTTCCTTCTAAATATTTATGTTCATATATGTATTTAAATGTGGTTGTATCTTTTATGTGGATTGATTGACCCATCACTTCTAAAAAAAAATATTCATTTTCTTTTTATAATGTGAACATCAATTTATTTGTTAAATAGTTTTTTTGAATGAATAAAATGTCACTTTTATGTTGATTTGACCAGCTTACATTTTACTATATGTTTTTCCAGGTTGGTGCAGGCCATTGTAGTTGACCGTGCTTATATGTAGATTGATTTTGATTTTTGATTACTTGAAAACTCTTGATTGAATCTTTTATGTAGTAAGTACCATTTTCTAATCATAATTTTGAAAATATTTTGCATATACAATGTGTCTTTAGAATCTGACATACATTGTTCTTTTTAATTTTTATTTTTAAAACTAAGCAGTCGGTGTTTAGATCCCAGTATATAACAAATTTTGTATGCTAAATGTGTTTGTCCTTCATCATGTTTATTCACAATTATGTATGTTCTATATTTTAACCTGTTCCTATTAATAGCTTTTCTGTTTAATATGATATTTAACATTTAACCAGTTGTTGATGAATGATGTATGTGTTACGCTCATTAGGAATTATTTAATCAATTAAATAAACAACAATGTAAGATACTTATCAGTAGATCTTTTCGTAAGATCTAAATATTTTGATAGTAAAGTAAACGAAACTTTGATCACACTACCTACCACCAGATAATATGTGTAATAAAAATATCAATGTATTAAAGCATTCATGTACACATAGAATTCGTACGACAAAACATACAATGTAAAGTTGACTATTTTTTCTAAAGCACTCATGGTGAAAAAAAGTTTTCAAAGCTTTTTACTTTAAGTTATTTGTTGTTCTGTAATATAACCAAATAATATGAATGACCATCGTATTGTATGTATGTAATGAAACAAAATTTTATTGCTGGGTCTTGTTGCTCTGCCATTAAACAATGATCTGCCTGACCTTCGTCTTGTACTTCTGAAATAACAATAATGACTAACCTACCTGACCATAGTCTAGTTGTTCTGTCATAAAACTTAATTTTCTGCCTGACAATCACCTAATTGTTCATTTTTCTAAAATTATTTCTATCAAAAACCCTGTATACCACCATTCCCCTTGTGAAATTTAAAAATCGTCTAAAAGAAATACACAATGCTTTTCAACATAAAAATGGTAGCATATGCTATACATGTATTACTGTGGGATACCATACGGCATATTTTGTTGAAAGTGAACAAAATGGTAAAACATTGTACACAGAGGAACAAGTGATCAGTATGCTGGAGTTTCTTATTTTCAACATGTATGTTGAATTTGGAGGTAGACTTTTTCAACAAATTGTCGACATTACTATGGGAACGAACTGTGTGTCTCTCCTTGTCGACCTCTTCTTATTTTCATATGACTCGGAGTTCCTTCAGACACTTGTATTTCTTTTTTTACAAAATATATTCAGAGTCAATAATATATTTAAACTGAGCTTATAGAAAATATTACGATTCTCCCGTTTATCATTCATACGGAATGTTGTTCACACCTAGACAAGTGAACCGTGACGGCTTAAATTCACTGAGTAAAGAGGAAAAAATACAAAATGATAATCTTTTAATTAACTTGAATTTAATCACGCATTCAATAGGTAGTCACTATGTGTCAAAGTACAACACACATTGACGCAACGTAAGATATTGCTACTACTACGTAAAATAGCGTTAAGTAAATATTTGACGGGAATTTTTTTATAGAAATGCTGAAATAAATATTTCAAGTTATACATGAAAATAAAGATTGATTCTTAAATTTTCACATTATGATAGAGAAAGAATAAAAATATAATATTCATAGGCTTAGAAAGACACAGATTATCCAAAAAAAAAACGTTTACTTAGCGTTGTCCCATGTAACAAACTCGAAACATAAAACTCGAACAATTCGCGAAATGTTCCCGCAACTCTTCGAAATTTTGTATGAACTTTCTATGACGTGATATATTTCAGTATTGGTTAATATGGCTGTCTCCATTTAAAATTTGCATACATATTTTCAAAAGAATATGATGTACGGAAATATCCCATCGCAAATTTAGTTTTGAAACTTGAAACATTTCAGTTCAAAAATAAAATTTTGACATATAATTCATTAAATTATATGCACGATCGTTTTGTATTTAAGTGTTAGCTCCCAAAATTCGAACTGAAAAATAAATTGAGCTACATATTCAATTCCAAACAATAGATTTGCAATGTCTTGCGTAAATGTCCGATTTAAACTTTCATACCTTCACAAAATGTTTTCGACCAAAAAATCAGAGATTTGATTTCATGAAGTTTATTTTTCAGCTTTGATAACTATACAAATAAAAAGTACTTTTACTTTGAAGTTGGTACACCAAATAGCATTACAGAGTTATCTATAAAAAATACAGATTAATAAAAATGTCTTGCAAGTTTGTCCGTTATCATAATTTGACGTCGCCACAAGCATAATATGCTAGGGACGACATGACCTGCATTCGCGTGTTCCTTCCTCCACTAAATATAAATGTCCTGCTTTCAACAAAACGAAATGATGCACACATTACAAAAATACACATCTATAAGACGATCAAAAAGTAAGAAAACGTCAGTATCATAAGTATAAGCTATTGTATGTCACTGCTTGAATAAAATCATACTCGGGTTGAATATATAATGCAGCAATTTCCCTCCAAAAACACATAATTACTAGCAGTAAAATTGAATATCCTATGTTAATTATACAAACATATTGGATTGGATTCTCACGGCATTTATACTTGTGTGTTATACTTTGCATTTACCCAAAAAGGAAAGCAGGAAGAATTAGATAAAGCGTGTTTCTAATTTAACGTCATTTTTCTGTTAATACACTAACTGGTAGCAATATCTGACGTTGCGTCATTGTATTTTCGGGGCCGTATTTGCACACTACAAATGTACTAGCAGGACATATTTACTAGACTGACGTAAAAGGTAATATGCATTTTTAAAACACTATCAGTTATATATGTTTGTTCAAAATATCCGTCGGAAAAAAAATCATAAAAATATTCTTGTATATGATTTACTTGTATCACTATATTTAATTCAGAAAATATTAAAATATAAATCGTACATTCTAATATTAAGCTGATAACTATTCCATCTTTTAAGAAGACAATGCCATTTCACAGATTTAAGTTGAAGCAACCATTTTGTCTTAATAAAAAAAAAAGTATTTATGAGCATTTCATCAAAATAGATTTATGAGATAAACAAAAGTAATCTTACGGAAATAAGAGACTGTACACATGGCAATAAAGGTGAATTGATCAGAAATGCCACCTGTAATTTTGAGAAATAACATAAAGTGACACAAACAAAATAAAGTATTTATTCATTAATAATGCAGTCAATATTTACAAAGATACAAATATCTTATTTTTATTGGCCAAAAAAAACAACTTTAGAGCACCTCCTCCTTTTAAAAAAAGAATTGAAACTAAACACATTTTAACAGTTATTTGATACCAAAAGTACTTTATATTTTGTTATCGTTTCCTTCCTCTGCTGCAACATAATCTTCAGAACTACTAAGTCTTTTTCCCTTTCTGACAGAGCCGGGAGAAAAACGAAACCATTTGTCAGTCTGATAAAAATGCTCCTTTTTGTGCATGTTGTATCAAGAGGAATTTCTCACCTCATCAGCAGCCACTTAATGATTTACCATGTTACCAGTCATCTTTTCATATTAGATGTTTCAGTCATGTATAATATATTGCCTTAGTTGTTGACTTTAATAATGTGACTCTGGATTTATTGACTTTGATGCCATCCCATTTGAAGAACTTTATCTGAATTAAGTGCCAATGAGTTATAAGTTGGTTCTAAAGATGTAGACTTTTTAGGCTGATTTGAAAGTATCTTATCTGCATACAATCTTTTTGCTATTTCTAATATTTTCATTTTTACACCATTTAACAAAGAATTGACTATGTTGTATGAGGACATGCTTTTCACTGCTGTTGATGTTGAGAATTCTCCTGTGCAGATGTCTTCAGGACATTTGAAATGGTAATTCTTGCGTCCTTAGTACATGTGGTAGTACAGTTTTCTCGATTTCCAAGCTCTGAAATAAAAAAATAATAATTAAACATTAAAGCTGTAACATAAACGCTCACCATTTTGTGTACAATGAAACAGATTAACTTGATGAGGACTCATAGACACTTTAAAACTAAAAGTGAATTTTAGTTACATCCTATGAAGATGTGCATATCTTATAATGTTATATTTAGTCATTGATGCATGATTTTTTTATTAGTTGTTAGTGGTTTGGAACTAGCTGTCGGATAACTGCGAGTACTCTCATATCTGTTCATTGTGTCTTTTTGTGTCGGGATGTATAAGTACCTGGCCACATCCACTTGTATTTTTGTCCATCTGATGAGTTAAGCCTTTTTAAACTGATTTTTATAGTTCGTTCTTACGTTGTACTGTTATACCACTGTCCCAGGTTAGGGGAGGATTGGGATCCCGCTAACATGTTTTACCCCGCCACATTATTTATGTATGTGCTTGTCCCAAGTCAGGAGCCTGTAATTCAGTGGTTGTCGTTTGTTTATGTGTTACATATTTGTTTTTCGTTCAATTTTTTTACATAAATAAGGCCGTTAGTTTTCTCGTTTGAATTGTTTTACATTGTCTTATCGGGCCTATTATAGCTGACTATGCGGTATGGGCTTTGCTCATTGTTGAAGGCCGTACGGTGACCTATAGTTGTTAATGTCTGTGTAATTTTGGTCTTTTGTGGATAGTTGTCTCATTGGCAATCATACCACATCTTCTTTTTTATGTATCGTCAGGAAATTATGATTCAATATTTTCTTTCTGAGTTTCATGATAGATATTCTGTTGTGTGGTTTTAGAAGAGTTGTTATGAAAAACTTGCAGTATGATATTGAGGCAAATAAGTTCAAAGGGGCATAACTCCTAGAAAAAAAAGTGAATTATAATTTCCTGTTCATCTGCACATATACATATTATGTCCTTATTATCTAAAAATGTTCATGAAATTTTGTTGTGTGGTTTCAGAGGAGTTGCGATGACAAACTTGCAGTAGCAAATTCATATTGAGGCAAATGAGGTCAAAAGTGCAAAACTCCTAGAAAAAAGAGTGAATCATAATTTCCAGTCCATATGCACATCTACATAACATGTATACACGAATGTTCAGTTGCATAGATTTCAACAAGATTTTTATGTCTTCTTCAGAATTTTTTTTCAAAGAAATAAACATACATGCATCAAATATAACATCATCAGGATAGCAGTTCGATCAGAGAAAAACGATGAACATATAAAGAAACCGACATGTTTATCACCACTTGACATGGCCCTCTGTTGTACCGGGCTGATACCGCGAGCAGTTCGGGCTATTAGATAAATGGCATATGTCACGTGATTGTTATCAGTGACTGGGTCATTAAAGTGCAGGTGTATTTTTTGTAATAATGCAGTGTATAGGTGTTTATGATATGACAAAAGATCAGACGCGCAATTTTAAACTCAATCGTCTGTCTATCGTGAAAAAAAGATAAAGACATGACAAAGTTATGAGGGTTTAAAGAAAAGTTAGTGTGCGATTGATATTCAAAGATTTTTGCTTCAACTTTTAATTTCTGTTGATGAGAATTGGCAGGTAATAATCATAGAAAATATACGAATATGCAAATTACTTTAGATACTGTGACCGGTAACGACCGGAAGGAATATTTGCAATTGAAACATAGAGAAATTTATCGGGAACAACGTGAAAGTGCTTTCTGTTGATATTAACATTGACGGTAATGAGAACAGATAATTGTTTCATTTCTATTGGTAATAAGTTTACTTTTAACATAAAATTTCAATGTTTAATTCCATAATAAAAAATATTACACATTTTTTTTTAACATGTCAATAACTGTATATCCGGTCAGTTTATGACACATTGGGTGTTTCTGTTCTTACTCGAGAATGTAATTAGGGCAAACTCTCCCTCTGTGATAGAGCCAATCTCAACTAATTAACACCCACTTACAGAAAAGTCGGTAACATTTAATGTGTAATTATCGTCTTTCGTCTTCTCTCGTTCTCATATAACCTCCTTGATTATACAAACCTTATTTACATTAAAAAATTTAAATGTTGCACTGCTTTGTTTTTGGCAATCAAGTAACCCTTGTCTACAGTTTCTGCAAATACATGTACATTGAATTATAAAATACACATTTTTATGGTCATATGATTTTATAATAATTTTTTAATTAGGATTTATTCAAAAAGTATATACCTAATTTAGCATGTCAATAAAATGTGTTTGATTACAACTTGACCAGGTCAGCACAGTATCTTAATTCAAATATACAAATGCAGGGCGCAGCTTAATACGACCGTAGAGGTCGAACCCTGAACAGTTGGAGCAAGTATGGACACATTTAAGCTTGGTACAGCTCTGAATTTGGATTGTGATTAAATAGTTGACACAACATACGTTTCTGACACAGAATGAATGTGGTCTAAGAACTTCAACTTAAAACGTTAAAAAATTTTAATTGGACCTTACCTATTATGGTCAAATATCCAAAATTTAAATACATGGTTAGATTCAGCATATCATAGAACCTAAATAATTCAATTTTTGATGAAATCAAATAATGTTCAATTTTAAACCCTTTAGACCTCAATGTTGACCAATTTGATAACCGGTCTCAAATATTAAAATTCTAAATACATGGTTAGATTCAGCATATTGAAAAACCCATATATTCATTTTTGTTGAAATCACACAAAGTTTAATTTTTGACCCTTTGGACCTTAATGTAGACCAATTTGAAAAAGGGACAATACTGTACTATTGGATATTTCTTGGTATTGCACAATACTGTGCAATTGAAGATTTCTTGCTATTTCGCAATACTATGCAATTGAAAAATTCTTGCTATTGCACAATACTATGCAATTGAAGATTTCTTGCTATTGCGCAATACTGTGCAATTGAAAATTTCTTGCTGTTACACAATACTTAATATAATAATGTTGGACCCCGATTTGGACCAACTTGAAAACTGGGCCCATAATCAAAAATGTCATTACATGTTTAGATTCAACATATCAAAGAACCTCAAGAATTCATTTTTTGTTAAAATCAAACTAAGTTTAATTTTGGACCCTTTGGACCTTAATGTAAACCAATTTGAAAACAGGACCAAAAATTAAGAATCTAAATTCACGGTTAGATTTGGCATATCAAAGAACCCCAATAATTATTTTTTTTTATGAAATCAAATAAAGTTTAATTTTGGACCCTTTTGGCCCCTAATTCCTAAACTGTTAAAACCAAACCTCCAAAAATCAATCCCATCCTTCCTTTTGTGGTCATAAACATTGTGTTAAAATGTCATAGATTTCTATTTACTTATACTAAAGTTATTGTACAAAAACCAAGAAAAATGCTTATTTGAGACCTTTTTTTGGCCCCTAATTCCTAAACTATTGGGACCAAAACTCTAAAAATCAATCCCAACCTTCCTTTTATGGTCATAAACCTTATATTAAAATTTCATAGATTTCTGTTTACTTTTACTAAAGTTATTTTGCGAAAACCATGAAAAAATGCTTATTTGGGACCTTTTTGGCCCCTAATTCCTAACCTGTTGGGACCAAAACTCCCAAAATCAATCCCCACCTTCCTTGTATGGTCATAAACGTTGTGTTTAAATTTCATAGAGTGCGAAGAACAAATGTCTTTGGACGACGACGACGACACCAACGTCATACCAATATACGACTAAACAATTTTCAATTTTTGCGGTCATATAAAAAAGGTAGCATAACCTACCACACATGTACATGTACATGTGGTACATATGTAGACATTTTTTCATATTTGCATTCTGAATAAAGTGACTCAAAACCCACTCATAAAGGTCCTTATTGAATTTTAAACTTGTGATTGTTAGATTATTTCTATTTAATGAAGATAAAAATGTACTTCCCTGGCAAGGAACTGTATATAAAGCAAACAAACACTTTGAATAAATAAATTTGGTCATGAAAATAGGTTGAAAAAGTAACTGAAAAGTTGGTCAGCATTTCCACCTGGAAAACAAGGTTTTTGCTATCTTCCTAGATCACGAGCAAGGCCTTCAAATTTGGACAAAGAAATAACATGCAAAGAAATGCGACAGCTCCCCTTATACCTAACATTGTCAACGTATATTTGTTCCTAATAATATTTGTTCCTGAGGGAAACAATATTATAATAATATTTGTTCTGCGGAAATTATGTCATGGAATACTTTTTCCGTCTGTATTATATTTGTTCCACTGATATTAGGAACTTATCTTATATGTTGATGAGTATACATTTTTTTAACAAATGTTCCTATTATACTGAAGTTTAGTTTACACTTGATTGATTATTATATAAATCAAAACAGATTTTAAATGCTGATTATATTCTAAATCAAAAAAGATTAAATGCTAAGTATTTGATTATTATCAATTATGTTAAATGAATAGTGTTAATGAGTTAAATAAATTCACCTGTACACAACACCTGAATGTATACTAAAACATGGAGGCTGATGAGTATGAACAAATATTTATGATTTTAAATGATGGGACATATGTTGAAGATAAGTAAATACTGTTAACAAGTTCAGCTGTGAAATATAAATGTTAATTCTAATGAGAAAAGTATCATTTAAAGTCTACCAGTAATTGTCGATAATTCAGAAATGATTATTCAATGTCTACAACATATTCAATGTCTAAAACATTGGGAACAATGTTCCCCATATTCAAGATACCTGTTCTTATAATAATTATAAATACCAATTTACCATTTCGGCAGTAGTAATGGATAGAATATAATAATATTTTTGGATCGGAAAAGATATTATATAACAATTTTTCCAATCGGGAATAAATATGACATATTACTTTTTCCAATCTGGAATAAATATTACATAATACTTTTTCCAATCAGAAGAATTATAACAAAAGATTGTTTTCATTTGTTTTTTCATTTTAATGAATCATTATGTCAAAATGATAAAAGTCAAAATGTTTTAATAGTCATAAGATACAATTTCCACCATAATATGTATTCCAAAGTTAATTTATTATGTAATAAAACTTCCTTTTGGAATTTATTTTATGTGATAGAAATATTGAGGCATCGGTTCTGTTATTATGCTGATGGAATAAATATCAAATAACAATAACTCCAATTGGAACTTTTGTTACATGCCTAAAGAGACATAATTATGTCTTTGCCAACAATAGAAGTTTATAATTTAGTTAAAAATATGCTTACCTGTTTCCAGTTGAAGGACTATTCCATGAAGTTTATTTTTAGTTTCCACATTAGGCAGTGACAGTTCTCTGTTACATCATCTTTTCGGCGTCAGACTGTTCATGTCACAGAAGTTGGTCAAAACGGAACTTCACTTAGTTTTCCCCCTTTTTCTTGTTTCATTGTTTCCAAGTACATTGAACGATGGCTTGAACATATTTGTAAATGTCATGAAGGCGACGGGAGCAGATCCAATTCTGTACAAACAGCAACTTGTTCATCATAGTCATCATCAGACATCACTTTACTCACATGTTTTCTCGTGTTTTTTGTCCCCTGAAAAAAACATTGACATTGTAAAGGCTTGTCATTGTTGTAAAACTGACCAGCCATTATGAAACATGTATATAGACATATTTTAAAATTAGATGTGTAAAAAGTGTAAAATATGTTGATTTAAAGAAGCAAAACATGTTGCAGACGTCTGCCTCCATTTTTGTGTAGATAAACAAATGACTTTTTCTATTTTTAAATTTTGGTGAGTTCTAAAAAGGGAAATAACTGTTGTAGATTTCAGACAATTTTTGGCATTTTTATCCAATTTTTATGAAAAAAATCTTAATAGCCCCAACAATGTTTTTGCAGAAATGAGAAATATCAATCTTTTAGAATAAAAGCTTTTTTTAGTTTATTCAGGAATGAATGCGTTTTTTCATAAATTAGGAGGAAAGTTGGTTCATAATTGCATTAGAATATGCTAAAATTCATACTACTAACCTAGTTTAAAAATGTCAATTTGACTCTAATATCAGAAAAAGTGAAAAATTGTCACTGAACAAGTATTTAAAAGAATTTGATATGATATAAACTGCATCAAACCTATTATGCTGTATATAAGGCACTGCAAGCCGTGAATAGCAAAAAATCAACTTTTTTCAACATTTTAAAGCCTGTTGCCATTGTAACCATACATAATTCAGGGTGGCATGTATAGACTTTTTTTCATATTTCATATCAATGTTTGTTGTCAGAAAGTTTCAACAAAATCGGTGACCAACCGTGCCCAACTTTGGTTGACGGTTACAGAGAATGGGTGTTAGTTATTAGTTGTTTAATAGCTACACCAAAAGTCGTCGATGCGTCTCATATACCTTATTTGATACAGGCCAAATTATATATCCAGACAGAAATGTTCAAATTGTAAAGAACGACTTATCTGGTCTGAAATAACATACTGGAAAAAGGTACACAGTATTAAACAAAATAGTTCATGATGAGCATAGCTTTTACTATGTAAATGAATAAAAAGTAAATGAAAGTTATATGACTATTAAATATTATTGAAAATTAATTTGAATATGAATAAATTTTAAGAAATGAAAAAAGATATATTTAGCAAGGTTGTCAATTTAGAAATGCATTTGGTTACTCTCAAACTACCTAGAAACAATCCGAATATGTTGAATGTTTTTGCGTTCGTATTATGTTATGATGTTCAAGTTAAAATACATTGAACAAGATTCTTGAAAAAGATTCTTACAAATGAAAAATACAAATTGTAGTTTAAAAGTTAAAAAAACAATACTTTACAAATTTGCCCATCGAAAGACAAATAATAGAGATTATAAAAATTTTATATTTTCAATAATCTGGTTTAATTCAATCGAATATTTGTGTGGGTGCGTGGGTGTTGCAGTCTGTAGCTCATTGCCATATTCGGCATGGCCATAGATGGCGCTCGCAGCTTGAATCAGAATTTTGGAATTTCCGTATCAGCTTGAATTAGAATTTTGGAATTCCCGTATCGGGCACTTGTTAATTTGCTGTCGACTTGAAAGCAGGTGTTTCACAAATAAGTTAAACTATTTAAAAGAAAAAGAAAAGATGCCAAACAAGAGAAATGCCATAGGATCGCCATCCAGGGCCATGGGAAAGAAGAGAAGAACGGCTAACAGGACAGGCGGACAGAGAATGCAGAACGAGGAAATCCCACAAAAGAAGGACGGAGCTGGACGGAGAAGAACTGCCAAGAAAACACAAGGGGTCGGACACGTGGTGGCAGAAGGACCGGTGGAAACTACTGATTTCTCATCAGGTAATGAGTCGGAGGAGGATGCACGAGCGTTCCCCTCTTTAAGGCACGACCTGTTACACCAAAACTTTGAAATTGCAAATAATTCCATTGATTTCTCTCCGTCACAAGAATCTAGCATTCATGACACAGTGGGGGAACACGTGTCTTTTAAAATTAAGAAAAACATTTTGGGAGGGAAAGTTTATTGAGCTTCATTCTCTTTTGAGAACGCGAAAAGCAATGGAAGAGGTGGACGAGGGCGATTTGAAATTAAAAAGGTGGAAAATTTGCATTGAAAAAAGATCGTCGAGTGTTTATTTGTCCATAAATGAATGGACTTCAGCATTCATGGTTTTTATGAGTGTCTACATTGAGAAATACAACACACGGGCACAGGAGTTGTTAAAATATATGCGCGATATAAGACTAGCGGCAACGAGGTCAGAAAACTGGGCCACCTATGACGATCAATTTAGGCTAAAAATAGAAAAGAATCCAAATTTATCTTGGGGAAATATACACGGTGAATATTGGCTATTACACATCACATCTCCCATAGTACAAAACAGTGTGTCAGTGCCAGCATAGGGTTATAGAACAAATACACGACATCCGCTAATCTGATGATTATAAATTCCTAACTGTCAGTTCAACTATAAAAGTGATAACGTATAATGTTAACATAACAATCCTCTCTCTTTTAATTTAGAAGATTAAGATAAACAAGATTAATCTCTAGTGAATGAAAGTAATAAATTCAATTTGCACTCAATTGAACTAAATAGCTACAAGTTTTACTGTCTATATTTTTAATGTTCAATAATGAAATCCTAAACCTACAGTGATATCACTACACTAACTTAACCACAAATATTTACAGTCATATGTTTCTAATAAGTCTCTCTGGTGCCTTTCTTACTATTTCTGTGCGGTGCATAACGATAGTTTCATTAGCATTTTCAACTGTTTTATTTTTTGTTATTTTAGTTTGTTCGGATTCATTGTTATTTTTCAGAGTTTTCGGTATCGCAATTGAATTACATGTTGGTATTGTTATGAATTCAGTGTCAATTTTCAAGTATGTTTGGTATGTTTTTATTTTCCTGCGGTACGAATTCACGAATCTGATCAATATGTCTCTTCCATACTAAATCTCCAAATTGGACTTGATAAGTTACTGTTCCGAGTTTATGAACGATAGTTCCTTGTTTCCACTTGTTATTGTCTCTATAGTCTCTTTAAGATTTGGACTCCCTAATGGATGCAAAAAGAATATTTGTTTTTTACCATCTCCTCATTTTATTATTATTCTCTGTGGAGCTAATGATTTGACAGATTTAGAATTGACAGGGAATGGTTTAATTGAAAATGTAAAAATGGTCTACCCTACGTTACCAGGCTTTATTTAAAAAGGTTATCATAATATGGTCTTCAATGCTACAGTGCGATACTGGCATGTTGCACCCTTGAATGCGGGTGCAATAATAGAACAGAACAGAAAAAGAGAAATTTAGTGGCCAAAAACTTTGTTACAGAAAATGGGGGTAAAGCTATATTACATGAGAACATTAAGGCAAGTGAAGTGTCTTTATACAGAACAAATGGAACTAATTTGTCACAAACTGGAAATCAGCTTTTCTTGAATAATATACAAGGGTGTGGGGGTTGAGTCTTTCCTACGCACACCATAATCAACTTTTCCTAAGATTCAATAATGAAAATTTTGTGGAGGTGAGAACCCATGTCAGATTTGGTAGCTGACTTGGGCTCTCATGTGGCGGTCCAGGGAGACTGGTAGTGATTGGGGGATTATTTCACTCGGCCCTTGCTCTGGGCCTGACAAGTTCTAAAACTTGCAGGTTTGGAAAATGTGGTTAGTGGTAACGGTGGGGTCTACAGATGGGTGACTCTGGGACCTCCTCCACCTCATCTTATAGAGGGGAGGCCTACACCTGCCAACAGGTGGGGCACTAATAACTGGAGCATTGGTAATACGAGTGTTTTCCCCGGTCACTCCCCATGGTAGGTGGTGGTGTAACCGTGTTTAACTACCAGGGGTTTTATGACACTATGTCAACATAGGTCAGCTGATAGCCATTGTGTATAGGTAATCGGTAGTCACCCTGGCGCCTCAACAAAATATTATAGAATACTCTGTAGCCAAAGTAATGCCACAAAGTAAAAATGTATATTCTAGTCATGAAAATGTAAATACAAGTTGGTGTAATAAAATGTATTTTTAATTCAAAGGATTGTTTTTGTATAAGTTGTAAATGAAATACAGAGGATGGAACCTCTACACAAATGAGTATAATATACAGAAAGTCTGTACTGTATTTTAATTTTGGTATTTATGAATTACAGTTAACAACACACAAAGAGAGACAACTCTAGTTTAATTTTTAACATAGTTTAGAAAATACGTCAACAACTCTTGATCGTTGTTCTTCGTCTCATTGTTATTCGTTCAGTATTGACATAGGGTCTTCTTATATGAGTATTGCAATTAAATCAAAGGGAACAATATATAGAGCAAATTAGCATGCAAGTTTTTTATATTTTAAAACAAAATCCTTTATTTCTCAGAGCCTTTAATTCTACTGTATACTAATATTATGAGTATATATATTTTTAAATTGCCCATTTTTTTACTTATTCAAGAGGTTAACTATTAGAGAATGATTTAACAGACATGTTTTAACCATATCATAGTTATATTGGCGACTTAATAATATACTTATATATTTTAACTTACATTTGCTCTTAAATTTAAGTCATCCTTTTCTTTCTTCATTGCTTCCTTTCTGATCTGTTCTTCAATTTGATTTATGATATGGATGTATTCTCTTCTCATTCCCACTACAGTGTCACAGTCCTATAAATGCATGCATACATACAAATAATTATTATAGGTTTAAAAAAAATAGTTCAATTTGACAGTTTATTTTTTGACTTTGGAGTTTGAATGTCAGTTTATTTTCAATTTTTTATCCATGTCCATGATGGCCTGATCAGTTTAATTTTTAAGTTATGAGTTTGAATGTCCTTTTGGTATTCTTTGTTTCTCCATGATAAATGAAGTGAAACTATATAATTTCAGTGTTTATATGTGTAAAGGATGTCGCACTATTGGCCATTGGGATCTTATTCCTAGCAAAGTTAAAATACTTGATACTATGATTGTATGTAGTGTATGGCAGTCTAGACTATTTCATCTCATTTTAAATTTCTGAACTAGCTCATTCTTCTTTTATGCTTGGTAACTGCGACTGATTATGTGTGTAAATTATAAGATTCATACAACAAACGTGAACTTGAAATAGCATAGGTTAACAGTTTAACGCAAATGTTGTTTGTCTTTGGCGGGTCCGAAGGCGTCCGTATCAAATTACCACGATAGATAACTTTGTTTGCTAGTTAATATCAGATCATATTCGGACAACGACACGAGCTCCGGAAATTAGAGAAAATATTCACTCACATCTTCCTTATAAATACTATCAAATGTTCACTCAGTATCAACAATTAATTGCTTAACTTATAAAAAAAATAATTGAAAGTAATTTTATAATCTCACAACACAAAAAGGGAAACTCAGCTGGGGTAGATGATATGATTTGTTTTCATAAGTAAAGAAGCTCGGACCGATTTGAAAATAATTATCGGTTTTATAAATAAAAGCAACAGTAGTATACCGCTGTTCAAAACTCATAAATCCATGGACAAAAAACAAAATCGGGATAACAAACTAAAACTGAGGGAAACGCATTAAATACAAGAGGAGAACAACGACACAACATTAAAATGTAACACACACGAATACGGACTAAGCATTAGACAAAATCCTATGAGAACTTTAATTTAAAGACAGCCACGATTTCATAGTTTCACAGAATATGAATATGTAGAAACCTTGGGTAAAAAGGTGAAACCAGTACTGAAGTATTATAATGTGTTTAGATGTTTTGGAAAGTGTTTCAGAAGTGTTAAGATGCCATTTAATGTTTAGCTTATTGATGACATTCACTGATAATAACCCTGCATTACGTTTAAATTCTAAACACGTTTAGAGTTGAATGTGTTTAGATAAATATCCGTATAGATCCTAAACGCTTTCATAAACACGTTTAAACCTAAACATGTTGTACATGCGTTTCAAATCTAAACGCTGTTTTTACAGTGTATATACCTTGTATTATGCTAAAGCAATGTTGTTGCTAATGCCATAGGGATTCATTCATTCATATATGTTACAGTGAATTTGTATAATCAGGGATTAATGAGGAGTGATTATATGGATTCCCTGAAAATGACCAGTGATTTTGTATAATCACTGATAATTTTTATCATTATTCTACAAATTCCCTAATATGATTTTAGGGATTATCAATAATTAAAAAGCTCCAAAGATGATGAAACTAATTAACATAGACAAATTATCATTGTTTCTTATTCCTTGAAAGATTAAGTAAACAGTTTTCATTCCTGATCTACTATGTGCATCTGAAATGATGACTTTTTTCCCTTTATATTTTATTCAAGTGTTGAACCTCTTTATATCACTAACACATAAGCTCGGCACAGGCACAGATGTTGCTTGGGTTGAAGAAAACGAATGCTCAAAAGTAAATGCAAATTGCAGAGGAAAACAAAATGCAACATAGGCATATCTCAAACCAATTCCACTAGTGATTCCAGGAAAGGGAGATAAAAAAGTTAATTGTCATTATTCACGAAAAGACTAAAGAAGGATATCGCCTTGCCATATAGCATGGACTCCTTCTCGGATCTTTAATACAATAAATCAGTTTGAGTTTGCTGATTTCCCTTCATTGGTATCTTCAGATGTTTGTGCTAAAAACTCTATTTCTCTGAGACGTGCCGTAAAATCTGATTCGATATGGATGACAAGGTATTTGAAATGTTGATATTGTGTTAAAACAGATATGAATTTGATAGATATGTCTGTAGAAAAGCAGGGCAATGATGTAATAGTCGATACCATCCAAAAATAGTTTGTAAATAAAATGTTTATTCTTAAAATATTGTGCGTAACATTGACATTTATCAAAACGATACAAATTTCATTTTAATTCCTATTCTCTACCTAAAAACAATTGCTAAAACAATACGATAAAAAAGTATAATCATTATGCCTTTTAACATGTTCATACTGACTTCATCAACCCGCCCTTGTTGGCTCGATTGACACTATTAATACTGATACAGTCAGTATCAAAAAGGGCTCGCTTGATATTATTACTGATAAATTATTTATATATATTTTGCACATCATTTAATTATATTGTGTATCATTACAATATGTTTATGTCTTTCATATTAATATCTTATGTCTAACGTTTTACAATACTAAGGTTATTATTTTGATATATTATGGTTAAATTTGATTATATTCCAATATTTTATATATTTTAGTGTCATGTCAATTATTCAGTATAATCCCTGACGTTTTTTCAAGTGATAATACAAAATCTATCCACAGCATTCTGTTCTATGAATATGAGGAAAACTATCCACAGCATTCTGTTCTATGAATATGAGGAAAACTATCCACAGTATTCTGTTCTATGAATATGATCAATGTATATATCTGCATGTTTTGTAAAAATTATGCAGACGGGGTCTTGTCGCTAAATAGTTTCTTGTCGCTTCTTGACACTTCTTGTTGCTAAAATTCTCTTGTCGCTAATTAGTTAGACAGTGCAGACGGGGAAAAAATTTCACATCTCCTTATTTTTATAGAAGTGTTATGTGCAGTTCATATAACAAGAAAGATGTGGTATGATTGCCAATGAGACAACTCTCCACAAGTGACCAAAATGATACAGAAATTATCAACTATAGGTCACCGTACGGCCTTAAACAATGAGTAAAGCCCATAACGCAAAGTCAGCTATAAAAGGCCCCGAAATAACAATGTAAAACAATTCAAACGAGAACACTATAACAGCCTAATTTATGTACAAAAAAATGAAACAAAATTAAAAAAAATTATGTAACACATAAACAAACGACAACCACTGAATTACAGGCTCCTGGCTTGGGACATACACTGGCATATACAGACAGAATATTAATGTGGCCGGGTTAAACATGTTAGCGGGGTCCATCGAAATGCATTGGTAGCACTCTTCCTTTTGCAGGAATTAAATTGCGCCAAAAGCGGACGACTGGTAAAGTGGTCGGATGTTACTTTTGATCTAAAAACTTATGCATGTAAAATATGTAATTGAAATGTCTAAATTTTATGACGATTTGCTTATGTGTGCTTTTCTTAATGTGTATTATATTATAAAAAACTAATTGAACTTCAACTTACTAAAAAACAACCTTGACCAAAAACTTTTACTTGAAGCGGGACAGACAAACGAACTGACGCACATACCGAAAAAACATAAAGTACCTAGGGGAGGCATAAAAAGACATATTTTTAGAGACTTCTTATAAAAATGTGCATATACACATATATCATATATATTCTTCGTGCATATACACATATATCATATATATTCTTCGTGCATATACACATATATCATATATATTCTTCGTGCATATACACATATATCATATATATTCTTCGTGCATATACACATATATCATATATATTCTTCGTGCATATACACATATATCATATATATTCTTCGTGCATATAAACGGTAATTTTAAGTGCATAACGATTAGATGTACACTTCTTTTAGACGATAAAAAAATTGTCCGAATTTGACGAATCACGCTATTTTTTTTCCAAAAATAACAGTAACAATAATTATTTGAGACATCTGAGTTTTTGAGTTGATATGGGACACTGGTAAGTTTAGTGATTATATATAATCCCTAAACTTACCAGTGATTATACATAATCCCTGATAATTTTAGGGATTCTACATAATCCCTGGTTATACAAATTATCTGTTACATATATATATATATATATATATATACACATGTCTCTAGTTAGTCTACCTACATATGTCCCATATCAACTCAAAAACTCATCAACCCATCGGAAAATTAAAATAAGCATGAATAATATAATGGTTAAATACATACTAACCCTTTAAACATTTCTAAATTTTATGCCGTATTCATTTGATAAAAATCAGACATCTAGTTCCTTGGACATGATTTGAGTTGGATATCTCTAGGTTGCACTTTGTAAATACAGCTGTTTCTCAAAACACGCCTCTTTTGGGGAGTAATTGAATATTCATAGAAAATTCATTTTGTTTACATACTGGTTCCCAGTTAAGCTCTCTGTGTTCCATATCTCAGAGACAGAACTTGGGAATGTTACCAGTAAATAAACACGTGCATATTGTTTACATTGAAATCTGTGGTAACCTTTCATTCGAGGTAGGGGTAGTTAAGAAAATTAGTGTAAGTTTAAACTCTGAGAAGTTCAGGGCATATAAACGTTGAAAATATGCCGCACAGCCCTATATTTTGACCTTTGAAAAAAATTGTGGTTCATATGAACTTTCAATTCTAGGATAAGATTTTTTTCAAAACTTCATAGTAAAAGTGGTACAGTTTTAGCCGTAAAAGGAGTTTCTATGGGAAATTGCATTGTCAATATTTACAGAAATGCAACCTCTAACTCTTTTGTCCATGTTTATATTTTCACATTTTTTATCATTGTTTTTTAAGTTGTTCTTCTAACGGTCAACGCTGACTGACCTAACAGATGTTAGACAAAATTAAAAATTATAAAAGGCAGGAGCAAAATATGGCCTCATTAGTGCTCGCCGGCTGCGGCAAAATAGCAATTGATGTAATATGAGGGTAGTAATGCCCTTTACCATCAGCCGTCAAACGGTCATTTTCGGCTATCGTTAGTGTCAAATTGGTTAAAATTTTACCGTGATTCGTCTAAATATCCTTATCGTGATTCGTCAGATGTCTCAAATAATTATTGTTACTGTTATTTTTGGAAAAAAATAGCGTGATTCGTCAAATTCGGACAATTTTTTTATCGTCTAAAAGAAGTGTACATCTAATCGTTATGCACTTAAAATTACCGTTATGTATACCATGACATTATACTTGAACTGATATTGATACCATAAACTTATACATCAGTATTATTCTAAATTTTCATAAATTTACTTAAAACACACAATCACCTATATAAGATATATGTGTATATGCACGAAGAATATATATGATATATGTGTATATGCAAGAAGAATATATATGATATATGTGTATATGCACGAAGAATATATATGATATATGTGTATATGCACATTTTTATAAGAAGTCTCTAAAAATATGTCTTTTTATGCCTCCCCTAGGTACTTTATGTTTTTTCGGTATGTGCGTCAGTTCGTTTGTCTGTCCCGCTTCAAGTAAAAGTTTTTGGTCAAGGTTGTTTTTTAGTAAGTTGAAGTTCAATTAGTTTTTTATAATATAATACACATTAAGAAAAGCACACATAAGCAAATCGTCATAAAATTTAGACATTTCAATTACATATTTTACATGCATAAGTTTTTAGATCAAAAGTAACATCCGACCACTTTACCAGTCGTCCGCTTTTGGCGCAATTTAATTCCTGCAAAAGGAAGAGTGCTACCAATGCATTTCGATGGACCCCGCTAACATGTTTAACCCGGCCACATTAATATTCTGTCTGTATATGCCAGTGTCTGTCCCAAGCCAGGAGCCTGTAATTCAGTGGTTGTCGTTTGTTTATGTGTTACATAATTTTTTTTAATTTTGTTTCATTTTTTGTACATAAATTAGGCTGTTATAGTGTTCTCGTTTGAATTGTTTTACATTGTTATTTCGGGTCCTTTTATAGCTGACTTTGCGTTATGGGCTTTGCTCATTGTTTAAGGCCGTACGGTGACCTATAGTTGATAATTTCTGTATCATTTTGGTCACTTGTGGAGAGTTGTCTCATTGGCAATCGTACCACATCTTTCTTGTTATATGAACTGCACATAACACTTCTATAAAAATAAGGAGATGTGAAATTTTTTCCCCCGTCTGCACTGTCTAACTTATTAGCGACAAGAGAATTTTAGCAACAAAAAGTGTCAAGAAGCGACAAGAAACTATTTAGCGACAAGACCCCGTCTGCATAATTTTTACAAAACATGCAGATATATACATTGATCATATTCATAGAACAGAATACTGTGGATAGTTTTCCTCATATTCATAGAACAGAATGCTGTGGATAGTTTTCCTCATATTCATAGAACAGAATGCTGTGGATAGTTTTCCTCATATTCATAGAACAGAATGCTGTGGATAGTTTTCCTCATATTCATAGAACAGAATGCTGTGGATAGTTTTCCTCGTATTCATAGAACAAAATGCTGTGGATAGTTTTCATTCTTAGAACAGAATGCTGTGGATAGTTTTCATTGATCATACTCATAGAAGAAAATTATGTGGATAGTTTTCATTCATAGAACAGAATGCTGTGGATAGTTTTCATTGATCATATTCATAGAACAGAATGCTGTGGATAGTTTTCATTGATCGTATTCATAGAACAGAAGTTGTGGATAGTTTTCATTGATCATATTCATAGAACAGAATGCTGTGGATAGTTTTCATTGATCATATTCATAGAACAGAATGCTGTGGATAGTTTTCATTGACCATCTTCATAGAACAGAATGCTGTGGATAGTTTTCATGGATCATGTTCATAGTACAAAATGCTGTGGACAGTTTTCATTGATCATATTCATAGAACAGAATGCTGTGGATTGTTTTCATTAATCATATTCATAGAACAGAATGATGTGGACAGTTTTCATTTATCATATACATAGAACAGAATGCTGTGGATAGTTTTCATTGATAATATTCATAGAACAGAATGCTGTGGATAGTTTTCATTGATCATATTCATAGAACAGAATGCTGTGGATAGTTTTCATTGATCATATTCATAGAACAGAATGTTGTGGATAGTTTTCATTGATCATATTCATAGAACAGAATGCTGTGGATAGTTTTCATTGATCATATTCATAGAACAGAATGTTGTGGATAGTTTTCATTGATCATATTCATAAAACAGAATGCTGTGGATAGTTTTCATTCATAGAACAGAATGCTGTGGATAGTTTTCATTGATCATATTCATAGAACAGAATGCTGTGGATAGTTTTCATGGATCATGTTCATAGAACAGAATGTTGTGGATAGTTTTCATTGATCATATTCATAGAACAGAATGCTGTGGATAGTTTTCATTGATCATATTCATAGAACAGAATGTTGTGGATAGTTTTCATTGATCATATTCATAGAACAGAATGCTGTGGATAGTTTTCATTGATCATATTCATAGAACAGAATGTTGTGGATAGTTTTCATTGATCATATTCATAGAACAGAATGCTGTGGATAGTTTTCATTGATCATATTCATAGAACAGGATGCTGTGGATAGTTTTCATTGATCATATTCATAGAACAGAATGTTGTGGATAGTTTTCATTGATCATATTCATAGAACAGAATGCTGTGGATAGTTTTCATTGATCATATTCATAGAACAGAAAGCTGTGGATAGTTTTCATTGATGATATTCATAGAACAGAATGCTGTGGATAGTTTTCATTCATATAACAGAATGTTGTGGATAGTTTTCATTGATCATATTCATATAACAGAATGCTGTGGATAGTTTTCATTGATCATATTCATAGAACAGAATGCTGTGAATAGTTTTCTATGCATCGTCTGTACACTACCTGTATATATGTCTTGATTAAATTACATTCACTAGTTTGTCTGGACATGTACTTTAAACCATTTCAGGGCGGGTTCCTGTGTGTTCCTCCTTTATCACCAGACCGCCATCAACCGCGGACATTATTTCATATAGTTTGAAGAAAAGTCTGAAACAAGATCGACAAATTAGCATGACTCTATATATAAATCGCTAACTTGACGGAGCCGACAAAATAGCTCTAAGGAGACTTTATTGCTGGAACCGCCAATAAAATGGCACACACGAGTTTATCCGATAACACTAATTTTCTGTATACGCACAACTAATTGACCCTGGACGTGTCCTGGTTTCGGACTAGCGCAAAAAAGAGTTGCAGAGTGGAGAAGAGTAATTTTAACGTATACAATGTACTATCATACACGAAGTAACTGAGTCAGACGGACTTTTCTTACCATCTTTTATTGACCTCAAACTAGCCAACATTTTAATTTGTCAGATAAGTTCTGAAATGTCGGCTATCTCCATGTAAATCTAATTTGTTTTAAACTAATGTAAGCTCACTAGATTATATTAATATGTTACAGGGAATCTACACAACAGACTGACTGATTGCATTGAACAGAAATATATATTGATGAATGCAATTTGTTCAAAAAGCATGTATACATGTTTTTTATCGGGATTTCGGGATATTGTCAAATAATGTCCGTGAAATCAGGATAAGATCAAAAATAAACTCGGAATTTCGGGATTGGACCCCTACGACCCCCTATGTAATTGGAGACAGAAAGCGCCGAAAAAATATTGACAACTGACACTTCAGAGGGGTAGGGAACCGGGATAGAAGGGAAGTAAAACTAGAGGCTCTAAAGAGCCTGTGTCGCTCACCTTGGTCTGTGCATATTAACCAAAGGACACAGATGGATTCATGACAAAGTTGTGTTTTGGTGATGGTAATGTGAAGTTGACTTATTTGTAGCTCTTACTTTGCTTTACATTATTGCTATTTACAGTTTATCTCTATCTATAATAATATTCAAGATAATAACCAAAAGCTGCAAATTTTTTCTTAAAATTGTCAATTCAGGGGCAGCAGCCCAACAAAAAGTAACCTGATTGGTCTGAAAATTTCAGAGCAGATAGATCTTGACTTGATAAACAATTTTACTCCATGTCAGATTTGCTCTAAATGCTTTCAGAGATATAAGCCAAAATCTATATTTTACCCTATGCTCTATTTTTAGCCATGGCGGCCATCTTGATTGATTGCCGGGTCTTCGGACACATTTTTGTAAACTAGATACCCCAATGATGATTGTGGCCAAGTTTGGTTTAATTTAGTCCAGTTGTTTCAGAGGAGAATACTTTTGTAAAAGTTAACGACGACGACAGCGACAGACGACGGACGCAAAGTGATGAGAAAAGCTCACTTGGCCTTTTGGGCCAAGTAAGCTAAAATGGAAGTATGATGAAAGTGTTAGTTTGGGAATTGAAAGTACCCCCATTTATAGCATAAGAAGAAATTAACTTATCAAGATATAGTCTCTATAAAGGAGGACACGGGGAACCCAATAACAGCAAATGGCAGCACATTGATTTGGCTTAAACAGAAAAAAAATTGAAAGGGGATAAAAACAGATAACATTAAATTAAGAATTGTTCAAATTTAATATAAACGTACAGGGAACATTATCCCCTTGTGTGAAAATCAAATGAGTACAACTCTGAATCTTACTGATAGGAAACCAGGGATATACATGTTGAAGATAGGTCGATCCATACCACCTTAACCGAAACAAGTTTTAAACAAAATGGAACCAAGGCTCAGCTCTGTGATTATTTTCTAAGAATCTAACACTATTTTGCAAAGAAAAACGTGTGAGTTTTTTAAAAGTACAAAAATTAATGCTGAAAAAAGGTATTAAATTAAGTAAACGTATTTTTTTTATTATACATTAAGTTAACCAATCCTAGATATAGTTAACTCTAAATACAAGTTCAAAGAAAATGGAAATTATTGCAAGATATACAGGAATGGTGCTGGACACAACTGATTTTAATATGTTTATGTGATGTTATTGGAATCCTTCGAATAAGGGACCACCATATATATTGCCAGTGGTAAGACCCAAATGTTCAATGATTTTCATTTTCTACCGAAGATTGGCCGTCAAAATGTTAACACTCCAATTTTCAATAGCAGTTAACAGCAAATACATTTTCACAATAACAGATAACAAAATAATAGTCCTATAACAGTTAACAAGGAATAAGACAATAACAGCTTAAAGCAAATATATCTTCAGAATAACAGATAACAAAGAATTTAATTGCCCCAAAACAGCACAACAGTTAAAACCCCCTGTCCCCTCTTTTTAATAATGATTTCATTTTATATGCTATTTAGATTGAGGTCTTTATCAATGAAGCAAATAAGTACGTGTCGCATAAAACACGGCCATATACCAAATGGTCAATATTAATCGTCCATGTAATACTCTAGTTCAGGGAAACAATGCGCATGTGCAAGATCGATCGTGATTTTGCGTTATCGACTAATTAGATACGAGATTTGATAAACTGGGGCATTATCAGTTTATTGATTTATCAGATAGGCATCGTTATTACTGTAGTAAGATTTATGCATACTGTATTTTCACATGCTATGGCAAATGAAAATATATACAACATATGACAAACAAAAGGCATAAGAGAACAGAAGTTACAGAGTATACAATAATATTATGACATTATATGTGATCTAAATTTCCAAGCGGCTGCATTTTAATAAATGCATATAGTTTTACTGTCAGAGATTTAGAATAAATTACAAAAAAAAATGTATCTAACTTGTGCCGATTTGGCCAAGAATAGTAGAATAAATATAAAATTCTATACGCACAGATCTATACATTGGACATGATAAAACAAAATGATATTCGTCCTCCAAAACATTCATATTGCAACAAATACAAATTCTATTTTCTCTTTGAGTATTCAGATAACGACCAACTTCAAACATTTAATCTAAGTAGGCCGCTACGCAATTTTGTTAATATAGAAACACGAATACAAGATACAAGAATGTAACAAACTTTGTATTTATAAACGATATAAAGTAGTATTTGGTTTTGAAAGATACTTAGATTTTCATTGTAATGCTACGCAATTTTGTTAATATAGATACATTACAATGAAAATCTAAGTATCTTTCAAAACCAAATACTACTTTATATCGTTTATAAATACAAAGTTTGTTACATTCTTCTAAAGCTGAAGATTCCACTGACATATTAAAACAGACTATTTTGACCGTTATGTTAATTAATCTTAATTACAAAAGGAACGGTTTGATATATGTCACCTGACTTTGAGTGTTACCTTCACGCAAAAATGGACAGATTCATGCTGTGATGTTCACTTAGCAGATCGTCTGTATATTCAAGAAGGTCCGGGTGCTATTTCATTACCATATCTGAGGAACTGATCTTAGGTCATAAAAATAAACGTCAATCAACACCTAGGCCATATGGTATCATAAAGTTTTACCTTAAACTATTGATCTCACCAGGCGACAGTTAGAGACAATTAATATCTATAATACTAAAATTACGAGGTCCAATTTGTCAGCCGTCATCGGATAAAAACGACAAATCAAAGAATTCAACTCTATAGAGAACTAACATAGGACAATGGTGTAGATTAAAAATTACACCACTCCAGACCCTTTTGTTTTCCACATAATTAATATTGCCAATAATTAACAAGTTATGGGTCGAATCCGATACCGATACCAATAGTATATTCACCTGTTAGCTATTACCTTATCTGTACATTCCGCATTTGACAGGTGCACCACCAAACGGTGTATTTAGGATTTTGCTATATACACGGGTCATAATCAAAGGGCTGAACATACTCCATTCCTGGATAGCCAGGACCTTTTGTTTTCCAAATAATTAATATTACCAATAACTGATAAGTTCCAGGTCGACGGGTTCAAACAGAAAGATTTGAAAGCAAAATAAAACTGTGTTTCTCATAATCGACATGACATTATCAGATGACAATACCAATTACTAAAATAAGGCTTAGGCATAGTTATATACTTTAAGTCAGTCACGGACCCGCGATATCACGGGTGTGTACTTGTACCCTTAATAATCGTAATCATGTTCTTACAGTTAGGTACCATTACAATATATGTTCAAAATGCTAGTCCTGATTGCATGCGTGTATTTACATATTTTTTTTGGTTCTTAATTCAGTCAAATGCATCGGATATTGACAATTTTTGAAAGGAGGGGGATCTGGGTCGTTCAGCATTTTATTTTGATATATTGTGAAGCATACATAATATTGTATACAGAATATCTAGTTAATTTCAATGAGATTTATTAAAATCTTAAACAGAAAAAAAATTCTTGATATTTTTTTGTTGTATCTTCAGAAAGTAAATTTTCACACATATATATTATAGAGTTTGGCATTGATTACATACTTTAATGAACAGTTCTGTCGTATATTTATTTTTGTGTCAGAAAATCCACGTTAGTAGGTAGAAAAATGATACTAAATGCGATTTTTTTGTCATACTACAATTACTATAGAAAAAGACCCCCCCCCCCCTTCCCTAGGTCAAAAAGAAAACAATTATTGTCGTCTTGTCGAAAGCAAGGAGTTCTTAAATTTATGAATGAAATACCTGCCTACTTGGATCTTTTGACATACATCCTTCTTTTTGACAAGTTTCGCGAAAGTGATACTTAGCTATGCTAGGTCCCGTCGTCAGCATTCACGCCAACTAATTCAGCATTTAGGTTCAGTCTGTGGTTTAAGTTTTGTTTTTCATCAAAATCGTTGTGAAACATAATGGAATGTTTGGAAATTGGGAGCTTCTTTATGTTCAAAATACAGTATCCAGGGCAAAATTTTACAAATATTTATTTTCTTTTTTCCGTATTTTACTACTAGATGGACATCGTTTTTCCTGAACAATTAATTTCATGTTTTGTCTGAGGTTAAAGATTTTCGTGCAGTCATCAATAACCGTTTTGTTTAATCGTCCAGTTGCAAGTTAAATGCATATCCATGCAGGTCAAGATCATGATAATGATATATGAATGTTGAAACTATTTTGTTCTACATTGCGCTGGACTTTCACTCGTTTGTTCAAAATGCAACAGTCAGAGTAAAGACATTGTATAAATCTTTTAAGTGGGTGCGGCTTTTTTGGTAAGATTTTAATTCCATTTGACGATCTGTAGCTGTTTGATGTTATGGGAACTTATTTTATTATGGTTTGAACAAGGAACGTTTATATTCTGTACCAAGGTTTAACGGTCAGTTTATTTATACAATATTTAAAACATAACATTTATGAAGCCATGATGTTCATTTTTTATTGACTACATCGCATAATATTATTCATTACGACTATGTGTTATGACCAGCAACAACTTTTCAAAAAGCTCCGTCTTACATGACAATCATATGGTTTAGGTTGTTTATCTAAATTCTCCTCAAAAAAAGCTAAAGAGAAAAAATTATGTAGTGTCACCATTGTATGATATACTGTTTAATTTGGCAATTAATGCCATTACGCCAGCATGTTTCTGGAAATTATTCTCAATCGACAAAAAAATATATTTCTGCACATAAACTTCTTCAAAGTTCTTAACAGCTTCCAGGGACTTGAAGATCATCGTTCCTTCTTTGTCAAACCTTTCGTTTTGGCTATTTGCAAGCAGTAATTTCAAATTTCTTTTCCAATTTTTCCCGTAATTTTTAAACACTATGTCCCGAAATTTTTCAAAATATTATATATTTTACTTTATTACACATAAACATAAACAAACAAAAAACAGATGACACTCAACGACTTCACAGGTAAACGGGAAAGCGACAGGCGTTCTAATAAACGCCTATTAAACACCGAATATTGATGTGTACCATATATGACTTTGCCCCCAGTTCAGCCAAATCTCGCATATTCTCGCATGAATTTTAATTAAACGCTTGACCCACTCAGAATTCTAGGTCGCGAACAAGCTTTCCCTGAACTAGAGTATTTGCTCTATGGGATATTTGCAGAATTTCAACGGAGGCAATTTCTTGGCATGGGAAGATCTAAACCTGTTAACCTTCACCTATGTCAGTTTTGCTCAGTCTTACTGCTTTCGTTTTTGAACTACTGCAAGATTTGGTTATCCGACAATTATATATATATATATATCCATATGGGTCAATCAATTTTTCCCAAATTAAGTTAAGAGGGAGGGGGTGGGGGTCAGTGAACGTGCAACGTGTTTTGCCATTTTTATTTCACTTGCAGCCCGCAGGCGCTTGAGTATATGATACATTTTTTTTTTTCATTTTTTGTTGTTGATTAAAATATTTAATTTTCTATTATATTTCTTATTTATAATGCATATAAAATGTTTCATAGTATGGATAGTAAAATTTGGTATTTTCACTAAGTCGTTTAAATCACTCGAAACTAGGTGAGACATCCACAGAAGAGATAGCTATGCATTATAAATATATAAAATTTAATATTTTAATCAACAACAAAAATATAAAAAATTGTATCATATACCCAAGCGCCTATGATGCAGCCGTGAAAAAGGTTCGTTATTCACCGTGTTTCGTGAAAACGGTAACTAAAGATCAACGTGCAAGAAATTTTCAATTGTTCGTTCATCGAAATTTTATTTCGCGTTCTTCTGTGCAGATACCCTCCTTCCTTTACGCCCCTCGTTAAAGTTTGAAGGTATTTGACCCAGTAGTTTCAGAGGAGAAGATTCTTGAAATAGTTTACGATGACGACGACGCCTTGACAGACGACGGATGCCAAGTGATGAGGTCTTTAAAGTGATCACGATTTACCCGTATTTGATAGTTTAACTGAGGGAATTTCCATACAAAGTTAATATAGACTGTCCCTGATTAAGTTTACAGTATAGTACAATTGATAGAGGAGCTCGTTTTCATTGCCTCATTTTGACTTTTAAACTTCCTGGTCTTCTCAGAATTATGCTGTCAACCTAGGCTAAAGTTTAAAAAGTCCGCTTTAAACCAACAAGAAATTAACAGGTCAGTTTTATTTCGCTCTGTTCTGTCACACTCTTGTGCAGAAATGACACTCCTTGCCGCTCCGATATTTTTATATTTTATTTTCTTCTTTTTGAACGGGACTGGTTACCTGAGGTCGGTCGAAGTTTTATAAAAAATAATTTCCGGGTATCAATTTTTCTGTTAAAGATCATGGACCAAGAAGAAATCTAGTACTACTGAGATTTTTAAAATTTCTTCAGTTTATCAAGGATTTCCTTGAGTTTATGTAGAGGTTTATTTCCGAAACCAAACCAAAACAATTCATTTTAGGCACCCCCTCCCTAGACAAAAAGAAAACAATTATTGTCGTCTTGTCGAAAGCAAGGAGTTCTTAAATTTATGAATGAAATAGCTGCCTACTTGGATCTTTTGACATACATCCTTCTTTTTGACAAGTTTCGCGAAAGTGATACTTAGCTATGCTAGGTCCCGTCGTCAGCATTCACGCCAACTAATTCAGCATTTAGGTTCAGTCTGTGGTTTAAGTTTTGTTTTTCATCAAAATCGTTGTGAAACATAATGGAATGTTTGGAAATTGGGAGCTTCTTTATGTTCAAAATACAGTATCCAGGGCAAAATTTTACAAATATTTATTTTCTTTTTTCCGTATTTTACTACTAGATGGACATCGTTTTTCCTGAACAATTAATTTCATGTTTTGTCTGAGGTTAAAGATTTTCGTGCAGTCATCAATAACCGTTTTGTTTAATCGTCCAGTTGCACGTTAAATGCATATCCATGCAGGTCAAGATCATGATAATGATATATGAATGTTGAAACTATTTTGTTCTACATTGCGCTGGACTTTCACTCGTTTGTTCAAAATGCAACAGTCAGAGTAAAGACATTGTATAAATCTTTTAAGTGGGTGCGGCTTTTTTGGTAAGATTTTAATTCCATTTGACGATCTGTAGCTGTTTGATGTTATGGGAACTTATTTTATTATGGTTTGAACAAGGAACGTTTATATTCTGTACCAAGGTTTAACGGTCAGTTTATTTATACAATATTTAAAACATAACATTTATGAAGCCATGATGTTCATTTTTATTGACTACATCGCATAATATTATTCATTACGACTATGTGTTATGACCAGCAACAACTTTTCAAAAAGCTCCGTCTTACATGACAATCATATGGTTTAGGTTGTTTATCTAAATTCTCCTCAAAAAAAGCTAAAGAGAAAAAATTATGTAGTGTCACCATTGTATGATATACTGTTTAATTTGGCAATTAATGCCATTACGCCAGCATGTTTCTGGAAATTATTCTCAATCGACAAAAAAATATATTTCTGCACATAAACTTCTTCAAAGTTCTTAACAGCTTCCAGGGACTTGAAGATCATCGTTCCTTCTTTGTCAAACCTTTCGTTTTGGCTATTTGCAAGCAGTAGTTTCAAATTTCTTTTCCAATTTTTCCCGTAATTTTTAAACACTATGTCCCGAAATTTTTCAAAATATTATATATTTTACTTTATTACACATAAACATAAACAAACAAAAAACAGATGACACTCAACGACTTCACAGGTAAACGGGAAAGCGACAGGCGTTCTAATAAACGCCTATTAAACACCGAATATTGATGTGTACCATATATGACTTTGCCCCCAGTTCAGCCAAATCTCGCATATTCTCGCATGAATTTTAATTAAACGCTTGACCCACTCAGAATTCTAGGTCGCGAACAAGCTTTCCCTGAACTAGAGTATTTGCTCTATGGGATATTTGCAGAATTTCAACGGAGGCAATTTCTTGGCATGGGAAGATCTAAACCTGTTAACCTTCACCTATGTCAGTTTTGCTCAGTCTTACTGTTTTAGTTTTTGAACTACTGCAAGATTTGGTTATCCGACAATTATATATATATATATATATATATATCCATATGGGTCAATCAATTTTTCCCAAATTAAGTTAAGAGGGAGGGGGTGGGGGTCAGTGAACGTGCAACGTGTTTTGCCATTTTTATTTCACTTGCAGCCCGCAGGCGCTTGGGTATATGATACATTTTTTTTTTTCATTTTTTGTTGTTGATTAAAATATTCAATTTTCTATTATATTTCTTATTTATAATGCATATAAAATGTTTCATAGTATGGATAGTAAAATTTGGTATTTTCACTAAGTCGTTTACATCACTCGAAACTAGGTGAGACATCCACAGAAGAGATAGCTATGCATTATAAATATATAAAATTTAATATTTTAATCAACAACAAAAATATAAAAAATTGTATCATATACCCAAGCGCCTGTGATGCAGCCGTGAAAAAGGTTCGTTATTCACCGTGTTTCGTGAAAACGGTAACTAAAGATCAACGTGCAAGAAATTTTCAATTGTTCGTTCATCGAAATTTTATTTCGCGTTCTTCTGTGCAGATACCCTCCTTCCTTTACGCCCCTCGTTAAAGTTTGAAGGTATTTGACCCAGTAGTTTCAGAGGAGAAGATTCTTGAAATAGTTTACGATGACGACGACGCCTTGACAGACGACGGATGCCAAGTGATGAGGTCTTTAAAGTGATCACGATTTACTCGTATTTGATAGTTTAACTGAGGGAATTTCCATACAAAGTTAATATAGACTGTCCCTGATTAAGTTTACAGTATAGTACAATTGATAGAGGAGCTCGTTTTCATTGCCTCATTTTGACTTTTAAACTTCCTGGTCTTCTCAGAATTATGCTGTCAACCTAGGCTAAAGTTTAAAAAGTCCGCTTTAAACCAACAAGAAATTAACAGGTCAGTTTTATTTCGCTCTGTTCTGTCACACTCTTGTGCAGAAATGACACTCCTTGCCGCTCCGATATTTTTATATTTTATTTTCTTCTTTTTGAACGGGACTGGTTACCTGAGGTCGGTCGAAGTTTTATAAAAAATAATTTCCGGGTATAATTTTTCTGTTAAAGATCATGGACCAAGAAGAAATCTAGTACTACTGAGATTTTTAAAATTTCTTCAGTTTATCAAGGATTTCCTTGAGTTTATGTAGAGGTTTATTTCCGAAACCAAACCAAAACAATTCATTTTAGGCACTGCTGTGACTGGTTACAACTGCGTTGACATACATGTATAATTGAACAATAATAAGTTCCTTTATTTAAAAAAAAAAATGCAATCGTGATGCCTGTTTAGCATAAAAGATCAGATAATTGTAAAAACAGATGCATGGTTTTACCTCATTTTTAGCTCACCTGGCTGTGAGCTTTTCTCATCACTTTGCGTCCGTTGTCTGTCGTGGTCCGTTAACTTTTACAAAAATCTTCTCCTCTGAAACTACCTGGCCAAATAAAACCAAACCTGGTACCATTGATAACTATTGACCTAAACCATCCTTAGGGTATCTAGTTTAAAAAATGTATCTGATGATCCCGCCAATCAACCAAGATGGCCACCATGACTAAAAATAGAACATGGAAGTAAAATGCAGTTTTTGGCTTATAACTCTGAAACTAAAGCATTTAGAGCAAATCTGACGTGAGATAAAAATGTTCATCAGGTCAAGGTTGCATTTCTGTAAATATTGACAATGCAATTTCCAATAGGAACTCCTTTTACAGCTAAAACTGTACCACTTTTACTATGAAGTTTTGAAAACAATCTTATCCTAGAATGGAAAGTTCATATGCACCACATTTTTTTTTTCAAAGGTCAACATATAGGGCTGTGTGGCATATTTTCAACGTTTATATGCCCTGAACTTCTCAGAGTTTAAACTTACACTAATTTTCTTAACTACCCCTACCTCAAATGAAAGGTTACCACAGATTTCAATGTAAACAATATGCACGTGTTTATTTACTGGTAACATTCCCAAGTTCTGTCTCTGCGATATGGAACACAGAAAGCATAACTGGGAACCAGTATGTTAACAAAATCAATTTTCTATGAATATTCAATTACTCCCCAAAAGAGGCGTGTTTTGAGAAACAGCTGTATTTACAAAGTGCAACCTATACAGACATTTATTCAAATAGAAAACTCTCTAAAATCTGTTTTTCTCACATTAATACTCATTTATCAGAATTAAAGTCTTAAAGAAATCACTGTGTATACTCTAAATTTTTCTTTACTATACATTTTATACCCCCTCCCCTGTTTCAATTTTTTAAAGAATTTGAAATCAAGTCTTTAATTGTTGCCAGCTTAGTCTATTTGCATATTTTCTGGAAAAAAAAGCCTAGAACCTGTTAAAAACTGTTTTGATAACATATCGAAAGCATATCAGAATATCATAAATGTAATGTTTAGCAGTCAATCATTACAACATTCAAGATTATATAAAGTATCCAATCCAACCTCTATCTCCAGTCGAATCTTACTGTATGCCTATTTGTCAATTGAAGGACACATTTTCTGCCTCAAATGGTCAATTTAGAATTCTTGTCACAACAGTATCATCTGTAACCATATATCTGACACAATTTAGCTACTATATATACTAGAAGTGTTCAAACAAAGCCATATTTGCAATAGTTGTATGTATGCAGATACCAGTCTGAGATATAAATTCACTTAAAATGTTGTAGAGATGACTGCTAACATCTGATTTTTGCATAACTTCCAAGCATAGTTATTGTTTTCTATATCAAGAACTTTTAAATCATAAAATCATAGCATTTACAAGTTAAATTATTTGTTTTATGACCCAGGGGGTAGACAATTTTCTATGTTTTTGCCGCTGGGGCCTCAAATTTCCTAAATCATTCTGCTGTTTCTAGCAATTTGGAATATCTAGTACATATTCAGGATAAAACACACTACTGTAAGTTTTCTTGAGATATTTTTGTTTTTCTAGCTTGTATTTATTATGCCGTGGTGACAAAAAAGCAGATTTAGGTGTTACGGCTTACTTTTGGGGTATCGAAAGGACTCAAATATCTCATAAATAATATTCAGGAAGGATCTATGAGTTTCAATGACTGCGAAGAGTAAATATAAGCACTTCTTAACAATTTAACTTACAAATATGCAAATATTATGATTTAATTTTGTAATTTCTGTAAATATTGACAATGCAATTTTCCATAGGAACTCCTTTTACGGCCAAAACTGTACCACTTTTACTATGAAGTTTTGAAAAAAATCTTATCCTAGAATTGAAAGTTCATATGCACCACAATTTTTTCCAAAGGTCAAAATATAGGGCTGTTCGGCATATTTTCAACGTTTATATGCCCTGAACTTCTCAGAGTTTAAACTTACACTAATTTTCTTAACTACCCCTTCCTCGAATGAAAGGTTACCACAGATTTCAATGTAAACAATATGCACGTGTTTATTTACTGGTAACATTCCCAAGGTCTGTCTCTGTGTTATGGAACACAGAGAGCATAACTGGGAACCAGTATGTAAACAAACTCAATTTTCTATGAATATTCTATTACTCCCCAAAAGAGGCGTGTTTTGAGAAACAGCTGTATTTACAAAGTGCAACCTCAAGATCTATCTTCCCTCAAATTTTCAGACTCATCAGACAATCCGTTGTTGGGTTGCTGCACCCTAAATTGGTAATTTTACGGAAATTTTGCAGTTTTTGGTTATTACCTGATAAACTGTAAACAGAAAAATTGTTCAGCAAAGTTAATGCTACAAATGAGTCAACCTGACCAAAATGGTCAATTGATCCCATAAAGAGTTATTTCCTTTTAAAGTCAACTTTTCACAATTTTTCGTAATTTTTTAAAGTTTTTACAAAAAGCTTCTCCTCTGAAACTTCTGAGACAAATTTACCCTAATTGGCCACAATCATCATTAAGGTTATCTAGTTTAAAAATGTGTCAGATAACCCTGCCATTGCTAAAAATAGAAGATAAGGGTACAAAGCAAGTTTTGTCTATCAATTTTTGAACTGTTATAAATAGAGAAAATCTGAAAGGAAAAAATATGTTCAGAATAATGAGCTCTACCAATTGTCCATATATACGTCAAAACTGTTAGACAAATTCTGTTAGCAGTTATTGCCCATTAATGACATTTTTTTTTTCATTTTGATATGACTGTAAAAATTTTATTGCGTCGTATAATGCTATCATGTCGTCGTCTGTGTCGTCGTCCGAAGACGCATTTAGTGTCCGGACAATAACTTACATTGTAAGTTTAAGTGCATGGATCTCTATAAATCTTTACCAGAAGGTTCAATACCACTAAAGGCAGGTTGGGAATGATTTTGGGGGTTATGGTCCCAAAGCCACATTTAAAAGAATGTCTGTTCCCCTCCCCCGGGTCTACCCTTTGTAAACAGACCAAGAAGGCAGGTTTTTTTTTGTTTTTTTTTAACTGGATGTCATGCATAGCATGGTCACATGAATGGTTTGACTTGTCCAGTCGGGGCCACTAATCAGTTGTTTTTGCTCAATTTGAGTGTACTTATTTAGATTATCAATCCTTTTGCTTTCAAGCACTTTTCAAAAATGGAAACAAACTATTTTCGGGAATAAAAATAATTTCGATTTTTTTTACCCGGGGGCATATTTTTACCCAGGTAGGGGGGAGTGGAAACACTCATTCTTTTTGGCCCAACAGTTTAGGAATTAGGGGCCAATAAGGGGCATAAATAAGCATTTTTGTACTTTCCAGACAATCACTTGTGTTTAAGTGTATGAATCTCTTTGAAATTATACCACGAGTTTCCATACCACAAAGGGATGGTTAGAATTGACTTTGGGGGGTAATGACTCAAACCATTTAGGAATAAGGGGAAAAAAGGGAGGAAAACTAGATTTATCTGGTTAATGGACAATTAAGACAATTTAAAAGCAGTGTAAGGGAGGTAAATCAAATACATTCAAAATACAATTTTGTGTATGTTTGGATTAACCTCTCTTACACTACTTGTAAATTATGTATAAAGAAATGTCAGGGTTTGGAGTATTTAAAAAAAAGGGGGGGTAAAATTATTTTTTTTAGGGGAGGGGGGTCAATAGGCAACATCATAGTGGATTGGAAAAAAGCAAAAAAGTGGGGTAAACATTTTTTTTAGGGGTGGGTTGGGGGTGTTGGTCAATTCGCAACAGCATAGTGTATTGCACAAAAGCAAGAAAGGGGTTAATTTTTTTTTTGCACATATTAAAAAAATATATAATTTGAAATTATATAACCAATTCTAAGTTCTTTGACTACAGTTATTATGTGTCAGAAACCTTTTATGTGTCAAATATTTAATTACAATTCAAATTCAGACCTGTATCAAGCACGAATATTGTGTCAATTTTTGCCCCAACTGTTGGATTGTAGGGTTGGACCTTTGCGGTCGTATCCAGCTGCGCTCAGCGAAGCAATTTATTGACATTTATCATGAAAATTATGGTATTTAGAGAGAAACCTTTTTCTGTTAAGCCTCAGTATGACAGATAAATAAACACTCTAAATCACTAAAATGGTCAGCAAGGCAAGATCTCTTAAATCAAAGAAACTAAACAAACTGAAAGATTAGTAAGACAAGATAATCAAAATAGAGATTTTTGTCATGGTCTATTCTCATCTACAATGTTGGGGAGTGTCCTTTGTTTGATATGCCCATAGACCAAGGTGAGTGACACAGGCTCTTGAGGGCCTCTAGTTTAGCTCACAAGGCCCGAAGGCCCCCATGTACATGTAAGCTTATGCCATCATTTGGTGTCCGTCGTCGTTCATCCGTCGTTCATCTGTCTTCGTCGTCCATCCGTCGTTCATCTGTCTTCGTCGTAAACTATTTCAAGAATCTTTTCTGAAACTACTTGGCAAAATATTTTCAAACTTTAACTGAATGTTCCTTAGAGTATCTAGTTTATAAAATGTAATTGTATGCGAAGTTTTGATCCATCAACAAACATGGCCACCATGCCTAAAAATAGAACATAGGGTGGTCAAATGCAGTGTTTAGCTTATATCTAAAAAAATAAAGCATTTAGATCTACCAACCCTGAAATTTTCTGACGAACTGAACAGCCCATTAATGCATTTTTGGGTTGCTACCACTAAATTTGTGATTTTAAGGAAATTTTGCAGTTTTAAGCTACAATCTTGAATGTTATTGAAGATAAATATAAACTGACAACACCAAAACTGTTCAGCAATTTAAGATCTACAAAAAAGTTGATATGACCAAAATTGTCAATTGACCCCTTAAGAAGTTATTGCCCTTTATAGACAATTTTACACTTGTTCATCATAAAATTGAGAATGGAAATCGGGAATATGTCAAAGAGACAACAACCAGACCAAAGAGCAGATAACATCTGAAGGCCACCAATGTTTGCTAACATTTAAAAATCTACTCCTCTGAAACAAGTGGGCGTAATACTTCTAAACTTTAACTGAATGTTTCTTAGGGTAACTGGTTTATAAAGTGTATCCAAAGTTTTGATCCATTAACAAACATAGCTGTAATGGCTAGCCATAAGTAAATTTTATCGATCATGATTTTGATTGAATTAAGTGATTACGACTGGCGTTAATTTGGTTCACGGTCATTAGACATTTGTTGAACAACCAAGCCAATTGATTTAATTTAAACAAGTCATTATGATGATAACATAATTATATTTTCCATTGGATTGTAAATATCTATTCATCTCTTCTTTGTGTGAATTAAAAAAAAAAACTTTATCCCCGTGATATTCTAAGTTATGGAAAATAACTTCATATTTATTGTATATGCTGATGCTGCTTTACAAACAAATGCGAGGTTTACCTCCTGTTTCGTGCCGAATACAAAAAAAAATTCATATTTCAAGACACTATACGTACCCGCTATATTGTCTTTATACTGAAATCGATACAAAAATAAAAACAAAACAAAACGTAACAAATTTCTTGTTAAAAAGAAAAAAAGTGTTCAAAATTTCCCTCCGGATACAATTGTTGGGTATTTCCCTTTATAACGTAGTAATTCATCATGCGATAAGACATTGATATTTTTAGGAAATAGAAAGAGAAAATAAATCAAATTAATGACAGAGTGACATTTAATAAGCATGGTAGGTAAATTAATAATTTGAAGACATAAAAAGTTTAAATTTACAGAAGTTTGACCATTGTTACTACATGTTGTGACGTGACATTGTTGATGAAATAAAGTAGTTCCAGTAAGTAGGCATGGCTAATAGGTTAGTTGATGTCATTGACGTATAAATCTCACATTTATACGTATAGCTATATCTGTATAAAAAATTAGCTGATTGCAGTATAATAATTTTTATACGCACGTTTACGGGACGTATAATGGTATACCGTTGACCGTTTGTCCGCCCGATTGTCGTCAACATGTAGGACATTAACTCAAAAATGCTTTTACCAATTTGCATGAAACTTTGGTGAATTGTTTATATCTATTGAAATGATCTCCATGTTGTTTTTTATAAATTTTGGATTTACCAATTCCGATGTTTGGAGTTTTATTCATTAAAAAAGGGGGGATTTTCCTGTTTTCGGACTATAACTCAAAAACAGTTTCACCAATTTGCCAGAAACTTTGGTGAATTGATTATTTTTATAGACATGAGCTCCCTTTTGATTTTTATAAATTTAAGACTATAAGTTTCCGATTTATGGGGTTTTAATCATTACAAAAAGGATGATTTTCCAGTTTTCAGACAATACATGCAACTCAAAAATGCTTTCAGCATTTTTTTTTCTGAAACTTTAATAAATTATTTATATCTATTGTTGTACATGGTTGAAGCTCCCTTTTGATTTTTATCAATTTTAGATTTTACGTTTCCGAGTTTTAAGATTTTATTCATAAACAAAGGGTGATTTTCAAGTTTTTGAACAATATCCTTAAAATGCTTAGAGCAGTTTTCATTAAACTTTGATGACTGATTTATATCTATTAAGATAACCTCACTTTAGTTTTTGTCGAGCCTGCACATTTTGTTGCAGAAAGCTCGACATAGGGACAATGATCCGGCGGCGGCGGCGGCTACGGCGGCGGCGGTGGTGTTAGCTCACTTTTTAAAAGCTATATATTTTAGAAGGGGGAAGACCTGGATGCTTCATATTTTGTATATAGATGCCTCATGTTACAAAGTTTCCGTCAGTCACATGTCCAATGTCCTTGACTTCATTTTCATGGTTCAGTGACCACTTGAAAAAACCACTTGGACAGTGTTAAGTTTTTGTGTTTTGGTCTATTTTTCTTAAACCATAAGTAATAGGTCAACTATATTTGTTTGTGGAAGCATTGTTAGCTGTACATGTCTGCCTGGCATGGTTCATCTGACCTTTACCTCATTTTCATGGTTCATTGGTCTTTGTTTAACTATCTTGTTTAATGTTAAGTTTATGTGACAGTTGTAATAACGCTTTATACTTAGGACTATCAACACAATATCAATGATTAGTAAAGAAGGCGAGACATTTCAGTGTGTGCACTCTTGTTTTAATAAAAATCTGATATAACATTGAAAAGTTATTGAACTTTATTTGTTTATAGTCTGATAACAGATTTACTATGTATTGGGCAACAGCACAGTGTATTGTACAACAGCAAGAAATGTTTATATAATTAATTGAATATAAATTCAATTCGTATAACCAATTTCAAGTTCTTTGACATTTATTCAGAAACCTATAATATGTCAATAATTTGATTACAATCCAAATTCAGACCTGTATCGATCAAGCTTGAATATTGTGTCCATTTTTCCCCAACTGTTCAGGGTTCGACCTCTGCCGGCGTATCCAGCTGCGCTCAGTGATGCAGTTTATTCGTATCGATTTAAAAGAATTCATCTTATTGTTACTCAAATATCAGGCATACTTCACTTACATGCTGTCATTAAGCATCAATATTTTTTACAAGTTCCATTTATCCTGATTCATATATATGTCACGAAATCCTCCAAATGTTAATATTTATTCCATATTGATAGAACTTTAGTAGGTTTTTATACGCCGCAAAAAAATTTGGTATCACATTGACTTCGTTGTCATTGTCTGAAAACATTTGGTTTTCGTACAATAACTTTAGTATAAGTAAATAAAAATCTTTGAAATTTAAACACAAGGTTTATGACCATGAAAGGAAGGTGGGGGTTGATTTTGGGGGTTACATATTAGAGTTATATCCCTTTACAAATCGAAAAATTGCTGAATTTTTCGTTTCCGTTCTCCAACTTTAGTTTGCCTCAACCAAATCTTATGAAACTTATACAGAATGCTTATTACCACAAAACACAGGTCAAGTTTGAAATTCAGTTGCGTCACTTAAACTTTCCTAGAGTAATGCCCCTTTACAAATAGAAAAATCGCTAAATTTTGCTGAATTTTTCGTTTCCATTCTCTTACATTAGTTTTAGTCCAGTCAAACTAAGATTTAACCTCAAACTAATTGCAACAGAAAAGGTTGTAGTTCTTATCTTTAGCATTATGTCCTTAATATACACAGAAAAAAGTCCCATAAAATCTAACTTTAGGAAAACTCAAAATCAGCATTTTTGATTTCCTATGGAAATTAAAATTGGAAGGGGGATAACTCTGGAAAAATTAGTCTTTTTTGGTCAGTTTTTGTTTGATCCTTTTGAAATTTATGTAAAGTATGATACTTTGATGGGGTTAGAAGTTGGTATTTGACAAAATTATATAATTTTCTGCTCATGAAATGTACAAAACCGAATTGTTATCGGTAGTTTAATTTTTTGAGTGCATTTTTCATTTAAGAAATTGCAAATTTGAAGCTTTGTGACCATTTTGAAAAAATAATTTGCAAATTTGGTATTGTTTATATCTGTTTATTATATTTTTTCAGCATCTTACTTGTCTCAAGAAACTTTAAACTACAAAAAGAAGAATACATGCTTAATTATTTTTTATTAAATTTGAGATTCTTTACCTTGACATGTTGAAAAATTCAATAAATGGTCAACTATTAAATGAATTACGAAATATAGATTATAGCTTGATAAAAGATATGAAAACACCTTTAGAGTTGTTTGTTATACTCTAAATGTTATGAAACTTATACATTGTGTACACAATGCTTATTACCAGAAAACTCAGATCAAGTACAAATTTAGGTATCATCACTTTTACCGTCCGTGTGTTATGTCCCATTATAACGTTGTATGCAAGCGGGGGCATCATCTGTGTCCATGGGGACACATTCCTCATTTATACTTTTCTCAGATTTGACTATAATATTGTTGACATTCAAGTATAAAATGTCGTGAAGTATGTCTCATGATATTTTTTTACAATTTGTGTAGACAGCAGTGTTGTCATAAACCCGGGTTTTATGAGTATTGCACAGCCCAGTTGGGAAATACTGGGAAAACTTGGGTTTTACCGGGTAATACTGGGCAATACTGGGTAACATAAAATACTGGCCTTAACTTTAAAGAGGATTCAGATATTCATAATAAAATTGAGAATGGAAATGGGGAATGTGCCAAAGAGACAACAACCCGACCATAGAAAAAAACAACAGCAGAAGGTCACCAACAGGTCTTCAATGTAGCGGGAAATTCCCACACCCGGAGGCGTCCTTCAACTGGCCCCTAAACAAATATATACTAGTTCAGTGATAATGAACGCCATACTAATTTCCAAATTGTACACAAGAAACTAAAATTAAAACCATACAAGACTAACAAAGGCCAGAGGCTCCTGACTTGGGACAGGCGCAAAAATGCGGCGGGGTTAAACATGTTTGTGAGATCTCATTCCTCCCCCTATACCTCTAGCCAATGTAGAAAAGTAAACGCATAACAATACGCACATTAAAATTCAGTTCAAGAGAAGTCCGAGTTTGATGTCAGAAGATGTAACCAAAGAAAATAAACAAAATGACAATAATACATAAATAACAACAGACTACTAGCAGTTAACTGACATGCCAGCTCCAGACTTCAATCAAACTGACTGAAAGATTATGATTTCATCATATGAACATCAGGCACAATCCTTCCCGTTAGGGGTTTAGTATCATACCATCATAACATATATGAGAAGAACATAACCCGTGTCATGCCAACAACTGGTTTTTGAAAAAATGTGTTTAGTTCCGATGCAAAGACCCTGTAAGTGAATCAATATTAACGCCAAAATATGCAATCTTTAATGACCTGACAACAGTATCGTAACTATATCCCTTCTTAATAAGTCTATTCAAAGGTTTTGTCAGTTTTTGAGGTGAATACTGACACCTTTGTGCTTTAAAAGAATATTTCCATAAAAAATGGGATGTGAAATACCTGAACGTATAAGAAGTCTGCATGTTGAGCTATATTTACGAATGATGTCCTTATACCGATGATAAAATTTAGTAAATGTTTTGACTAGTTTGTGATATCGAAAACCCTGGTGTAATAATTTTTCAGTAATACATAAATTTCTCTCGTTAAAATCTAAAACATTGTTACATACACGAGCGAATCGTACAAGTTGAGACATAAACATATTTTAATTTACAAATAAGTTTACTTGTTTGAGAGTCTTATAATACAAGTGTATACATTTAAAAAAAGTATTATTCTAGCAACTCTGAGACAAGTGTACAGGAAGACACATTAGACAAATATTTATGGAAAAAGCCTTTCTCAATAATTCTCCTGAAAATCTATTAAATCACCATTTTGTCTAGATTGGTCAAACTGTTAACATAAAGCCAAAGAATTTTTTTCAAATATATATAACTAATATTACGAATTAACAATTACATATAAGAAAAATTACTTTTAAATAATTTATATGTACATCACTAATTAATAGATAATTATTCAGATTAGGGGCTATCTACATTTGCGTGGATTTTAAAAAGAAACGCATTACATTTGCGCAAATTTACCTGTAGTTTACCTGAGTGTTTTTTTACCTAAAATTTGTTTTTCGATTATTGTTTTGAACAAAAATTGGCTATCATACCACATCTTGTTATTTAATATATTGATAAACATGTCTTTATTTGTTTATATAAACATTAAAAAGCCCTACATCAAAGTATATAGTCATGAATAAAACGCAGTGTACATATGGATGATATCGATACAGGAATCATCCATAGATCAGTCCTTGCCTGGTACTTGTTATACTAGTGATTTGAGATAGCATTGACGGGAAATTTCACCAGATTGAAATTTCAGAAATTGTTGAACGGTAAACTGAATTTTCTCTTTGTCTGTGCGTTTTACAAGGGCTTGGTTATCGCTGCCGCGAATTTTAATGTACACATGTAAATAGTCACCTGAAGTTGTAGAATAATCTCAACGAAAGTGTAGATAACTTGTGTGTTAGTGTATGTATCTCTCTGACATTGTACCAGACGGTTCCATGTCACAAAGGGAATGCTGGGATTGATTTTGGGGGTAATTGCCTCAAAATTTTAGGAGTTAGGGGCCAAAAAAGGGGCAAAAAACAAGCATTTTTTTAGTTTCATGACAATAACTTGTATGTAAGTGTATGGATCTTTCTGAAATTGTACTACAAGGTTCCATATCACAAAGGGAAAGCTGGAATTGAGTTTGGGGATAATTGCCCAAAATGTTTAGGAATAAGGGGCCAAAAATAAGCATTTTTCTAGTTTCCAGAAAATAAATTGTGTTCAAGTTTATGGATCTCTCTGAAATTGTACTGCAAGGTATCATACCACAAAGGGAAGGCTGGGATTGATTTTGGGGATAATTCCCTCAAAATTTTATGAATTTGGGGCAAAAAAGGGACAATGAAACAAGCATTTTTCTAGTTTCAGGACAATAACTTGTGTGTAAGTAAAATTAGTGGAAGATATTAGCAAGCAAAATCGAGGGAATTGTGCAAATGATGATACAAGCATGAAAATTACCACAAAGCATCATTATTATATACTTTGTAAGAAATAACTGCTGGCCATTAAAAAAAATATTTTTTTCAAGATGGCCACGGCCATTTTCTAAAATGGTTGTTTTCTTTAGTTTGAAAATACTGATTTTTCTGGAAAACTTTTCTTTGAACTTCTTTTAGTAAAAACCAATTACCAGGTTTGGTGGTTACCTTCCTTACATCACATATTTATTAAAAATGAATATTTGACATATCCAGTATTTGTGCATGCGCGAAAATGTAACAAAATTCTTTCAAAAACATTTGAACTATTTACTATATATTTAGGGTTTTTGGATTTCTAATGATATTATGAATTGGTTTAACAATTTTTTTCAAGGTTATGATACACATGTGTTTCACACGTTTGCGCATGTGCAAACTATTTATAGACATCAACATGATTAAGAGCGATTTGTATGCACTACCAGGCAATTCTCAGGTATTCGATGGTTAATGGCATACGATACAGTTTTGAACCTGTATTTACAAGTTGATGAAAATTTGCATATAGGCTATTTTTTACCTGATTAGATCAAATATGTAATAAAAACATGCCTTCATCTGCTACTTTTTGAGTAAAATGAGGTCGAAATTTTGTATATTTGCTCAAAATTCAGATTTGTGTCCGTATTTTCTTTTTCGAAAGAAAGACATAACTTTTTTGTTTTAAAAGATAAACACAAATTGTTTTTTGTTAAATAATCGGTAATTTCTGTATTTTATAAGTATCATTACGAATTACGCAATTTGTATTCCGAAATAACTCTATATTTATCAAATGTTCATGAATAGAGGAAAAAACGTCAGTTTTTGCTGCATGTTTATCAAAATTAAAAATATTGTGCTATTTACAGTTTTATAAAATTTGGGTCACATATTCTCCTTGCAAACTGAAACAAATTACTGTTTTAAAAATAGAGGTCCATGCACTCGTTTTCAAATTAAATCAGATTGAATGGTAAAAATCAATCGAAAAATGCATCTTTTCCCGATATGTCCGAGTTTGACGTCGCGAAAATAACATTTTACGTTAGCAACGTCATTACCTTCCCTGTAACTATATCGTATGCCCTTAAGGCGAAAATGTAGTTAATCTGGAGAAACATCAAATGTAACTGCAGATCAGCCACTTTTGGAAATGCCTAAGCAAATTCAGTGGGGATGGCCTGATTTGTAAGGAAAATATAAGTGTATCGTCATGTTTAGTGGATTGCACATTTAAATGACTTTTTATAAAACTCTGGGTGATATATTGCGTGATAGGGGATAGACATGTTGTCTTACTGAAGCCATTATTGCAACACCAAGAACGGCAGATTCTTTTTATGTATGTTCAAATGTACCTAGGACTAGACAGGCGCATCAGACAACTGCATGTATTTTGCTCAAAAATTGATAATTTCAGATTATGAAAGCTAAGCTCAGAATATATAATTATGTCATGACTCTGTGACGTTCAATGATTTAAAAGACTGGTGTAAGCAAATAGAGTCATCTCGACCACAGTTTAATTCCTGGCGTTCAATTATAAATTTCTATAATTCTATAATAAAACTTCTTCTGGGTTTGGTATTATGCTCATTTCATGAGTGAGAATTCGTATTTTTCAAACAGTCCATATAAAGCATGATAGCGTATTGTTTTAGGTCTTGATCGTGTAAATTATGCTCGATCGTTACCGACTCATCTCCGAGATATGACTTCCCTTCCTGAACATCACCCACAGGTGGCAATGGAATTTGAAAATGATAATTTCAATGTACGTAAGACCATTAAATTGCTTTCTTGTAACACAATTGATCAGGCAGAAAAACAAAATAATGCAATTGTGAAGGGCGATATTGGTGTCATCGGATTAACCGAAGATCCCATTTAGACAAATGGATGGTAGCTGGACCAGGAGTCAGTATACTAGAAGATTAATTTGAAAGATCTAGTGGTTTGGGTCATTCTAAAACAGACGAACGACATAATGAAGACTCTACGAAAACACAAAAAGATTTCTTTAAACAGCTTTAAGGGCTTTGCAAAGTGATGAACGAGTTTAGAAATTCATTTCTAGAAGAGTCGACAGATTTGTAAAAAAATATTCCATTTAGGAAATTGTTGATTCGGAAACAGGTAAGATATGTAAATAAACTCCAAGATATTGGTCCAAACAATACGAAGATCTTTGAAGCAAATGCAAAACGAATTGAAGGAGAACCTGCTTTTTATAACCAAATAAAAAAGAACAACTTCCTATTTTGGCCGCAAAATGAAACTGGAAACGTCTTTGTCAAAAACAAAGCTAGAGAACCTTAAAAGTGATTGCGATATCTTTTCTAGACTTTTCATTTCTTGTCACAGTAGAAAGTTTTACTTGGAATATTTCTTTATCCATAGAAACCAAACTGCTCCACTGTCTTTATCTCAGGATGTCACTTGAAATAGTGGTGTTAAATCGCTGCAAATGGGTTTACTTGTAACATTCTGCGATTTGCTGATCCAAATTCGGACGCATTTATCGTTGGTGGGGCAGCAATGGTTAATTCCAGGTCACAAAGTTGGGCAAAAATATTTGATGATTATGCTAATGATGTCATACTGCCTTATATAAAATCTTTCATCGATAAGTATTCAAAAGTAGACATTGTATTTGATGTTTACTAAATGAATAATTTAAAGGCTGTGACAAGGTTCTTGTGCCAGACGGTGTTGGTTCTGGTAGAACACTTAGGGTATGGAGTAGTTTTCTCTATGAAGATGACAACAAAACGAAATTGTTCAAGTTTCTTGCTGACAAAATTGCCTCTTAAGAGACTAATAAAAATGTGTATGTTACTCATGGTGAAAGTATTCTTTGCAATTTCAATAAAGATACTTGCTATCTGTCTCCTTGTAATCATGAAGCAGATACACGAATGTTTGTCCATGTTCGGCATGATTATGAAAAGTGTTGTAAAATGTAATTTTAGGTAGTACTGACACAGATGTAATAGTATCAAGAATTGCAGCAATCGCAAAATTAGGTAGAACAAATTGTGGATAGGTTATGGAAGGAATAACGACTTTTGATGGCTTCCTGCACGTGACATATCAAATGCGTTTGGTCCTTGTGTAGCTGGTCTCCCTTTCGTCCATGCATTTAGTGGATGTGGCACTTTGTCGAATTGTCATGAAAAAGGCAAAAGGTCAGCTTGGCTAACAATGGAAGGTTTTCCAGATGTAAAGGATGTTTTTTTTTTGGCTTAAGTATGAAGCGAGGCACGATGTGAATTGTTTGCCAGGAAGTAGCGGCATTGTGATGCAATTCCGCCTACAAGAGGTTCTTTTCCAGAGCACATCAAAAGAGAAGTATATCAAGGAGGAGTTGTTTGGGCTCAGCCTGATTCATGTATTTGACAGGTACGTGTTCCAAATCTTGAACATTGGGGTTGGATGAAAGAAAGAATCAATGACAGTTGGAAAGCAAAATGGACTTCTTTGACTGCCGTTGCAAATTTTGAAATGCAGAGGCGAAAATCGAGCTGTGTTGGTAACTGTAGATGCTACCGTTCTGGCCTTCCTTGTACGGGTTGTTGTATAGGCAACTATCAGATAATTATAAAATAAGCAACCTGTCTTTCTAACCAAACTAGGCATTTAAACTTAACAAAGAGTGTTAACACTTGTTAAGTTGATGGAAATTATAAAAATATTTTCTACGTATTTGCCGCCATTTTGGAACCGGAAGTAACTATTTTTCTTCATTTATGTGTTGTTTTGTCGTACTTAGGAACTTTTTTTAACGTTTTATCATAACTTACATTGGATTATACATCCCTTGTGAAGTTGCTTGAAAGTATAAATATTGAAATTTTTGACTTTTTTGCCGGCATTTTGAAACCGGAAGTCAGCTTTAGTTTCATTAATGTATTGTCTAGTCGTAATTTAGGAATTGTCATTTACTTTTTATCAAATCTAACATTATATTTTACATATAACACACCTTTTAAAGGATTAACGAATTATTGTCAATTTGTAATGACGCCATTTCCGAAATGTGTGGTGGCCATCTTGAAAAAATGATTTTTTTTTCTGGCCAACAGCGGATTTTTTTTAAGTATTATTAAGTCAACCTTTATACCAAATTTAATGCTTGTATCACGATTTGCACAATTATGTCCATAATATCTCCCACTAAATGTATGGATCTTTATGAAATTGTACTACAAGGTTCCATATCACAAAGGGATAGCTGGGTTTGAGTTTGGGGGTAATTGCCCTAAACGTTTAGGATTTGGGGCCAAAAAGGGGTCAAAAAGTTGGTCCAAATTGGGGTCCAAAATTAAACTTTGGGGTTCTTTGATATGCTCAATCGAACCATGTATTTAGATTTTTGATTTTTGGGCCCCGTTATCAAATTGGTTCACATTGAGGTCAAAAGGGTCCAAAATTAAACTTTTCATCAAAAATTGAATTCTTGGGATTCTTTGATATGCTGAATCTAACCATTATTTAGATTGTGAATATTGGACCATAATAGGTAAATAAAAAAAAAAATAGTTCTTAGACCACATTCATTCTGTGTCAGTAACCTATGCTGTGTCCAATATTTAATCACAATCCAAATTCAGAGCTGTATCAAGCTTGAATGTTGTGTCCATACTTGCCCCAACTTTTCAGGATTTGACCTCTGCGGTCGTATCAAGCTGCACCCAGCGGAGCACTTTATTTTTTTTTAAAGTTATGGATTAATTTATTATATGTTTAATTTTGTATAAATCTGCGGGTTTGAGTTTTGGGGTAATTGCCCTAAACGTTTAGGATTTGGGGCCAAAAAGGGGTCAAAAAGTTGGTCCAAATTGGGGTCCAAAATTAAACTTTGTTTGATTTCAACAAAAAATAAATATATGGGGTTCTTTGATATGCTCAATCTAACCATGTATTTAGATTTTTGATTTTTGGGCCCCGTTATCAAATTGGTCCACATTGAGGTCAAAAGGGTCCAAAATTAAACTTAGTTTGATTTCATCAAAAAATGAATTCTTGGGATTCTTTGATATGCTGAATCTAACCATTATTTAGATTGTGGATATTGGACCATAATATGTAAATTAAAAAAAAAATAGTTCTTAGACCACATTCATTCTGTGTCAGTAACCTATGCTGTGTCAAATATTTAATCACAATCCAAATTCAGAGCTGTATCAAGCTTGAATGTTGTGTCCATACTTGCCCCAACTTTTCAGGGTTTGACCTCTGCGGTCGTATCAAGCTGCACCCAGCGGAGCACTTTATTTTTTTTAAAGTTATAGATTAATTTATTATATGTTTAATTTTGTATAAATCTGCGCAAATGTAGTAACTTTTCAACAGGTAAATTTCGCGCAAACGTAATACGTTTTTTCGCACAAACGTGGATTTTGTTTGTGCAAATGTAGGACCAATCCGCGCAAACGTAACGCACCACAGATTAGAACACAGATATGTTTATATAACAATAATCAGCCTTTTCATTTCTATAAGTGTTAATGACATGACCCTGTAGGGTGTTTATTTAGATATATGATTGCAGAGCATTTCAAATTTACAATTTACGAAACACTCCAGATAGAGGGGATCGCCTGTATTCTAGTTCTATTAAAGTTCATGAAGCGTCTGTAATAGTCATTATGCAGGATAAACAAGAAATACTATTTGCATGTTCCTTTGTTCACACTGCAAGGAATAAGATACGAACACTTAATACAAAAACTGATTTAATTTGATTGGCTTATCCAGCATCATATGACGATATCTATTAATTTTTCATGATTTAAATTTTATGTTTATTTGCAGATTGTTATTGACCTGTGGCAGCGGTATGAACGCCATGATGACACCCTTAGAATTAACCTGAAGTTGCAATTGGAGTTTAATGAAGGATAATTTGTAGTTATTGACAGTTTCGGAACTAGAACCAACAGACTTCTGTTTGGGACTTTGGGTACTTAATCATACTCGGTATATATATATATTTTTGATGTATAGGTGTAAGTGTCTCTTTAGGACAAACACTACATCAAGTCTTTTTATAAGTAATGTATAATATCTTATTAGCTTTGATGGCATGAGCCAATAAATAAAAACATTGTCAGTGCAACAGATAAACAGACGTTATTTAGGTGGTCGAACATGCTAAAGGGGAGATAATCAAATCAATTAACATCTATATACTCTCTACATGTCCATGTGCCTTGTCAGTGTAACAGCTGGACAGATATTGTGTCTGGTGGTCTAACATGTTAAAGTGGAGATAATCAAATTAACTTACTTCTATATGCTTTACCTATGTCTGTGTACCTTGTCTGTGTAACAGCTGGACAGATATTGTGTCTGGTGGTCTAACATGTTAAAGGGGAGATAATCAAATCAAATTGCTTCTATATGCTGTCTATATGTCCACGTGCCTTGTCAGTGAAACAGCTGGACAGATATTGTGTCTGGTCTAACGTGTTAAAGGGGAGATAATCAAATCATCTGTCTTGAGTAAACTTATGTCTGTAGGAAGTACACCACTAATTGACCATGCTTTCTATGTTAAATTCCTCCGTTTCAAGCAGGCACACCTCTTTTGTTTTAAGTTCAAATAAAGTGGCAATCATTGCATTTCAAAGCAACACTTTATGGTGACTTGTACTGAAAAAATCAACATACTTTTAATGGCATATACGAAAGAACTGGTTCCCGGAACTTCGGATGTACCAAAACTGGTACACCAGATCTGACAAACAGACAAAATGTACCCTCTTTTTTAAAATTTGGTGCAGTTTTTTTAAAATTCAAAATTAAAAGTCCAAATCTGTTCTACAATGATCACCAGTCCTTCAGCTTTCATTTGATACCAAAAATATCTAAATATTCTACATATTTTGAAAGTTACACTCATGCGTAGGAATTAGTTTGTGTCAAAAATGTACTACTTTCTTGTATGTGCTTTCTGGCCGGGCCCGAATTAGTGGTGTTGCACCTGTATTCCTTGTCAGCCCTTTAATCCTTCGCAGATGATGGATACATTAACCTTTACACAGTGGAGAAAAAGTATGGCCTAAATCTATGGTTAAAATATTAGTTAAAGAATTTAAACTAATATATATATTTAAAATGTGTTCTTTTCTTTTTTTGCAGGATATAATGGCAAATTGGAATAAGGTAAGATTTTCTTCTTTAAGGTCAATGGTCATGTGACCTATTTGTGTCTATAAACTGTACACAAAGGAACGTGTGTAATTCATTGTATTCATAGAGGGAAAATAGAAGAAAATCAAAATGACAAGAGTTATACGAATTTTAATGGACATAGTTTGAAGAATACATTATGCAACAATACCAAGTCTTTTTCTTCTCTCAAAAAATCTCTGAAATTACAAACAGTGGTTTAACTGTCATGGTCAGTTGTTGTCGCTGCATTTGAAAAGCAAACTGTAAAAGTGGACATCATAAGCAGAATAGCTCAAACTATAAAAAAGTAGTTTGTTAATTTGTTAATTAAAATACGGTATGTAACATTTTAACACACATGTCACTATAATTACCAATATACTTACTTAATTTGAATTATTACATGTATCATATATCATTATCTGCAGGAGAGAAATGCTTAAGTTTTGTTTTACTTACAGAAACTTTGTACAGCTGCTGAGGAGGGAAATCTTAAAGATGTGGAATTATCTTTAGAAAATGGAGCTAATTTGGAATATAAAAGTGGTTTTGTAAGTGAAGTATAAATAATTAAATCATATAAAGATATTTACTTACAGTATACACAAGGTCAATCATGTATAAATCAGCCTTGTTTGTTCTGCGTGATTCTTTGTTAAACACAATGAATATTGGTTAATACATGTATTTCTGTATTTTACATAAGAAGTAAGAAACATTGTTTTTATGCCCCACCTACGATGTAGAGGGGCATTATGTTTTCTGGTCTGTGCCTCCGTTCGTCCGTCCGGTTAAAGTTTTTGGTCGAGGTATTTTTTGATGAAGCTGAAGTCCAATCAACTTGAAACTTAATACACATGTTCCCCATGATATGATCTTTCTAATTTTAATGCCAAATTATAGTTTTGACCCTAATTTCATGGTCCACTGAACATAGAAAATGATAGTGCAAAGTTCAGGTTAAAGTTTTTGGTCAAGATAGTTTTTGATGAAATTAAAGTTACATCAACTTGAAACTTAGTACACATGTTCCCTATGATATAATCTCTCTAATTTTAATTCAAAATTAAAGTTTTGACCCCAATTTCACGGTCCACTGAACATAGAAAATGATAGTGGGAGTGGGGCATCCGTGTACTATGGACACATTCTTGTTTTGACATGACAATTTGTTATTATGTATTGAAGCTCCATCTTCTTTTTTACCCTTCATGATAATTGAACACACACGTACAAATAAAAAAACATTCAAAACAAAACCAATAAACAAATATTTACAAAGGTCAGTCACTATAAATTTTGGAATCACTCACATAAATCAAAATCCCAAAAGATCACTGATGAGGGTTGTCTGCTTTGCATTCAATAATTGTAAATTTGTCATAATTGTTTTAAAGCCTTTAATTATTGCAATTAAGGTGGTACATAACACTACAGGGAGACAACTCTGTATAAATCAGCTGAACGTTTTAATCATGTTCTATTCTTAAGGAAATATTAAGTTTCTCCATGATCAAAATTAATGTTTGTGTAACTGTTATATATCCAATGAAAATTTTTTTTCTGATAAAGTGTGTAGTTCAAGTTTTTATATTTTTGTCAAATTGTCAAATTATATTTTGTCAAAATTTTATAAAAATTAAATGAGCCAAATTAATTTTAGTCAAGGTGTTTGGTACCACCTTAATGAATGTTGGTTCTAACCATTCATATGATCACGCTCTGGTCATTTAAATTTGTTTTGTTTTAATATCAGGTGAAATATGTTAAAGTTCCGCATGGACGATCAAAACAGGTGTTAATTACTGGTAATAAAAAACATGTAATTTTAAATGTTATACTAACAAGTATGTGTGACACCTGATAATAAAACACTCTTGTACTGAACATGACATGTGCCACTGGATCATACAACATTCATTTAACACTCCTGCGCTGAACATGACATGTGAAACGGGATTATACAACATTCATTTACCACTCCAGTGATGAGCATGACATGTGACATCTGATCATACAGCATTCATTAACCACTCCTGTACTGAGCATGACATGTGACACCTGGTCATACAACATTCATTGACCACTTCTGTACTGAACATGACATGTGACACCTGATCATACAACATTCATTTACCACTTCTCTACTGAACATGACATGTGACACCTGATCAAACAACATTCATTTACCACTCATGTAGTGAACATGACATGTGACACCTGATCATATCTCATTAACCACTCATGTACTGAACATTTCATGTGACATCTGATCATACAACATTCATTGACCACTCCTGTACTGAACATGACATGTGACACCTGATCATACACCATTCATTTACCACTCCTGTAGTGAACATGACATGTGACACCTGATCATACAGCATTCAGTTACCTCTTCTCTACTGAACATGACATGTGACACCTGATCATACACCATTCATTTACCACTCATGTAGTGAACATGCCATGTGACACCTAATCATATATCATTAACCACTCCTGTACTGAACATGACATGTGACACCTGATCATACAGCATTCATTAACTACTCCTGTACTGAGCATGACATGTGAAACCTGGTCATACAACATTCATTGACCACTTCTGTACTGAACATGACATGTGACACCTGATCATACAACATTCATTTACCACTTCTCTACTGAACATGACATGTGACACCTGATCATACAACATTCATTTACCACTCATGTAGTGAACATGACATGTGACACCTGATCATATATCATTAACCACTCATGTACTGAACATTTCATGTGACATCTGATCATACAACATTCATTGACCACTCCTGTACTGAACATGACATGTGACACCTGATCATACACCATTCATTTACCACTCCTGTAGTGAACATGCCATGTGACACCTGATCATACAACATTCTTTGACCAGTTCTGTACTGACCATGACATGCAACACCTGATCATACAACATTCATTTGCCACTCCTCTACTGAACATGACATTTGACACCTGATCATACGACATTCATTTACCACTCCTGTATTGAACATGACATGTGACACTGGATCATACAACTTTCATTTACCATTTCTGTATTGAATATGACATGTGACGCTGGATCATACAATTTTCTTTTACCACTCCTGTACTTACACCAACATGTGACATTGCAAAAACACTCTTATACTCAACACCAACAAGAGACATAGCTATGACACTCTTATACTCAACACCAACATGAGACATAGCTATGACACTCTTATACTCAGCACCAACTTTTAATCTAGCCATACCACTTTTAAATTTCACAGAAACATGTGACATATCACTGACACTTTATACTCAACACCAATATGTGACATAGCAATGACACTCTTACACTGCTCACAAACTAGTGACATATCACATTATAGGCAACGCAAACAAAAAGTTCAAACACAGCTTATTGCAGTTCTTCACTTATACTCAACACAACATACACCATTGCTTTATAGAGATATGGGTCGAAGAATGATACCCAGGCTGATACTATAAAATGATTCATAATTGTCAATGGCATTTGTTAGCAAGTACTAAACTATCCCCACAAAAGTTCCCGTAAATTTTGACGTCGTCATAAAAAATATCTGACGTCACAATGGAAAAGTAAACTATTGATACCAGAAACACCGTAAGTAACTTGCAGGAGAGGCACTATTATGGGTTTGTGCACGAGATGCCCCTGATACGGGTTATCAGTCCGGGTGGGAAATTATGGCTTGTGTACTTCCGATCATTACACATATGCAAAAGCTATCATATCAATGCTAAATATATGATAAACTACCATAATAAGCTACAGCACATGATATGAAGCAACTATTATACACCACACAAACATTTTACATGAAATACAACTGAATACTTTTATACTTTGTTTTTTACTCTGAATCAACACAAAATACTGTTAATCAGACAGGTTTAATGGTTTAATGGACAACAAATATTTGTTAGAATTAATCTGAATAAGAAAATATAATTTGTCTTTATTTTTCTTGAAATTATTTTTTTTTTATCTTTGATCATCATTGTTTTTCAGACAGATTTAATAAAAAAAACCAACAAAAACTTAACAGAATTATATAAAGTGGGGTCTCATTTTATTCGTAACACAGAACTGAATCAGATAGTAAAGGTTTTATTTTGTTTCCTGACAAAAAATTATTAGTAAACATCTGATTTTAACATGTTTAATGAGAAGTTGATGAGAACAAGTTGTGTTAACATCTTTAGTCAGATAATGTTAATTCTACAGATCTAATGTAAAACATCTTTTAAAAATAACAAATACTTGACAGAATTATATAAGTGGGGTCTTATTTTTCTTTTCTCTTCGTACTGAATCAGAAAAAATAACTCGTTTCAATGTTTCTTGAAAAAAGTTATTTTTTTAACCTGACAGTTCTGATGAAAGTTCTGACATCTCACAATAAAACGTGTTGTTTATTTGTTGTTTATGTAGAATATAAATACAAGTTTGACTGGTCATTTTATTCAGTTTTGACCACTGATTCATGTGATATATATTCTGTTTATATTTATTACACAACATTGTCCACTTTATGACACAATGTTGATATTACAGGGTGGATGGACACCATTAATGTTGGCGACTGAGAGAGGACACTTGGAGGTAGTGACGTACCTCGCCAGTCACGGCAGTCAGTTAGAGACCGCAGACAAGGTAATGATAAATATAATCAACTTACTCTGACCAAACACAACTTTATACAGAATCTACACAAAGTCATGTTGTTAATCAGACAGGTTTAATGGACAACAAATATTTGTTAGAATTATATAAAGTGGGGTCTCATTTTATTCGTAACACAGAACTGAATCAGATAGTAAAGGTTTTATTTTGTTTCCTGACAAAAAATCATTTTGTTAACATCTGATTTTAATGAGAAGTTGATGAGAACAAGTTATGTTAACATCTTTAGTCAGATAATGTTAATTCTACAGATCTAATGTAAAACATCTTTTAAAAATAACAAATACTTTCCTGAATTATATAAAGTGGGGTCTCATTTTTCATGTCTCCTCGTACTGAATCAGAAAATATAACTCGTTTTATTGTTTCTTGAAAAAAAGTTTTTTTTTTTTAACTTTGATCATTCTACTTAATCATTATTAATCAGACAGATTTAATGGACAACAAATATTTGTTAGAATTATATAAAGTGGGGTCTCATTTTAATTGTCTTGTCCAGCTGAGTCCATTGATATAAATATTGTTTATGTTTCTAGAAAAAAAGTTGGTTTTTTGTCCCGACAGTTCTGATGGAAGTTCTGACATCTCACAATAAAACATCATGTTTATTTGTTGTTTATGTAGAATATGAATGCAAGTGTGACTGGTCATTTTATTCAGTTTTGACCACTGATTCATGTGATATATATTTTGTTTATATTTAATACACAACATTGTCCAGTTTATGACACAAGTTTTGATGTCTGTTATATGTTGATATTACAGAGAAGAAGGACACCATTAATGTGGGCGGCTCTGGGAGGACACTTGGAGGTAGTGACGTACCTTGTCAGTCAGGGCAGTCAGTTAGAAGTCACAGACATGGTAATGATAGATATAATCACCTTACTCTGACAAAACACAACTTTATACAGAATCTACACAAAATCATGTTGTTAATCAGACAGGTTTAATGGACAATAAATATTTGTTAGAATTATATAAAGTGGGGTCTCATTTTATTCGTAACACAGAACTGAATGAGAAGTTGATGAGAATAAGTTGTGTTAACATTTTTTGTCAGATAAAGTTAATTCTACATATCTAATGTAAAACATCTTTTAAAAATGACAAATAGTTGACAGAATTATATAAAGTATTTTTTTTCAACTTTGATCATTTTACTTAATAATTGTTAATCAGAGAGGTTTAATGGAGACCTAATATTTGACAGAATTATATAAAGTGGGGTCTTATTTTTTTTGTCTCTTTGCAATGAATATAAATTGTTTCAATGTTTCTTAAAAAACGTTGTTTTTTCAACTATTATTATTTTACAGAATCAACATAAAATCATGTTGTTAATCAGGTGTCACATGTCATGTTCAGTAAAATGGACAAAAAAATACTTGTTAGAATTATAATAAATATATGTAGGGTTTGTTAATATTTTTTCCTGTTTTGTAGAACTGAATCAGAAAAATATATATTTAGTTTATATATAATAATCTACCATTTTTAGCTCACCTAAGTGAGCTTTTCCCATCACTTTGCGTCCGGCGTCTGTCGTAGTCGGTCGTCGTTAACTTTTACCAAAATCTTCTCCTATGAAACTACTGGGCTAAATAAAACTAAACTTGGCCACAATCATCATTGGGGTATCTAGTTTAAAAAGTGTGACCGGTGACCCGGCCAACCAACCAAGATGGCCGCCATGGCTAAAAATAGAACATAGGGGTAAAATGCAGTTTTTGTCTTATAACTCAAAAACCAAAGCATTTAGAGCAAATCTGACATGTAGTAAAATTGTTTATCAGGTCAAGATCTATCTTCCGTGAAATTATCAGACGAATCGCAAAACCCGTTGTTGGGTTGCTGCCCCTAAATTGGTAGTTTTAAGGAATTTTTTACTGTTTTTGGTTCTTATCTTGAATATTATTATAGATAGAGATAAACTGTAAACATCTAAATGTTCAGCAAAGTAAGATTTACAAATAAATCAACATGATCGAATTGGTCAGTTGACCCCTTTAGGAGTTATTGCCCTTTATAGTCAATTTTTAACAATTTTTCGTAAATCTTAGTAATCTTTTACAAAAATCTTCTTTTCTGAAACTACTGGGCCAAATTAATCCAAACTTGGCCACAATCATAATTGGGGTATCTAGTTTAAAAAATATGTGGCGTGACCCTGCCAACTAACCAAGATGGCCGCCATGGTTAAAAATAGAACATAGGGGTAAAATGTAGATTTTGGCTTATAACTCTAAAACCAAAGCATTCAGAGCAAATCTGACATGGGGGTAAAATAATCTTTTAGGTCAAGATATATCTGCCCTGAACTTTCCAGACAAAACAGACAACCCGTTGTTTGGTTGCTGTCCCTGAATTAGTAATTAGGAAATTTTGCAGTTTTTGCTTATTATCTTGAATATTATTATAGATGGAGATAAACTGTAAACAGCAATAATGTTCAGCAAAGTAAGATCTATAAATAAGTCAACATGACCAAAATTGTCAGTTAAGCCATTAAGGAGTTATTGCCCTTTATAGTCAATTTTTAACCATTTTTCTAAAATTCTAGTATTCTTTTAAAAAAGCTTCTCCTCTGAAACTACTGGGCCAAATTTAACCAAACTTCGCAAGAATCATCATTTGGGTATCTAGTTTTAAAATGTGTGGCGTGACCCTGCCAACCAACCAAGATGGTCACAATGGCTAAAAATAGTACGTAGGGGCGAAATGTAGATTTTGGCTTATATCTCTTAAACCAAAGCATTTAGAGCAAATCTGACAGGGGATAAATTGATTATGAGGTCAAGATCTATCTGCCGTTAAATTTTCAGACAAAACAGACAACCTGTTTTTGGATTGCTGCTCCAGAATTAGTAATTTTAAGGAAATTTTGCAGTTTTTGGTTATTATCTGGAAATTATAATAGATAGAGATAAACTGTAAACAGCAATAATGTTCAGCAAAGTTAGATATACAAACATGTCTACATGACTTAAAATGTCAGTTTACCCCTTAAGGAGTTATTGCCTTTATAGTCATTTTTTTTACAATTTTCATAAATTTTTGTAAATTTTTAGAATATATTTTCCACTGTAATAACTGGGCTCAGTTCATTATAGATAGAGATAATTGTAGCAAGAAGAATGTCCAGTAAAGGAAGATCTACAAACACATCATGATCACCAAAACACAATTTTGTCATGAATTTATCTGTGTCCATTGTTTAAAATATGCACTTAGACCATGATGGGCGACACAGGCTCTTGAGAGCCTCTAGTTCAGTTTACATAAGTATAATTGTTTATTATCTTACCCAATGTTATATTTCTTACATTTTGAAAAATTGTTTGACTTTTCTCTTGATTTATTATCACACAACATTAACATGTTTATATTTTGATATTGTTATAGGATGGACGAACAGCTTTACATCTTGCTGCTCAGTATGGACGGATTGATGTAACAAAATGGTTAACAGACCAAGGATGCAGTCCTTGGGTGAAAACAAATAAGGTAATATTCAGCTTTCATTTTTATTCGCTATCTTTCTTAACAAAAAATGTATACATTTTAAATTGATATATAGAACAAAAATTCACTTGATTTTATGTGAACAAAGTATTTAACATGGTGTAGTCACTTGCTTTACAAACATTAATCAAACCAACCCACAGACCACACTTTAATTCACTAATCAAATCTTTACACACAGATAAATAATCAAAGTATTTAACATGGTACAGTCACTTGATTTACAAACATTAATCAAACCAACCCACAGACCACACTTTAAATCACCAATCATATCTTAACACACGGACAAATAATAAGTATTTAACATGGTGTAGTCACTTGATTTATAAACATTAATCAGACCAACCCACAGACCACACTTTAAATCACCAATCAAATCTTAACACACGGACAAATAATAAGTATTTAACATGGTGTAGTCACTTGATTTACAAACATTAATCAAACCAACCCACAGACCACACTTTAAAATAATCAAATCTTTACACACAGATAAATAATCAAAGTATTTAACATGGTACAGTCACTTGATTTACAAACATTAATCAAACCAACCCACAGACCACACTTTAAATCACCAATCAAATCTTAACACATGACAAATAATCTAAGTATTTAACATGGTGTAGTCACTTGATTTACAAACATAATCAGACCAACCAACAGACCACACTTTAAATCACCAATCAACACGGACAAATAATCAAAGTATTTAACATGGTGTAGTCACTTGATTTATAAAAATTAATCAAACCAACCCACAGTCCACACTTTAAATCACAAATCATATCTTAACACACGGACAAATAATCAAAGTATTTAACACAGTGTAGTCACTTGATTTACAAACATTAATCATACAAACCAACAAACCACACTTCATATGATGTCAACACACTGATCACCAATCAAATGTTAACACAATGACAACCAATCAAAGTAATTGACATGGTGCAGTCACTTGATTAACAACTATTAACATGAGTCATACAAACTGATATACCATAATAACAATAATGTCAACAAAGGGCTAACCAATCAAAGTATGTCAATACAATGATCACCTAGCAATCACTACAAACACTCCTTCCACCAATCAAATCATGTCAATACAATGATCACCAAGCAATCACTACAAACACACCTTCCACCAATCAAATCATGTCAATACAATGATCACCAAGCATTCACTACAAACACACTTTCCACCAATCAAATCATGTCAATACAATGATCACCAAGCATTCACTACAAACACACCTTCCACCAATCAAATCATGTCAATACAATGATCACCAAGCATTCACTACAAACACACCTTCCACCAATCAAATCATGTCAATACAATGATCACCAAGCATTCAATACAAACACACCTTCCACCAATCAAATCATGTCAATACAATGATCACCAAGCATTCACTACCAACACATCTTCCACCAATCATACATTACAAAAACGATGCTTGGAGAACTTTATCAAAATTAATAGAAAAACATGTTTGTAATAAAATGTACAAATATTTATCAAAACTTAAACTTTTACACCCTACACAATCTGGTTTCAGGCCGCAGCATTCTTGTCAAACTGAACTTATCAATATCATTGACAATTGGTTGCAAGAAATGAATGATGGTAATTTAAATCTAGCAATTTTATTAGATTTTGAAAAAGCTTTTGATTTGGTAGATCATGATATTCTTTGTTTAAAGCTTAAAATTTATGGATTTAGTGAGGCTTCTGTTAGTTTTTTCAAGTCATACCTCAATAACAGAAAACAGCAGGTAAACATTTGTAATGTTTATTCTGAACAACAACATGTAAAATTTGGTGTCCCCCAAGGTTCTATACTTGGTCCCCTATTGTTTGTATTATTTATAAATGACCTTCCCTTATGCATTGAAAATTGTGAAACAGACCTATATGCTGATGACACTACTCTTCATAAATCTGGGAAAAACATAGAAAACATACATGATGATGTTCAAGAAGATTTATACAGGTTGAAGAGTGGTGTAAAATGAACAACATGTTCATTAATGCAAATAAAACAAAATGTTTGTTACTGGAACAAAGCAGAAACTATCAATGCAGACCTGTTAACCAAACTTGATAATAAATTCTAAATTATTACAAAATTCTTCATGTGAAAAATTATTAGGTGTTAAAATTGACAACACACTTAACTGGAAAAATCAAATTGACCAAGTTTGTGCTAATATATCATCAAGAATATACCTTCTTTCTAAAATAAAGAAATTTTTAGATATAAAGTAAGGAAAACATATTACAATGGGTAAATTCTTCCCTTAATTGACTACTGCTGTATTATTTGGGGTGAATGTTAAAATGAAGGGATAACAAGAATTTTAAAACTCCAAAAAAGGGCAGCAAGATTAATTCTAGATGCAGATCCTTTATCCCCCTTAGCCCCCTTATTTAAAAAAACTTGGGTGGATGACATTTGACAATAGAATAAAATACCACAAATATTACTTCTACATAAATGTATGCGTATGGAAGCACCAATGTACCTAGTTCAAAAGTTTAAACTGAAATCAGATAATAATCCTTACTCCTTAAGAGGTGTCACGCAAGGTAATCTGATAGTTCCTAAGCTAAAAACTGAACTATTTAAGAAATCCTTTGCTTATTCTGGATCAGTATTATGGAATGGACTACCACACACAATGCGTAAAGCTCAAAACACTTTTACTTTTAAGCAAAGTATCAAGAAGTAACTAACACAACCCTGATAAGAAATGTTTGCTAAAATGTATTTGTATATTTTTTTATTTTTTATTTTCACTTGATTTTTTGACTACATGTATACATCTTAAACAGTATTATATCTTATGTTAATAACAATACATTGAACTACATGAGTGTAAATAAACTATCTGTAAATAACTGTTTTGATTGTATTGTAATTTGTATGTGAGGGCCTCAGGGAAGATTAGTTTATTGTAACTAACTGAGTTTACCTTCTTTAAATAAAGAATGTATTATTATCATTATTAATCATACATTACAAACACATTTTCCACCAATCATACATTACAAACACAACTTCCACCAATCATACATTACAAACAGAATTATATAAAGTGGGGTATTATTTTTCTTGTCTCTCCATACTGAATCAGAAAATTTCAGTTGTTTTCATGTTTCTTTAAAAAAGTTTTTTTAAAACTTTGACCATTTCACTTAATCATTGTTAATCAAACAGATTTAATGGGCAACACATATTTGTTAGACTTATATAAAGTGGAGTCTCATTTTAATTGTTTTGTCCAGCTGAGACATAATCAACATAAAATCATACATGTTAAAAGACAACAGATGCTTGTGAGACTTATATAAAGTGAGGGTTAATTGCTATTATTTATCTTGTTACACTTATATAATTAAGAGTTTACTTTTACCTGTTTTGTTTCACTAGATCAGAAATATACATTAAATTTATATATCTTAATCTACCATTTATCAGTTTATACACAAATATAATTGAATATTTTTTTACCAGATGTTTATTATTTCTTACAGTTAGATAAATTGTTTGACTCCTCAATTGATTTATTATTACACACCATTAATTTTTTATATTTTTATATTGGTATAGGTTGCATTTCTGTAAATATTGACAATGCATATTTTCAACGTTTATATGCCCTGAACTTCTCCCATTTTAAACTAACACTAATTTTCTTAACTACCCCTACCTAGAATAAAAGGTTACCACAGATTTCAATATAAACAAATTGCACATGTATATTTACTGGTAACATTCCCAAGATATGTCTCTATGAGGTGGAACACAGAGATCATAACTGGGAACCAGTATGTTAACAAAATTAATTTTCTATGAATATTTAAAATCTCCTCAAAAGACGCGTGGTTTGAGAAACAGCTGTATTTACAATTGATTGATTGATTGTTGGTTGCTTTACGCCGCATTAGCACAAAAAGGCTATATCGCGGCGAGTGTATTTACAAAGAGCAACCTATACAAACATTTATTCAAATAGAAAACTCTCTAAAATCAGTTTGTCTCACATTAATACTCATTTATTAGAATTATAGCCTTAAAGAAATCACTGTGTATACTCTTAGTTTTTCTTTACTGTACATTTTATACCCCTTCCCCTGTTTCATTTTTTTAAAGAATTTGAAAACAAGACCTAAATTATTGCCAGCTTACCCTATTTGCATATTTTCTGATTTAAAAATGCCTAGAACCTGTTTAAAACTGTTTTGATAACATATTGAAAGCATATCAGAATAATACAAATGTAATGTTTAGCAGTCAATCAATACAACATTCAAGATTATATAAAATGTCCAATCCTGCCTCAGTCTCCAGTCCACATCTTACTGTATGCCTATTTGTCAATTAAAGTTCACATTTTCTGCCTCAAATGGTCATTTTAGAATTATTGTCACAACAGTATCATCTGTTACCATATATCTGGCACATTTTAGCTAATATATATACTAGAAGAGTTCAAACAAAGCCATATTTGCAATAGTTGTATGTATACAGATACCAGTCTGAGATATAAAATCACTTAAAATGTTATAGAGATGACTGCTAACATCTGATTTTTGCATAACTTCCAAGCATAGTTATTGTTTTCTATATCAAGAACTTTAAAATCATAAAATCATAGCATTTACCAGTTAAATTATTTGTTTTATGACCCAGGGGGTAGGCAATTTTCTGTGTTTTTTCCCCTGGGGCCTCAAGTTTCCTAAATTAGTCTACTATTTCTAGCAATTTGGAATATTAAGAACATATTCAGGATAGAACACACTATTGTACGTTTTATTGAGATACTTTTGTATTTCTAGCTTGTATTTTTTATGCCGTGGTGACAAAAAAGCAGATTTAGGTGTTACGGCTTACTTTTGGGTTATCGACAGGACACAAATACATAAATAATATTCAGGAAGGATCTATGAGTTTCAATGACTGCGAAGATCAAATATAAACACTTCTTTTAAATACTTTAACTTACCTATATGCAAATATTATGAATTAATTTTGTATTCAGGACTTTAAGTAAACTATGCATACTGTAAACTGTGAATTTATCCTGAGTCATCATATTTAAGGCCTAGGATTCTATCAATCTTTATGAAATATTTATAAAACTTCATATTTGAGTTAATTTCTGAAAAATGTGAGATAAAGCAAATTTGGTTAAATTCTGAATTTTCTCTTTTTTCACCCTATATAGGTTGCATTTCTGTAAATATTGACAATGCAATTTCCCATAGGAACTCCTTTTACGGCTAAAACTGTACCACTTTTACTATGAAGTTTTGAATAAAATCTTAAGCTAGAATTGAAAGTTCATATGCACTACAAGTTTTTTCAAAGGTCAAAATATAGGGCTGTGCGGCATATTTTCAACGTTTATATGCCCTGAACTTCTCCCATTTTAAACTAAAACTAATGTTCTTAACTACCCCTACCTCGAATAAAAGGTTACCACAGATTTCAATATAAACAAATTGCCCATGTATATTTACTGGTAACATTCCCAAGTTATGTCTCTATGAGATGAGATGGAACACAGAGATCATAACTGGGAACCAGTATGTAAACAAAACCAATTTTCTAAGAATATTCTAAATCTCCTCAACAGAGGCGTGGTTTAAGAAACAGCTGTATTTACAAAGTGCAACCTATAGAATGGAGAAACAGCTTTACATCATGCTGCTCAGTTTGGATATATTGATAATCATTTAAGCAAGTACTAGAATAAAAATACTCTCATCGTCCATGTGAATCGAACATAAAGCAAGAATAATGACACTCCACAGTAACATATGTCGGCCTTTTACTCATGTGTCATAGTGGTTGTCAATAAAGCACGTACAAGAATAATAATACCCTCATTATAATTTAATGAGACAGGCAAAATTTTATGTAAACCAGATGGTTGAATTATAATTTAATATAAATTTATTATTTCAGTATGTTTGGTTTTAATGTATTAATTTACATACTACACTAATTAGGGCCCCGCCTAGTGACGGGTCACCCTATAGTGATCAGTCTATCTGTGGTCAAGATAGTGTTCGCTCTATATCTTGAGAACTGTTATGATTTCAAAGTTTATACTTAACATGTATATTAACCAACACCAGAGGATATGTCATAATGTATGTACAACTTCCTAGGTCAAAGCTCAAGGTCAAAAACTTTGGTTTCAGTTGACAACTCCATGTCCTATGGTAACGATACACATTTTTTACCACACATTATTTACAGGTGGGCCCACAGAGATGGCTCCCATCTTAATGATGTCTAGTTTGTTCATGTTCTTAAACAGTAAAATCTAAATTATTTGTTCATGTATCTCTTTATTATGTCACGTCATATTTGTTGTTGGTTTAGGTTGACTGGTTTTATGTCAAGTATTGTAAAACTAGTACAATAATTGCCTATTATTTAAAGATGATGTATATTTGTATGATTGATAAAGAGTTTTTAATTGTATTTCAGGGTGAGACTCCCTATGATATGGTAACAATAAAAAGCGATGTTTCTGAAGAGAACAAAAGGAAGAAGAAAGAAGTGATGGACTTCCTAAAGGTAAATATTCTATCTTAGTTAATAAGAGATATTCACAAATATGTTGACAGATTGTTAGAGACACAACAGACTTGGTACATTGAAGTTACAATAAAACGGTTGCCTGTTGTTTTCAATGTCATTGTAGTATTTGTTGTCAGTTAACAATGTACCCGGTAAGTTGACAATTCCAAGCTTGTTGCCTGATATAGATGTTGGCATGTGTGAAAGACAAATGTTTGAAATCAGTGTCGCATCTGTTGGATGTCTCTTATTTTTTGTGTCGACAGCTTGCTATTTCCTAGGTATATATATCACATCATCTCCTTTTGTGTATACATTATGTGTATCTCTGTGTGGAAAAGTTGATTTACATGTTTATGCAAATATGTAATAATCATATACTAAAACAAAAAGCACATCTTAACAAAATGTTTACCTACATAGATAAAACTTCTATGAAATGAGTAAACTCAGTAACGTTAACTTTCCTGCACAACCTTTTTAAATTACATACAAAAACAAATAAATCACATCATCATTAAATAGGCCGTGTGCAGTAAATTTTTCTCACGTGTGATATGGCATAGAAGGGAAAACAATTACTGTGGGGATTAAACATGTGGTAAAGATGTCAGACCACCAATCCATTCATTCCAATTTAGAATGTAAAGTTCTACTGTGAAAGTACTTTTATTCGTGGGGAACCAATTTTCGTGGTTTTCGTGGATGACTTTATCCACGACTTTAAGTGTCCAATGAATTAAAACAATTGTTGTCCAAATCAAGACAATGAAAGATCCATATGTAGGTTTGATTACTAATATGATCTAGAGAATATATTGAATATCGCCAAATCTGAGAATACTATAATGATCTATAATAGTAGTCACTGGGCAAATGCCCTATGAACTACAACTGCAGGCAGTAGTCCCATTTAATCTTTAAAAACCTAAACTGTACAAATTTTGATCTTTTAATTCTCATAAAAAAATATTTTTGATTGATGAAAGTCAGATTTCCGGTATTAATATGCTATCATAAAGTGTTCATTTTATATCTCATAATTCTCGTACATATGGAAAATAATGATTGTATACTGGGCTTGCTTTTGATAAGAATTATTTTACAATTCAAGATACATTTATAGCATTTGTTTATGTAACTGTTTTCCTTTTGTGACATGTTTATAGCCTAATTGACACCTTCGATGATCTATAATCTTTTGATCACTCTATCTTGGGCTAATGAGTGATACACGGTCAATGTTAACTTTGCAATTTCCTTCAATCTAGACAATTTGTAACCTTCGTTTCAAATTACTTTAATTTTTATACGACCGCAAAAATTGAAAATTTTTTGGTCTTGTATATTGGTATCACCTTGGTGTTCTCGTCGTCGTCATCCGAAGACATTGGGTTTTCCTACTATAACTTTAATATAAGTGAATAGAAATCTATGAAATTTTGACACAAGGTTTATGACTATAAAAGGAAGGTTGGGATTGATTTTGGGAGTTTTGGTCCCAACTGATTAGGCATTAGTGGCCAAAAAGGGCCCCAAAAAGCGCCGTTCTTGGTTTTCGCACAATAACTTTAGTATAAGTAAATAGAAACCAATGAAATTTAAACACAAGGTTTATGACCACAAAAGGAAGGATGAGATTGATTTTGGGAGTTGAGGTCCCAACAGTTTAGGAATACAGGTCCGAAAAGGGGCCCAAATAAGCATTTTTCTTGGTTTTCGCACCATAACTTTAGTATAAGTTAATAGAAATCTATGAAATTAACACAAGGTTGATGATCATAAAAGGAAGGTTTGGATTGATTTTGGGAGTTTTGGTCCCAACAGTTTAGGAATAATGGGCCAAAAAGGTCCAAAATTAAACTTGGTATGATTTCATCAAAAATTGAATAATTGTGGTTTTTGATATGCCGAATCTAACTGTGTATGTAGATTCTTAATTTTTGGTCCGGTTTTCAAATTGGTCTACATTAAGGTCCAAAGGGTCCAAAATTAAACTAGGTTTGATTTTAACAAAACATGAATCCTTGGGGTTCTTTGATATGCTGAATCTAAAAATGTACTTAGATTTTTTATTATTGGCCCAGTTTTCAAGTTGGTCCAAATCGGGGTCAAAAATTAAACTTTGTTTGATATCATCAAAAATTGAATAATTGGGGTTCTTTGATATATGTCAAATCTAACTGTGTAGGTAGATTCTTAATTTTTGCTCCCGTTTTCAAGTTGGTCTACATCAAAGTCCAAAGGGTCCAAAATTTAACTAAGTTTGATTTTAACAAAAATTGAATTCTTGGGGTTCTTTGATATGCTGAATCTAAACATGTACTTAGATTTTTGATTATGGGTCAAGTTTTCAAGTTGGTCCAAAGCAGGATCCAAAATTATATTAAGTATTGTGCAATAGCAAGAAATTTTCAATTGCACAGTATTCAGCAATAGCAAGAAATTTTCAATTGCACAGTATTGTGCAATAGCAAGAAATTTTCAATTGCACAGTATTGCGCAATAGCAAGAAATCTTCAATTGCACAGTGTTGTGCAATAGCAAGAAATATCTAATTGCACAATATTGCATAAAAGCAAGAAATTTTCAATTGGAGTTACCTTTCTTTGTCCAGAATAGTAGTTCAATCAACTTAAATCATTGTTTTACACAATATACAATGTATATTCACTTTTACTTGTACTTTTTATAGTTTACAATAGTTTTTTTTTTCATAAAATTAAAAGAATGTCAGAGAAATCATACTAAAATTTTATTCGCATTGTTTAGAATAACCAAAATTATTCTTCTTTTATTAAAAATGATACTGTTTTATTTGAAATCAGTTATTTTACCATCTTGAAACAAGTCTGCTAATTAGAATTGAGATATAATGAGACTTAAAATACTTAAACTTTTATTTTTGTGGAATAAGAATGCAGTTATTGATTTATTTTGATACAAATTATTAACCGTCATATGATTTCAGTACTTTTTGTACATCAGGATTGGCTGTTCTTCATAAAACATGCCTACTTTAAGGAAAAAGATATTAAATTTTTGTACGCGTTGCCTAAAATGCAAAAATTTCTTCATTTTACTGAAAATTATTGACCGCCATTGAATTTTTGTACTTTTTATAGTTTAGAATAGCTTTTTTTTCATAAAATTAACAGAATGTCAGAGAAATCATATTAAAATTTTATTCGCATTGTTTAGAATAACCAAAATTATTCTGCTTTTTATTAAAAATGATACTGTTTTATTTGAAATCAGTTATTTTACCATCTTGAGACAAGTCTGCTAATTAGAATTGAGATATAATGAGACTTAAAATACTTAAACTTTTATTTTTATGGAATAAGAATGCAGTTATTGCTTTATTACGATATACATTATTAACCGCCATATGATTTCATTATTTTTTGTTCATCAGGATTGGTTGTTCTTCATAAATTATGTTTACTTTAAGGAAAAATGTATTATTTTTTTGTACGCGTTGCCAAAAATGCAAATATTTCTTCTCATATTGGAAAATATTGTAATTTCAATTGCAATCAGTTGTTTTAAATGATTTTCATATGTATTTTGTAGAAAATGTGAATTATTCAAGAATAAATCTGCTTAAAATTATTTCCTTCTTTTTAAGGAATATCTTTATGTTTACCACCATTGGATTTTTGTACTTTTTATTGTTTAGAAGTACTGTAAATTCAGAAATTATTGCGAGGTTTTTATTATTGCGAATAATGCGACAGAGTTGTAAACGCAATAATTAAAACTCGCATTTTGTAATATCTTAACTGAATTAAGCATGACTTTTTCTCAAAATCGTAATAATTAAAATCGCATTTAATTTAAAATGACAAAATCGCAATAATAAATGAACGCAATAATTTCTGAATTTACAGTAGTTATTTTTTTATTAAGGTAAAAAAAGTCTATCAGAAAAATATAATGTAATGTTGTTTGCATTGTTTAAAATTATTCATATTTCTTAAAAAAACAGCATTTATTTTTATAATTTGTTATTTTAAAGGCTTCGATTGTGACGAGAATATAGAAAGTCCATGATTATGATAAGTTTTGTTTAAAGAATTTTATGATGATAAGGATACAAAAATTTGAAATATTAAAAAAAAATAGACTACATTTTTCAATAACTGATCCTTTCATTTTGTTTTTCCCGAGTATGTTTGGAAAAAAATAAAATCAATTTCGCGATGTAGACACTCGCCGGGTTTGAAAATATATAACCTATTAAATAAAACGAAAAAGACCATTCTTTAATGATGATATTTAAATTTAGATTTTATCTGTAAATTTCTTTTCATTTCAATTCATAAAACTTTGCTAAATAATTAATAAACAAAATGTATCATTGAACGTTCGATTTTCACGAGTCGCCATTTTAATTAGGCAGTGTCTGCGCGTACCCGCATGCAGGTACGAATAGCAAAATTGTCGTTCGTAGGCTACGCGTACCCACATCCGGTTTTATATTAAATTGCAATCAAATCGGGAATTAAACGTGAAATATATACAGAAATTATCGCAATTAGTGAATAAAATTGATCAACTACTTAGAAGTTTTGTAAATATTTATATATATATGTAAGTGAACAGTTTTTCTCGGTTAATAAATATTCTTAAAATGGGAAAAGAGTGATATACGTGTGGGGCAGACATTTCAAAGTTATCATGAATTGGAACAATTTGTTCAAAATAATCAGTCGATTAATTTCATACAATTGTATATAAAAACAAACTCGGGGTCAATTGCAGCTGCAGAGAAAAGAAGAAGTTTTAAAGTTTTACAGACTAATTTTTCCTGTATTCCCGGAGGCAAAAATTCTAAACAAGTTCGACAGGAAAAATTAAGGCCTAAATTAGGTAATTATACATTATTTCTGATAAACAAAGGCCGATGCCAATAATCTTCTATGAAAGCTTCGTTAATAAATAACAAAATGTTTGACGAAAATGTAAACCTTCAGCGCATCAAAAAATATTTTGCCTCTGAGGCGTGGAAGCAACTTAAAATTCGGATATTATATATTATAGGACTATAGTTTACGGGAGCGTAGCTATAATCCGACACCCCGAAATTCCGACAGTCCAGTAGTCCGACAGGCCGATAGTCCGACAGTCCGTTAATCCGACAGTCCGATGGTCCGACACGAAGCCGTACTGCTGCAAAGGATGATTGTCTTCTTAAAAGCGTATTAGCATACTACTGAAACGCGAGCAGTGTTTAAAATTTAAAAAGTGGAATGCATCGAAATGGAATATAAATTAAATCCCTTCTTGACCTTCTTGTTTGAACAATTAATATAAGATTCCTTATATCATCATGTCGATGTTGATAACGAGAATGTCTGTTTACATACATTTTGTACATGCGCAAGCGCATGCATGTAACCAGAAGCAAATATATACTGTTCCAAGATGTAACGTATAATCTTGTTGAATGTGATATGTCACAAGTATTAGATGTATGCTTTTATATCTGAGGGATTTCGCCCCGAAGATATGAAACGACTACTTCGGATAGAATAACATAGAAGTATCAATATTTTTTTTTATTCTTTTCTCTTGTTTTCTAAAAAGAGCAATTAGTTTTGATAAAATAGGAGTAGTGTCATTATCTCAAATTTCAGTCAAGATGCAAAACCACTTTCAGAACTGTTTCATAGTTAATGATTTGGAATGAAATCTTAACTTAAATTGCGTCTATTTATAATACCTTATCATTACTCTAGTTTGTATGGCAATATACACCGCTGTACTATCTAGTATTTTTTGGGTTTACTGATTGCCAAAACCTGAACTCTTTGTTGATAAAGGATAACACTTATATGTAAATTATTATAAGGACCTGAACATCCCTAGTCATAGAATCATCACGACATGACACACATTATGTGAAAAAGATTGGAATGAAGATTGGCAATATGACATGAAGACAGTACTAAATGTCTTATTCACACACAGCAGACAAAGCAGATAGCGGTTAAGACCTATGACTGCAGTGCTGAAGTTTTAAAAATGACAGCACGAAATAAGAAAGGCACTTTATTAAGAAATAATGTTTTTTTTTATAGCAATACAAATACACTAACAAAAACATGATTTAGATTTATTCAACACAAAACCGTTGCCAGAATACCTCTTTATTTTGAAACAATGAAAACAAACATATAGTCATTGCAAGTCTCTAACCAAACGAGCAACACAAAACAATGTTTTTAGAATGTCAATTTATTATGAAATAATGAAAAACATCGAGTTTTGGTTAGTATATTAATTGGGCAGTAATAGTATTGCTATAAATATGTTTATCATTGTTTTCATAATAAACAAAAGCAAACGTATAGGTTGCAAACGGACTTTTGGTAAGAACGTGTAGGGTTTGAAAGTGAAAGGGGGCGAATTTGAATGAGAGCGATCATGTTTTTAGGTGAACGAACCCAGATTCCGTTCATTTCCGATTCGTATGGGATTATTGCGGTCCTGTACGAGACGTCATACTGACTGACTTGTTAATTTTCTGTGTGAAAAAATATACCAATTTACAAACGTTCCATGTCTATATAGGCATACTTTTCAGAGACAAGTGACCGTGCGTCGGACTATCGGGCTGTCGGATTAAAGGACTGTCGGACTATCGGACTGTCGGATTATGGGACTGTCGGATTATAGGTCTGACCCCATAGTTTATAGGGACTGTATATTTCATTTTCAATCAGTGTGCATTTAATTTGCAAGGTTTTGTATATATTATTAACTTATAAATACAATTCTAAAATATTATTTGTCATACCCTTCACTCGTTCTACTCGAAATCCCGATATCATCGATAATTTCTGTATAAATTTCACGTTTAATTCCCGATTTGATTGCATTTTATTATAAAACCGGATGTGGGTACGCGTAGCCTACGAATGTCAATTTGACTATTCGTACCCACATGCGGGTACGCGCAGACACTGCCTTTTAATTAAATTAAACGAAACTAAGATTCCGTAATTTGTATTAGTTTATCATGTGACGTATTAAAGTTCAATCCGTCATCAATGTCGATCGGTACTATCCGTCCGATCAGTCCGATCAGTCAATTACTTTTAAGTCTGACGGATTGCTGACGTGAGTTTGACGCGAACTTGACTGATCGGTGACTGATCGATGACCGCTGATTGATCGCTGAAATAGTAACGCCTAAGGTTGCAAGTACTGTACCAACTGATAGATTAAAACAATCTTTACCATTCAGTGATAACAAGCACTTTTTTAACATTTTAACATTTTATGATGTATTTAAATGAGTAGTTATTGTTGCGAACTCCATTGGAAATTTGAATTGAGATCAGTTTTGGAATAAAGGAAAGGAGGATGTGAAAAAAAAATTGGGGGTGGGGTTCAATTTTTCTCATTTCAGATTTCCAAAAAAAAGAATAAAATTTCTTCAAACATTTTTTTGAGAGGATTAATACTCAACAGCATAGTGAATTGCTCAAAGGCAAACAAAAAAATTTAAGTTCATTAGACCACATTCATTCTGTGTCAGAACCGTTGCTGTGTCAACTATTTAATCACAATCCAAATTTAGAGCTGAATCATTAGACAACATTCATTCTGTGTCAGAAACCTATGCTATGTCAACTATTTAATCACAATCCAAATTTAGAGCTGAATCCAGCTTGAATGTGTGTCCATACTTGCCACAACCATTCAGGGTTCACCCTCTGTGGTCGTATAAAGCTGCGCCCTGGTTAAATTTTATTATTATTAGAAAACTAAAATCCACGAATTAAAAAACCCAAGAAAATTTAAATGTTGCTGAAACCACGAAAACTGATACCCACAAATTAAAGTACTTTCGCAGTATATTAAAGTAGTCCTTCCCTAAAAAATATATAGTGCTCTTGATGTTATTGTTTAACTAACCAAACAATTTGCAGAAATAAAACTTTTGTTGAAAGAGAAATATATTTAAATCATTTTTAGACATAATTTACTTGCTTATAAGTTTGCATTAAAAATTGAGGATTAATGCGCTCCATACTATATGTATTTAAGATTTCCAGAAAAAAACAGGGGCTATGTTTAGTAGTTACCTTCGGCCGTTGGTATGTTACTACAAGACATTAAACATGAATTAGAATTGACAGGTAGAAAGATGATACATGTACGATTCATTATACACCTTTTTGTGAAGTAATACTTATGTAAAAAATTTAGAAAGCTGTGAAAATTGAAAAAAAATTGTTGGAATAGTTTGGAATTTTGAATCGGTGGTCTGATACCTTTAAAGCAATAAACATGGAATAAAAAAATAAGAAAACAGCCTAAAACCTGAATTTGTGCTTTTATTTGCAATTAAACAATGGGAGAAATAAAAACAAATAAAGTAACACATACTTTAAGAAATTATGCATTTTCTCCATTATGATTATGGTTGATAATGCTACTGTTTTTGAACTTGGCAATAACTGCTTCTGAAAGAAATCAAAATAAAAATATATAAATTATCTGAAAAAGGTCAGGACATTACAAAAAATTAATAAAATTTGTCATATTACGGCCTTCTTTGAAGCTATTTGCCAAGTTTTCAGACATGAATCATGATAGTTTATTACAGATTGATGATCCCAATCGCCAAATTACACATAATTTAAAAACGATAGGTCACTTTATGTCTTTCAATGAAGCTATTTGACAAATTTTCACATGAGGCATCATAGTTTATTACAAATTGATGATCCTAATCGCCAAATTACACATAATTTAAAAACGATAGGTCACTCTATGTCTTTCAATGAAGCTATTTGACAAATTTTCACATGAGGCATGATAGTTTATTACATGTTTTTCTTTTGTAGACCGTCATGTCAAAGACATCCCCAGAAGTTACTCCTGACGCCCAATCACCGGATCCTGCAGCACCAGTAGTTGAAAGTAATCATCTAATGTTAATTATTCAGATACTGGGTGAAATAATAATTACTTGTTTCTAATATATGGAAACCTTGATGTCTGCTTACAATGGCGGTACTATCATTCCTACTGGTTCATCACACAAGGCAATTATCTAATGTTAATTATTATATATACTGGCTGGAATAATGTATAGTTTCTTATTTCTAATATATGGAAACCTTGATATTTGCATATTATAATGTTAAAATAAAAAATATAGAAATTAATACGAAAAGTAAAGTAGGCTATTGATGAAGATTGATTGATTACAGATCATATTAACTTTAAAATAAATATCTTTCATTCTCATCCGATTTATTCTTTCCTCAACCTGTTGATTTCAGATCACATTAAACTTAAAATTCATTCTCACCCGATTTATATAGCATTCTCAACCTGTTCAGTTGACAACCAAATCCAGCCAACGGCTCAACTGGATTTTACAGAATAAGTAGTTTTTGGAATATTAATACATTGACCTATAGATGAATAGACATATTGACCAGTTAACCTATAGAAGGATAGACATATTGACCAGTTGACCTATAGACGGATAGACACCTTGACCAGTTGACCTATAGATGGATAGACACCTTGACCAGTTGACCTATAGATAGATAGACACCTTGACCAGTTGACTTATAGAAGGATAGACACATTGACCAGATAACCTATAGACGGATAGACACCTTGACCAGTTGACCTATAGAAGGATAGACACAATGACTAGTTGACCTATAGAAGGATAGACACATTGACCAGTTGACTTATAGAAGGATAGACACAATGACCAGTTAACCTATAGACGAATAGACACAATGACCAGTTAACCTATAGAAGGGTAGACACATTGACCAGTTGACTTATAGACGATAGACACATTGACCAGTTGACCTATAGAAGGATAGACACAATGACCAGTTGACTTATAAACGATAGACACCTTGACCAGTTGACCTATAGACGGATAGACACAATGATTAATTAATTGGCAGATCAACATCTCAAAATTGAGGAATCAAAAGAGAATCAAATTCAAACATTGACACAATGACCAGTTAGCAAATTGACATATTGACATATTAATACATTGACAATTCTAAAGCTTTTTACACATTGACACATTGAGAGATCTACACATTGACAAATCGACAATTGACAGGTCAACACGAAAGCAGACTCATACATTGATACATTGCCATGTTGACACACTGACAGATCATATAGAAAACAAAGTGTGGTATAATTAACAATGAGACAACTCTTTGTAAGAGACCAAATGACACAGAAATTAACAACTATAGGTCACTGTACAGCCTTCAACAATGAGCAAAGTCCATACCGCATAGTCAGCTATAAAAGGCCCCGATATATCAACACACTGACAGATCAACACATAAACAGATGTATACATCAACACATTGACAGATCAACACATCAACAAATTTATACATCAACACATTGACAGATTAACACACTGACAGATGGATTCATCAACACATAGACATATCGGCAAACTGACATTTCAACACATTAACAGATTTATACATCAACACATTGACATATCGACACACTGACAGATCGACACATACACAGGCTCATACATCAACACATTAACAGATTGATTCATCATGACATAGACATATTGACAAACTGACATTTCAACACATTAACAGATTCATATATCAACACATTGACATATTGAAACACTGACACATTAACAGACTTATACGTCATAACACTGACAAATCAACACATTAACAGTCTCATACATCAACACATAGACAGATAGACACTCAGACAGATTTAACTTATTAACATATCGAAAGACTGACAGATAAACATATTAACTGACTCCTTCATCAACACATTAACAAATTGACACACTAACAAATCAACACATTGACAGACTCAAACATCAACAAGTAGACATATAAACACACCAACAGATCAACACATTAACCATTCACACATTGACTTATAGACACATTTACAGACTCAAACATCAACACATTGACAAGTCAACATTTACACTCATGCATCGACACATTGATAGATCCACATATTACCAGACTCATAGTGAGTCTCATACATAAACACATTGAATATTGACACATTGACAGATCTACACATTAACAGACTCAAAACTCAATGCATTGACATATCAACACACTGATTGATCAACACATTAACAGTAACAGATTCAAACATCAACACATTAACACACTGACATATAAACACATTAACAAACGTATACATCAACACATGGACATTTCAACACATTTATAGACTGATTAATCAACACATTGACATATCGACACTCTGACAGATCAAAACATTAACATACTCATTTATTGTTTTAATGACAGAGAGAGGGCTGGCAGCAAACTTCTAATTAAGGTTTTTAAAGACCACTGTGACTTTATAGGAAATATGTCACAAGTCATTGCTGTAAATAACAGTATCATAAGAAACATATATCCTTGTCTAATAGTATTAGTTAAGATAAATTTATTGAAACATTGTCCAGTGTCAGAGACAAAAAGTGGAGAAATTATCTTTAAGTGTGTGTATGCATATATTTTTGTCACAAACATGATGAAATTTAAAATTTCAAACTTAATTTTTTTTCAGATCCCATCGGAAAAGGTCAACAGTCTGCCATGTTAAATCGTTTATTAGGGAAGGGCAGCTATGAATCATTTGATATGAGATGCATGGTAACCGGCCAGTTTTCCGTTGGGAAGTCTACTCTTGTGAAGCTGTTAGCTGGTGATATTATACTAGATGGTCGACAGCCGACTGACGGAATTTCTCTCGTTGAAGGTCGCTGTGGCCTCGACATTGAGACGAAAGATTGGATTCTAATTGATCCAGGTGAGAAAATACACATGTAGAAACATCTTACCACATGCTGTTGTGTGGACCTCACTATCAGCAGACATGCTATAGCACTGATCTTAATCACATCACATTGTAGCCATATGTTTTGTGAGTTCTATTCAGGCACCAAGTTAATTCAAATTGAATTTAATGTTAAAATTATGGAATAATTTGACATTTATTTTCGATAATCAATAATGTCATCTGACAATCCATCAGTTAAAACATGACACTCTTTAAAATACATTAATAGCATTATGTGAATGTTACATTTGATAAGATTTAATTGTGATCTTAATTTGATTTTTCTGGTATTCTTCACTTGGGTTTTGACAGTCTGTAGCTGTTTTGGATTTGATTTGCCTGATGTATTAAATTTAATTTTAGACTCTTATAACGCCCTGGATGTTGTGTACAATAAAGTATTAATGACCTCTCTAAAAGAAGAGGAGAGTGAACTCACTGAAAAGTTCAATCAGGCTTCAGATACAAGTCCAACTGGTTATGCCAAAGCCACACCGTCCTCTTTGCCCTCAGAAAAGTTGGCAGCAGCACAATCTCTACCACCTAAGAAATCCTCCAATGTGCCTCTCACGGTAAAACAGATGGGAAAGAAAATGAGAACAAGAATGACTAAAGAGGAAATAAGAAGGAAAATGGAAAAAGTCCTCAAAAGTGGAAAGTATAAAATGAAAGTTGGGCGTCTTATCTTCTGGGACTTTGGTGGACAATATGTTTATCTAACAACACATCAGACCTTCATGACGTTCAGGGCGTTGTTTCTTGTAGTATTTGATGGAAGCAAAGATTTGCATGAACAGGTCCCTGATGTGATGTGTTTTCCAGGGCAGCACATGACACCAACGCCAGCAGGTAAAATGCATGTTAATTACACACAGATAATGCAAACAGGATACATTTTTATAACAGCAAGGTGATATCTTTTCTAAATATTTAAGCAAACCTAAATGTTTATGTAATTTATTTACATTGTCACTTTTAGCTTGTCACAAACTACAATATTAACCTCAATATGTTTCGCATTTTGCAGCATTGATATGAGGTACTGTGGATTCATTCTTATTCGTGATTTACCAATTTTCGTGGCTTTTGTGGGGTCACAGCGAACCTTGAATATAAGAATTCAACGAAAAATTATCACGTGAAATGTGTTTGGAGTCAGATGTTTATTTCCAGTTATACTGTGCAGTTCTCTTGTAGTGTTGACTAGCGATAAACATTTCAAATTAACACGTGTTTTATTGAAAGAAGATAAAGGTATTTTGTTCAATTCAATAATAAAAAAATATAACATCAGTGATAAAAAACAAATTAAAATTGACTAAAACTGTTTAAGGAAAATAAATGCAAGTTGTTAATTACCGTGTCATAGTTTGGTTTACTTTGATTAAAAGTTTACAGGATTAATTACGGAGATACTGCTGTTTATGACAGAAACTTTTTTTTCACACCTTTTACTTATATGATTGTTCATTATACCGTGATGAGGGGAAATAAGCGTTTAATCATATATCAATCATAGAGTTGAATGCCTCTGTCCATGATTGTAATTGAACTTTTTAATGAACACTATCACTTAAAGTGGCCAAGTGAGGTTTTTGACAATTCAAAACCTTTTCATTGATCAAACAAAGGAGATTATATGATCTCCTAAATCAAAAGGGATATCACAAATGAAGTATCTGTTTTTATTTTAATCAGTGATCTGCGAATTTACGTATACCACGAATTGTATTTTTTTCTCTATCCACAAAAATTGATACCCATGAAAATAAATGAATCCCCAGAAAGACAATAATATTTCTTAAATATACCAAGTTTAAATTCTTTTCGGAAATTAGAGCATAGACAAAAAAAAATCAAAATTTTCAAATCAGTCAAGAGACCATAGATTTTGTAAAAAAGTGTTCTGAAAATTTCTTTAGATTTTGAATAAGTGAATTCTCACAAAAAAGGAGCTGATGATTTTATCATATGAAGTATTGATTTTATCATAAGCATGAACGGAGTGCTGCACTTATTGTCAGACAACATCAAATTTTTTTAAATTTAATCTTGAATTTGCTCTGGGAGAAATTATATTAAACGATTTTGTTGAACCTGCAATGTGTGTCGATGAAAGTTCAACATAGAGATAGTGATCCGGCAGCAGGGACGTTAACTTACTTCTTAAAAGCTTTATATTTTAGAAGGTGGTAGCCCTGGATGCGTCATACTTTTTATATAGATGCCTTACGTTACAAAGTTTCCGTCTGTCACACATCTATTGTTCTTGACCTCATTTTCATGGTTCAGTGACAACTTACAAAAGAATAGAGATTTATTTGTTATGTTAAACTCTCTCTTATTATTAGTAATAGGATAACTATATTTGGTATGTGAGTACCTTGCAAGCTCATCATGCCCGTCAGACAGTTTTCACTTGACCTCGACCTCATTTCATGGATCATTGAACAAGGTTAAGTTGTGGTGGTCAAGTCCATATCTCAGATACTATAAGCAATAGGTCTTGTATATTCGGTGTATGGAAGGACTGTAAGGTGTACATGTCCAACTGTCAGGTGTCATCTGACCTTGACCTCATTTTCATGGTTCAGTGGTCATAGTTAAGTTTTTATACGACCGCAAAAATTTTAATTTTTTGGTCGTATATTGCTATCACGTTGGCGTCGTCATCAGTCCTGCGTCGTCGTCATCGTCGTCCGAATACTTTTAGTTTTCGCACTCTAACTTTAGTAAAGGTTTGGATTGATTTTTGGAGTTGAGGTCACAATAGTTTATGAATTAGGGGCCAAAAAGGGGCCCAAATAAGCATTATTCTTGGTTTTCGCACAATAACTTTAGTATAAGTAAATAGAAATCAATGAAATTTAAACACAAGGTTTATGACCACAAAAGGAAGGTTGGGATTGATTTTTGGAGTTGAGGTCACAATAGTTTATGAATTAGGGGCCAAAAAGGGGCCCAAATAAGCATTAATTTTGGTTTTTGCACCATAACTTTAGTATAAGTAAATAGAAATCTATGAAATTCAAACACAAGGTTTATGACCATAAAAGGAAGGTTGGGTTTGATTTTGGGAGTTTTGGTCCCAAAAGTTTTGGAATAAGGGGCCCAAAGGGTCCAAAATTGAACTTCGTGTGATTTCAATAAAAATTGAATAATTAGGGTTCTTTGATATGCTGAATTTAAAAATGTACTTAGATTTTTAATTATTGGCCTAGTTTTCAAGTTGGTCCAAATGGGGGTCCAAAATTAAACTTTGTTTGATTTCATCAAAAATTGAATAAATGGGTTCTTTGATATGCCAAATCTAACTGTGTATGTAGATTCTTAATTTTTGGTCCAGTTTTCAAATTGGTCTACATTAAGGTCCAAAGGGTCCAAAATTAAACTAAGTTTGATTTTAACAAAAATTAAATTCTTGGGCTTATTTGATATGCTTTATCTAAACATGTACTTTGATTTTTGATTATGGGTCCAGTTTTCAAGTTGGTCCAAATCAGTATTCCATATCAAGTTTTGTGCAATAGCAAGAAATTTTCAATTGCACAGTATTGCACAATAGCAAGAAATATCTAATTGCACAATATTGTGCAATAGCAATTAATTTTCAATTGGAGTTATCTTTCTTTGTATAGAATAGTAGTTGATAATATATGTTGGAAATTTGCCAGACATGACTATGATGTCATTTTCTTTTTTTATTTGCCAATAACTTTATGTAAATAACTTCATTGGAAATTTGCCTATATAAAATGTTGCTGATGAAGCTTTTTTTCCTTATCTTATCTAAAATGTTTTTAGATAATGTATGTTGGACATTTGCCAGACATGACTATGATGTCGTTTTCTATTTTTATTTGCCAATAACTTTATGTAAATAACTTCATTGGAAATTTGCCAATATAAAATGTTGCTGATGAAGTTTTTTTTTCCTTATCTTATCTAAAATATTTTTAGATAAGATATGTTGGAAATTTGCCAGACATGACTATGATGTCATTTTCTATTTTTATTTGCAATAACTTTATGTAAATAACTTCATTGGAAATTTGCCAAATATAAAATGTTGCTGATGAAGCTTTTTTTCCTTATCTTTTCTAAAATGTTTTTAGATAATGTATGTTGGAAATTTGCCAGACGTGACTATCATGTCATTTTCTATTTTTATAACTTTCTGATGTATTTAAATGAGTGTTTATGGTTGCAAAGTCCATTTAAAATTTGAATTGAGATGATGATGATGATGATGGAGTGGCTTGACATTTGTTTTGTTTAACAAAACCATATAATGTCAAAAATTTGATCACAATCCAAATTCAGAGTTGTATCACGCTTAAATGTTTTGTCCATACCTGCCCCAACTGTTCAGGGATCGACCTCTGCGGTCGTATAAAGCTGCGCCCTGTGAAGCACCTGGTTGTGTTTTGGTCTGTTTTTCTTATACTGTATGCAATAGGTCTACTATATTTGGTGTATGGAATGATTGTAAGGTGTACATGTCTAGCTGGCGGCAGATGTCATCTGACCGTGACCTCATTTTCATGGTTTAGTGGTCCAAGGTAAGTTTTGATTTGTTTTTTGTGTTTCGGTCTGTTTTACTAAAACTTAAACAATGTATAAGCAATAGGTCGACTATATTTGTTGTATGGAAGAATTGTTAGCTGTACATGCCTGCCTGGCATGGTTCATCAGACCTTGACCTCATTTTCATGGTTCATTGGTCAATGTTTAGTTTTCTTGGTTAATGTAAAGTTTGTGTGACAGTTGTAATAAAGCTTTATATTTAGGACTATCAACATAATATCAATGATTAGTAAAGAAGGTGAGACATTTCAGCGTTTGCACTCTTGAAATGGTTCATATTTAATTTTTTTTTTTTTAATTTTCAAATTCCAAATTTTTTGAAAAGTTTTAAGAATAGATTTTTAAGATCTTTTACATTTATTTTGTGTCAGAAACCTATATTCTTTTAAAACATTGATCACAATCCAAATTCGGATGGCATCGAGCTTGAATAGTGTGTCCAAATTTGCCCCAACTGTTCACGGTTCCGCCTCTGCGGTCGTATCAGACTGTGCCCAGCAAGTATTTGATTTGGTAAAATAGGGATTTGGTCCAAATTTTAAAAAAAAAGCCAATAATTAGTATATATAAAGCTGTCACACTGAATTATAGACCCTCTTAACCTTTAATTGTCCACAGTGTTAGTTAGAGCTGATGGATATTTCTATAATTTTGACATAATTCGTCCCAAAAGTGGTACACTATATATACCATACAAATCTTTTTGGATAGAACAGGTGTGATTTTTTTAATTTTTAATTTTTTTGATTAAAAGAAATGCACTACGGAATAACTGTGTTCTCGGCCATAAATAATAATCAAAAAAGCAATATAGCGATTAGAACAAACACAAAATTCAAGGCCTGTCCCATAAAATCTTAAACAGGACCGCAACTTGAACTGGCCATTATTTTGGTGGTGTGAAATATTAGTTTGTATACGTTTTAATTGTATGCAGGTCTTAAGCATTGTTTCCTTTTTTTAATATGCCTTCCATAAACTATGTGTTAATAAAACAGTCTGAAGAACAAATACAACAATATAGAATATACATATACACTGAAATAGTTGTCACCTTTTGACAGAGAATCCAACTTAAAGGAAGACTATTACCAGCTGTTTAAATAAATGAGGTTGACTAAGTATTCAGCCGTTTTTTTTAATAATGGGTTAACAAGACAAAAGACAATGAAAAACTTTTAAAAGTGTAGTATCACAACTATGAAAAATGCAAATTATATATACTTTTTTATACTTCTTTTATGACAGATTTTGATTTTATTTTGTAGTATTCTTGCAATATTGGGTTAATTCCATCCTGACCTATTGTAAGGTTGTATATGCAGGCATTCCAAAGATCTTGTTTGTTGCCACTCACAAGGACAAAGTACCATTGGTGAGTGATCTAGTGTAAGCTATATGGTAGTAATTTATTGTCATTTAAAACACTTGAATAATGTGTAAATACTGCTTCATAAGAGCTCTTATGCTTACATTATGATAATATGCCCATATGTCTTAGCTCTTGACAAAACGTCGTGTAAAGCTCTTCACTTTTAAAAAAGCAAGATCATTTTTGAATTGTGGGTAATTCACTTAAAATCAGATTACGGGGCCTATAAATAAAGTAGAAGATATGAAGTACCACTTATAGATAAGGAAACAATATTTGGTATGAAATTGTATCAATATTCCATTGGATAGTGATCTCATTTCCATGGAGATAAGTTGGCTCTGCCACTCTTAGTCATGTTTTTTTACGTAAAATACAATTTATCAGTTTACATGCTAAAGTTTAACTAAACTTATTTTTATTTCAACAATCATGTTGTCAATGTGAAGCTTTATTATTAAGAATAGTAGTACTGCACCAGATGCACTTCTCAACAATTAATATTTTCTCGGTCATGTGTCAGGCCAAACCATTATACCATTGTTAAACAGATGATCATGTGTCAGGCCAAACCATAATACCATTGTTAAACGGATGATGATGTGTCAGGCCAAACCATAATACCATTGTTAAACAGATGATCATGTGTCAGGCCAAACCATAATACCATTGTTAAACAGATGATCATGTGTCAGGCCAAACCATAATACAATTGTTAAACAGATGATCATGTGTCAGGCCAAACCATAATACCATTGTTAAACAGATGATCATGTGTCAGGCCAAACCATTATACCATTGTTAAACAGATGATCATGTGTCAGGCCAAACCATAATACCATTGTTAAACAGATGATCATGTGTCAGGCGAAACCATAATACCATTGTTAAACAAATGATCATGTGTCAGGCGAAACCATAATACCATTGTTAAACAGATGGTCATGTGTCAGGCCAAACCATAATACCACTGTTAAACAGATGATCATGTGTCAGGCCAAACCATTATACCCTTGTTAAACAGATGATCATGTGTCAGGCCAAACCATAATACCATTGTTAAACAGATGATCATGTGTCAGGCCAAACCAAAATACCATTGTTAAACAGATGATCATGTGTCAGTCCAAACCATAATACCATTGTCAAACAGATGGTCATGTGTCAGGCCAAACCATAATACCATTGTTAAACAGATGATCATGTGTCAGGCCAAACCATAATACCATTGTTAAACAGATGATCATGTGTCAGGCCAAACCATAATACCATTGTTAAACAGATGATCATGTGTCAGTCCAAACCATAATACCATTGTTAAACAGATGGTCATGTGTCAGGCCAAACCATAATACCATTGTTAAACAGATGATCATGTGTCAGGCCAAACCATAATACCATTGTTAAACAGATGATCATGTGTCAGGCCAAACCATAATACCATTGTTAAACAGATGATCATGTGTCAGGCCAAACCATAATACCATTGTTAAACAGATGATCATGTGTCAGGCCAAACCATAATACCATTGTTAAACAGATGATCATGTGTCAGGCCAAACCATAATACCATTGTTAAACAGATGATCATGTGTCAGGCCAAACCATAATACCACTGTTAAACAGATGATGAAATAAAACATGATATACAACACACCTGGAGAAGAAATGCATGATTACGATACATACTTTATTTTAAAAGAAGTTCATTTTTGTTTAACTGCAAATTCAATAAAACATTTTCCGTATTTTCACGCAAATCCTGAAGTACTATATACTAAACTATTAATACCTTCTTGATCTGTTTAAAATGTATTGCCAATCTATTAAAATGTTACTTATTTGTTTTTAAAAGGTGTAATAATTGACCTGTTAGAGTATAGATGTTTCTACTTTGAAATTTAAGATAAATCTAGTTATTTTCTAATTGGAATGTACCATCATTGAAGATGCACATACATTACATTTTTTATGCCCCACCTACGATAGTAGAGGGGCATTATGTTTTCTGGTCTGTGCCTCCGTTCGTTCGTCCGTTCGTCCGTTCGTTCGTTCGTTCGTCCGACTTCAGGTTAAAGTTTTTGGTCAAGGTAGTTTTTGGTGAAGTTGAAGTCCAATCCACTTGAAACTTAGTACACATGTTCCCCATGATATGATCTTTCTAATTTTAATGCCAAATTATATTTTTGACCCCAATTTCATGGTCAACTGAACATAGAAAATGAAAGTGCGAAGTTCAGGTTAAAGTTTTTGGTCAAGGTAGTTTTTGATGAAGTTAAAGTCACAACTACTTGAAACTTAGTACACATGTTCCCTATGATATGATCTTTCTAATTTTAATTCCAAATTAAAGTTTTGACCCCAATTTCACGGTCCACTGAACATGGAAAATTATAGTGCGAGTGGGGCATCCTAGTACTATTAACACATTCTTGTTTTTGTATGTTCCCGATACATGCTCTTTACAGCCTCAGGTTTATTTATCCGGGACATTTTTATGTTTTAACAGGAGAATGTTGAGACACGACGTGATGAGCTTAACAATGGAATTGAGAAGTTGTTTAAAGACCACGAGGGACAACATCATCTGGTCCTTAGGCCTTTAATATTTGTCAATGCCAAAGATCAAGCTGACCCAGAAATAGAAGTTCTGAAGAAAACAATAACAGAACTTACATTTGACCACCCATGTTGGGGTGAAAGAATGCCGAATGCATGTGTTCCACTGGAGCTCGAGATCGCTGAACTGGTGGCAGAAGGGAAACAAATTCTGTCTTTGGTTGAAGTTAAAGAATTAAATGCCATTAGCGAGGTGTCTGTCCTGTCTCCTGAGCAGCTAACCGATTTTCTACATTATCAACATTCTCTAGGGAAAATTGTCTATTTTGACACCCCACAGTTGAGAGATAACGTTATCATAAGTCCCCTTCTTATGGTGGAAGTTATGAGATCTTTTATTACTGGTGTGTAAATATTTTTATATTGAGTAATAATTAAATTGCTGGTAAAAAAACAACAAACCAAAATATTGTTAACCAGGCATTTAGAGCACTGGGGACTGTTAACTGGTGCCTTTCACTAATCTTTTAAACTTTGTAAGAACTTTTTATTATACAATTAGTCAAAATTAATCTTTTCTTTAGGTATTCAAAGCGTCACTACTTGCTAAATTATAGCTAATAATTTTATTATGTTGTAAAACTTTGGAGAGGATGGATGTTTTAACTTAAGTTTTGTAAAAACATGATTGCAAATTTTTTTTTAGTCAAAACTGAAATTGATATTTCATAGTTATAAAGGTGTAGGTATAACTTAGAACTACATGTTTCTAAATATAAAGTATATTTAATGGGGTAACTTTCTTCCAAATAAGAAAATATTCTTTTTTGATCATCGAATGCCTTTAATAAAGAAAGTTTAATTACTGCTAAATCATGTAAATTAGGACAATTTATTGAATTATTAAGATGAGTTTGTTTTCCGGTCCTGATCTAGGTGAGCAATATAACTTTTATAGATAAGTAGTACCTTTTAATATAAGTTAATTTGTGACTTGATTTCAAGGCGTAAGATTGATTTTTTTTTCATTTTCATAGATGTTGAATTCTGGCCAAAAGAAGATAAAACAAGAAAAACCTTCAAAGAGATGTCAAAAAATGGAATGATACAAAAGTTAGACCTCTACCACATTTGGGAACAAGAAGATTTTCGTCAGATTTTACCATTTAAAGAGTACATATTTAATATGCTGATACACCTTGATATCGTTTCTGAACAACGTAGATATGATACAAAAACAGGAAGTCGGCTACCAGTAGAACACTTCTTTGTACCCTGTATGCTTACCCAAAGGAATGATACAGATTTCTTGTTACAAGAATGTACACCAGAGAGGACTGTTAGTTTGGCTTTTGTTTTTAACGGAACCATTATACCTCCAGCTTTACCAAACCGTCTTATATGCGCATGTCTCAGTATGTGGACATTGAAGCAATACGGTGGAAGGAAACTTATGTTTTCTGGGTTTGTTGGGTTATCATTTGATAAAGAGCATGATATTGTTGTCTGTGTAGAAGTAAATAAGATCTTATTGCACCTAGTCCACAAGCGCTCCAAGGGTTTGATAATTTCAGATATAGCCACTAGTATCAGAGAATGTTTGTTTGTTACTTTAGAAAGAATCTCCGAATTTTATCAGTCCTCCATCCATTGTAAAGCCAGCAGCAAGTTACCTTTTCACACCGAGTATTCCTGCTCGAAATTAAACTGTTTCACTTCAGAAAACAAGATGGCCTCCGAGACTGAGGAATGTCTTTGTGAACACGGAGAAAACATTAAAAATAACTGGAGTATTTGGAACAAGAAAGGGGTATGTAAATACTTTTATAGATACATCATTTCGAGAAATATAGAAGTGATTTATACGTGTTTTAAGTTTGCACATATGTCACCAAGTTCCCTAATTGCATAAGATAGGTACTTTTTTTGCATGATATGATAGACATTCAATCTTTCAACCTTATATAGGAAATAAGAAATGATATGTGATTGTCAATGCTACAACTCACCTACATAAACCAAATTACGCCTATAGGTCGCCGTAAGGCCTTCAACAATGAGCAAAATATATACCACATACCAAGCTCTTAAAGTTGTTATGTGAATTTGTTTGTAGTAATTAATAGCAATTGTCAATATTGTCTTTTTTTTTATCTTTTGTGGGCTTTGTCATTAATTTCACACATTTTACAAAATGAAATATTTGTTGTGGACCGATAAGCAAGTAGGTTGCTTCTATGGAATTATGCAAACACCATAATTGTAGAGTTATTTTCTATTTTACAGGAACAAAAACAATGTGATGCTAGTTGTCCAGGTAAATGTATTATTTTTAACGCTTAGACAGTATAGTGTTATCAACATAATGGTATTTCACATATTTCAGATTGGGACATTCGTGAAAAATAATTAATTTTACCATCTGATTTAACAATTACCAAAAAAACAATTTATTAAAAACTTAAATTTTAAGTATATGATTTGATGGGGTTCGTGTATGTTGTATCTTCTGTACTATTATTTGTCTGTTTGTCTTTTTATTTTAGCCATCATTGGTCAGTTTATTTTCAATCTATGAGTTTGACTGTCCCTCTAGTATCTTACGTCCCTCTTTTTTGCAAGTTTAGTTTAGATTAATTGCTGTAAATTACTACAATATATCCTATATGTCTTATTAGTAAATTGTCTATGATAGATGTCAACAGATGATATATCGAGATAAAACTTGTATGTGTATTTTGTGAACATAAGTTCAAAGTAATTATGATTAGATTACTGCATATGTTTCTTATATTGCGTACCAAATAACTTCCAATGTTAAATAGTTATTTCATCTTATATCAGTATATTAACGTACTTTCTTGACAAAGCATATGTATTCTTGATTTAATCTTAGGTTTGAGTGAAGATGCATTATCCCAGATTCCAAGTGACTCAGAGTTGCTTCGTCTGTCTGTTAATTGTGAGACACGCATGCTTCACGATTTGGCTCTTCATCTTGGAATGGAAGAGATGGTATGGGATGATATGGAATACAATTACCCAGGAAATACACAGCTTGTTAAGTTTTTGACACTAATGCATTTAAAAGAGAATGATGAAATACGATTCACAGAATTGGACAACGGATTGAGAGAAATGGAAATAACACCACATAAATTATGTGTGGTAAGTAAAGACTACAATGGACAGGCGCTATTGTATTTATCTTTTTATATCAAATTTGGCATACAGTGTTTTTTAAAGGTTTACATATTACATACTGACAACATGGTCAACATAAATGGGATCAAGATAAGTAACGCAGGCAAGACAGATGGATTTGGCTATTTTTTTCGATTCTATTTGGTCATATACATGTACCTGTTACATTGTTCAGTTCTTTTCAATCTTTGATTTTCCAATATTTTGCTTTGAGCATTCCAGATGAAAGTAAATCAAAAAAATCCATTCGGACGACTGAAATTTATATAATGTGTTGTTTTTATATTTTTCTGTATGTTGTATTATGCTTAAAAAGGATGAGATGGTTCAGTTTTTAAGGGATGTTAGCTGACAAATTTATGTTCCCCAATTTGACTCAGATTCTCATATCTGATTTACATTTACTAATTTTAAATAAATTTTGAAATACACAGTTAGCAATGGAACGATTTTCATATGATGAAAACATTACTTTTCAATAAGTTTAATTGAGGTCTGGAGCTGGCATGTCAGTAACTGCTAGTAGTCCTTTGCTAATTTATATATCATTGTCATTTTGCTTAGTTCCTTGTGTTACCTATTTTACATCGGACGCGGATTTCTTTTGAACTGAGTTTTTCTGTTTGTATTAATGTGTGTTAGTTTATTCTACATTGGCTAGAGGTATAAGGGGAGGATTGATATCTCAAAAAACATGTTTAACCCCGCCACATTTGTGTGCCTGTCCCAAGCCAGTAGCCTCTGGTCTTTGTTAGTCTTCTAGATTTTTTTAAATTTTAGTTTATTTATATATATATATATGTTTTGGAGTTTAGTATGTCAATTACTAAACTAGTACAGTCATTTGTATATAGGGGACAGCTGAGGCCCATCTTGGAGTGAGGGATTTTCTCGCTGAGTTGAAGACTAATTGGTAGCCTTAAGCTGTTATCTGCTCTTTGATTGGAATGTTGTGTCTTTGACACATTTTCCATTTCCTTCCTCCATTTATTGATAATATGTGATCATTTTTCGTGTATCTAATTAATCCTTGAGGTGACTTTCTAACACTCAGCTATTTAAACATACTGACATATGTATTAATAGATAATGACCATGTGGTCTTCTTATTTCATATCAAGCTTTAAAAAATATGCTATAGATTGTTTGTTGGTACAATGTACCTGTTTAAGAATGATCTTTTGTGGATCAAATCCATCTACCGAATGGTTCACTCTTGTTTGATCTTCAATGTTTACAATTTCTTTTTTTTCTTTTTGTTCGCTGAAAACGGCTAGTACATGTATAACTCATTCCTATATAAAGGGTCAATTGAACAATTGAATGGTCACATCAATACGGATTTAATAAGTATTGAATATGTCTTAAACGTAGTGTAGCTCATGCACTTGAACATGTATTTTACATCTGGTCTGGACCATTTACTTCTGTTATAACTGTAGGAACTTTTTAAACGAAGTGTAGCTCATGCCCTTGAACATGTATGTTACATCTGGTCTGGACCATTTACTTCTGTAATAACTGTAGGAACTTGTTAAACGTTGTGTAGCTCATGCCCTTGAACATGTATTTTACATCTGGTCTAGACCATTTACTTCTGTAATACATGTAGGAACTTGTTTTCATATAACATACATCCATGTATGATGTAATTCATCACCCTGTAATAAAGTGATGTTTAATATTTATATATTTCCAGGTACGTCATAGAAAACAAGTACAATCTAGTGAGTATACTTTGATATCTAAAAGTCTTTACATGGTATACTTAAAAAGGACTGTTCTGTAGTATACATGTTATGTTTAGCTTGGTAGACTATCTGATTAAAGGTAGAACAATTATCAAATACTCATCTTTCCTTTTTACATAACAATGCAACTTGGAATCTTCACATTTCATAGGACTGACCAGCAATCATAATGTTATCGTCTTTATCATTTGAATATATGTGTCTTGTTTGATAAAAAAAAAACAGTAAGCACAAACCTTCGAATAATAAGCACGTAATCTACTTTTGAAATCGTTTAGCTTATTTAATTATATTCAATTATAAAGTGATAAGAACATTCTTCAAAATATAAGATGATATTTTCTTCCATGAGTATTTTTTTGTAAAAATCAGAAGTCCTGACTGTTTCCCTCGATTTATTTCAATTACTTTAATTTGTTATTTGTTATAATGTTTCTGTTGTTTCGTTGTTTTCCTCTTTTAGTTGGTGTTTTTCCCTCGAATTTGGTTTGTGGTCCTTATCTGCTTTCTCTTAATCGAGTTGTGGCTTTGGAGCGGCGGTGTGCTACTGTTACATTTATTGAGAGGGGCACTAAGTGCAATATTTAGCTGTCTTTTTTATGGTCCTTCTTTCATATCCGTATTTTTTATATGGGCGATGTTAGCAATTGTTAGCAGTTTGAATCATTTGCCAGACTGTCATTTTAAATCTCAACTTCAGAATCTACATTTCCAGTCGACACCAAACAGAACATAAACTTTTTGCTAAAATGTTTACATGTATTTTTAGATGCTTAACCTGTGGAAATAAACTGCGATAAACTAAATGTGTTATCATAACTTGTCAATCTTAGTGTGGTGAAATTTATGTTTAATCTAGAAAATCCTTAAAAATTGCTGCATGTCAAGGATCTATAACATCTAAACATGTAAACTATGCAAAACATTCAGTTTCTCCGTTTCAACAGTTTATTGACTAATGTCTTCTATGTCCGTAATCTAATTGTGTTAATATTTTTACCACGTCAGAAACTATTGAACCAATAGAATAAAATCTTTGAGACACAATTTCTTTAGAGTATGCAACATACATGTTGTCTTGTCAACAAACATGGCTGATATGACTTTGAAATAAGACATACGGTTAGAATGATGAGTTTTGTCTAAAAATGCATTATGCTAGCAGATTGAAAAAAAATTATAACAGGAGCAAAAATATGTATTGCCAAGTTTCCTAACTTGAGAGCTTTCATTTTCAAAACAGATGTATAAAATTAGCAATGGTGAATTTTATGAATCGTACAACTTATTTTTCTATTTTGTGTTCTGTATACTGTTGTTTGTATTTAGTATACACTTTTTGTCAGAATTATGACAACAGTTGCTGAATGTGCGACAATCTAGTGACATTAAACATAATGCATTCTATTAAGATTTATATTTTAGATCGGCCAAAATTCACCTGAAATTAACCTTAATTCGTGAATAATGATGATGGGGGAATAACAAGGTCTGCTTTCAGTTTCAGCTATGGTCTTTTTTTTCGGAGAGCATCCAAATGCATAATACTATATCATATTTGATTGTTAGTACCAGCTGGAAAATAAAAGCAAGGTTAAACCCTTCAGTTTTCATACACATTTATCTTTCGAGGATGAACAATATTCCATTGTTTTAAAAAGCATTCAAAGTAACACTGAACTTTGTGTATTTAATTAATTTTGATAGATATATTTTATGTCTTCTTCTATAAAGGTATTCCTGACGATATTCTAGACTGTATTCCATCAGATGAAATTTTAGATAGATTAGCACCGCTTGTTGGCAAGATAGTTTTTCAACTAGGAATAGAACTTGGACTCTCTGTAGAAGAGATAGAAAGCATTAAAGAGAAATATGATGGTGATTTGACAGCACAGAATAAGGAAGTGTTGTTTAAATGGAGGAGAGACAGAACAGTGAAACCTACAATACGGGTACTTGAGCAAGTTTTGGTAAATAGTGGGAGAGGACCAAGGTGTTTAAAGGAAGTTGTAAAAGATGTTGATCCCAATACACTTAAAGCAGAAGAAACATTTATAGGTAATACTAATACACTTATAGCAGTAGAAATGGTTACAGGTAATACTAATACACTTATAGCAGTAGAAATGGTTACAGGTAATACTTATACACTTATAGCAGTAGAAATGGTTACAGGTAATACTAATACACTTATAGCAGTAGAAATGGTTGCAGGTAATACTTATACACTTATAGCAGTAGAAATGGTTACAGGTAATACTAATACACTTAAAGCAGTAGAAATTGTTACAGGTAATACTAATACACTTAGAGCAGTATAAATGGTTACAGGTAATACTAATACACTTAGAGCAGTATAAATGGTTACAGGTAATACTAATACACTTATAGCAGTATAAATGGTTACAGGTAATACTAATACACTAACAGCAGTAGAAATGGTTCCAGGTAATACTAATACACTTAGAGCAGTAGAAATTGTTACAGGTAATACTAATACACTTATAGCAGTATAAATGGTTACAGGTAACATTAATACACTTAGAGCAGTATAAATGGTTGCAGGTAATACTAATACACTTAGAGCAGTATAAATGGTTACAGGTAATACTAATACACTTAAAGTAGTAGAAATTGTTACAGGTAATACTAATACACTAACAGCAGTAGAAATGGTTACAGGTAATACTAATACACTTAGAGCAGTATAAATGGTTACAGGTAACATTAATACACTTATAGCAGTATAAATGGTTACAGGTAATACTAATACACTTAGAGCAGTAGAAATTGTTACAGGTAATACTAATACACTTATAGCAGTATAAATGGTTACAGGTAACATTAATACACTTAGAGCAGTATAAATGGTTACAGGTAATACTAATACACTTAGAGCAGTAGAAATGGTTACAGGTAATACTAATACACTTAAAGTAGTAGAAATTGTTACAGGTAATACTAATACACTAACAGCAGTAGAAATGGTTACAGGTAATACTAATACACTTAGAGCAGTATAAATGGTTACAGGTAACATTAATACACTTATAGCAGTATAAATGGTTACAGGTAATACTAATACACTTAGAGCAGTAGAAATGGTTACATGTAATACTAATACACTTAAAGTAGTAGAAATTGTTACAGGTACTATTAATACACTTAGAGCAGTATAAATGGTTACAGGTAATACTAATACACTTAGAGCAGTAGAAATGGTTACAGGTAATACTAATACACTAACAGCAGTAGAAATGGTTACAGGTAATACTAATACACTTAGAGCAGTATAAATTGTTGCAGGTAATACTAATACACTTAGAGCAGTATAAATGGTAACAGGTAATACTAATACACTTATAGCAGTATAAATGGTTACAGGTAATACTAATACACTTAGAGCAGTATAAATGGTAACAGGTAATACTAATACACTTATAGCAGTAGAAATGGTTACAGGTAATACTTATACTCTTAAGAGCAGTAGAAATGGTTACAGGTAATACTAATACACTTAAAGTAGTAGACATTGTTACAGGTACTACTAATACACTTAGAGCAGTATAAATGGTTACAGGTAATACTAATACACTTAGAGCAGTAGAAATGGTTACAGGTAATACTAATACACTTATAGCAGTAGAAATGGTTACAGGTAATACTAATACACTTATAGCAGTAGAAATGGTTACAGGTAATACTAATACACTTATAGCAGTATAAATGGTTACAGGTAATACTAATACACTTAGAGCAGTATAAATGGTTACAGGTAATACTAAGACACTTAAGAGCAGTAGAAATGGTTACAGGTAATATTAATACACTTATAGCAGTATAAATGGTTACAGTTAATACTCATACACTTAGAACAGTAGAAATGGTTACAGGTAATACTTAAACACTAACAGCAGTAGAAATAGTTACAGGTAATACTAATACTCCTAAGTGCAGTAGAAATGGTTACAGGTAATACTAATACACTTATAGCAGTAGAAATGGTTACAGGTAACATTAATACACTTATAGCAGTAGAAATGGTTACAGGTAATACTAATACACTTATAGCAGTAGAAATGGTTACAGGTAATATTAATACACTTATAGCAGTAGAAATGGTTACAGGTAATACTAATACTCTTAAGAGCAGTAGAAATGGTTACAGGTAATACTAACACACTTAAAGCAGTAGAAATGGTTACAGGTAATACTAATACACTTAGAGCAGTAGAAATGGTTACAGGTAATACTAATACGCTTATAGCCATAGAAATGGTTACAGGTAAAACTAACACACTTAAAGCAGTAGAAATGGTTACAGGTAATACTAATACACTTAGAGCAGTAGAAATGGTTACAGGTAATACTAACACACTTAGAGCAGTAGAAATGGTTACAGGTAATACTAATACACTTAAAGTAGTAGAAATGGTTACAGGTAATACTAATACACTTAAAGCAGTAGAAATGGTTACAGGTAATACTAATACACTTAAAGTGGTAACACAGTTATAGGTAATACTAATACACTAACAGCAGTAGAAGGTGTGCATGGCCACAGGATTTACATTTTTTTCAAATATTCTGAAAATGACAGGTAGTTGAACTTTTTTTGGTACTAGCTGCATAGAGAAATCATGGTTTGTCCGGCTATCTCCTACTACAGTTTTGGAGGTACAATTTTCATATTTTGTAGGATGTTCATACTAATAATGGAGGTGTGCATGGCGACATGATTTTGATTTCTTTTAAATACATAGTTTGTATACGCCCGTTTACGGTACGTATTATGGTAAATTGTTGATCGTCTGTCCATCTGTCCGTCCGATTTTATGTTTCCGAGCTATGGGGTTTTATTCATTAGAAAAATGATGATTAAACAGTTTTCGGACAATAACTCAAGAATACTATCACCAACTTGCAAGACATTTGGGTTAATTGTTTATATATCTATTGACATAAGCTCCCTTTGGATATTTATAAATTTCAGATTTTACCTTTCCGAGTTGTGGGGTTTTATTTCAAAACAAAAGGGGGATTTTTTTCTAGATTTCGGACAATAACTCAAAAACGTTTCAGCAATTCTTATGAAACTTTGGTGAATTGTTTATATCTATTGATGTAAACTCCCTTTAGATTTTTTTAATTTTATTTGTTTATAGTCTGACAACAGATTTTCTATGTATTGCGCAACAGCAAAGTGTATTGCACAACAGCAAGAAATCTGTAATTGAATAAAAATTAATTCATATAACCAATTTTAAGTTCTTTGACTACATTTATTCATACACCATTAATATGTCAAATATTTAATTACAATCCAAATTCAGACCTGTATCAAGCTTGAATATTGTGTCCATTTTTGCCTCAACCGTTCAGGGTTGGACCTCTTCGGGCGTCTCCAGCTGTGTTCAGCAATGCAGTTTATTCATACATTGTGTTAAATTTATAACATCCTATGATCAGGCGGGGGCATTATTTGTCTTATAGACAGTGTAACAATTTCAAGTTGTATGCCAACATCACTGTTTGTCAAATCTAAAATGTGTGAACTATCTTAATGCATATGACAGAGCAGAAAAAGGGAGCATTGTCCATATCTAGTTTATAATTTCAAGGGGACATCCAAATGCATTTTGACATTATCGAATGTGACTTATGCCACTCGTTCATGATGATTGATGCATTTCAAGCAAGAACTGCTGTACATAGAATCTTAATGTATCCTTGGTTGAAGGTGGAGTTTGTGTATTGCTCAATGTTAAATGTAAGTGTACTGTTTTATAATTGTTGCTTGTATTTTCCATCTTTTTATACGGCGTACAATGCGATGCAGGGTACATTGAAATACCTGGCGTTAGTCAATCTGTCTGTTCATCCTTTGTTAGGACTGTCTGTCTAGTTGTGTCAGCACTCTTATATAAGCAATATAATATACAAGTTCGAGAATCAGTGCTAAATAAAGGCAACAGTAGTATACCGCTGTTCAAAACTCATAAATCCATGGACAAAAAACAAAATCGGGATAACAAACTAAAACCGAGGGAAACGCATTAAATATAAGAGGAGAACAACGACATAACACTAAAATGTAACACATATAGACAAAATCCCACGAGAATAACAAATATAACATATATATATAACATCAAAACCAAAACCACTATTTGCAAGTAGTTATGTCCAGAGTTATATAATGCTCTATTGAAATATTAACTATATGGAAAACTACATCATAATTACCCTGTAATTTATGGTTCTTGCGGAACTTATTGGAGTTACAGAAATCAGTATAAGGTCATTACTGTATGCTACATAATGACTGATACATTTTGTAATCCTCAGAAAAATGTGACTATATATTATATCTCTCAAGTATTAATTATATAGTATATAAACTAAAATGCATACCATATACATGTCAATTACATGTATGCAATGTCTACTTTATAGACATATATACATGTACATAAATTACTTTAAATTTTGAATGAAGATCAAATTGATTTAATCTGTGTATACATTTTATTGTACTTTTATTAAAAAAGAGATCCATGATGGGGGTAAAGACCATTTCGAACACAACTAAAATGTAAGAAAGTTTTTAGCATTGTTTTCCTTGAAGATCTACTATATTTTTTTTCTGTTAACAAACCAATCTGCACATTTACAGATAGAATTAGAGAAAATGCAAGCAGAATCATACAGGACATTCAAATCAGTCAGATTTTAGACCATATGATCACTCATCTGGTGATATCAGTAGATGACAGACGCCGTATAGAACAACATGCTGGACAAGATGACCAGAACAAAGCATTACTTGATATTGTGAGCAAAAGAAGAGAACCTGCATATAGTGTGTTTGTTGATGGATTACGTAACTGTGGATACGAAGAGCTAGCAAATGATTTGAAATATCATTCAGCGGAAATGAGCCAAAGTACAACATCAGTACCTGTTGAAAATAGAGGTATTGTTAGTTTGTGTTGTGTACACTTGCTCAGTTGCTTTTTTCCTGTTTCTTTATTAGTTGGCGCATTTAGATTTCAAATAACACCGCTGAAAAATTATGGGTTTCTTAAATATGCTTTATCTTACTGTGTACTTATACTTTTGAGTTTGGGCCATGTATTAATGTGGGTCAAAATTATGGTGGACACTTAAACTTTGATTGATTTCAATATGCTCAATCTAATAATGTATAAAAATAAGAAGATGTGATGTGTTTGCCAGTAATACAACTATCCACAAGAGACCAAATGGCACAGCAATTAACAACTATAGGTCAAGGTACGGCCGTCAAGAATGAGAACAGCAAAGTTCATACCGCATAGTCAGCTACTAAAAAGACCCAGAAATGACAATTTCTTTATGTAAAACAATTCAAAGGAGAAAACTAACGGCCTAATTTATGTTCAAAATAGTGAATGAAAAACGAAAACCACTGAGTTATAGGCACCTGACTAAGTAAAGACTGGATTAAACTAATTTGAAGAGGCAAACCATCCCCTTAATATGGGACAGGGGTGTAACAGTACAAATTAAACTAATTAATAAAAGGATTCCAACCAATTTCAGGTAAAACTAAATTCCTTTATGGACCATTTAAAAACTTGACTAATAGTGTCCATCACTAAATAAATCAATTAAAAGCTTGGTATATTTGTATATGATGAATCAAACCATGTATTTATATTTCGAATTTAACCATATTAGGTATAATAGATATAGGAAGATGTGGTGTGGGTGCCAATGAGACAACTCTCCATCCCAATAACAATTTATAAAAGTAAACCATTATAGGTCAATGTACGGCCTTCTACACCGAGCCTTGGCTCCGACCTAACAACAAACTATACAGGGGCCTAAAATTACTAGTGTAAAAACCATTCAAACGGGAAAAACAACGGTCTAATCTATATATAAAATTAAGAAACAAGAAACATGTATAAATTACATAAACAAACGACAACTACTGTACATCAGATTCCTGACTTAGGACAGGTGCAAACATTTGCATTTTCGTTCATCGTTAGACCACAGCTATTCTGTGTCAGAAACCTATGATGTTTCAAATATTTTAATAACAATCTAAATTCAGATCTGTATCAAGCTTGAATGTAGTGTTAATTACTTGCCCGATCTGTTCATGGTTCTATCTCTGTGGTTGTATCAAGTTGAGCCCCACAGATTATTATCTTAAAGCAAGATACCACCTTGATGATTGTAGTCAAGGCTGGTTGAATTTTGTCAGGTAGTAGTTGAGAAGAAGATTTATAAAAATAACGAACGGATGATGATGGACGCCGAACACCAAGTGATGAGAAAATATCAGTTGGCCTTCTGAACAGAGCGATCTGAAAAACATGGAGTGTAGGTGTCAACAGTCTGTGCTATGCTAAGACATAACTCTAGTCACTTCTGTTACAATTTGCAAACAAACACTATCTGTTGATAAGTCATCACACTATTGGTGATTAGTATTGTTGTAGATACATTTGTAGACGTCAATCAAAGAATACCAATTTGAATTATTTTAGTGAAAATAAAGATATGCTAATCTTAATATTTTTCGACCAGAAAATATATACAACAATGAAATTACCAAATAGATATTTTTCCACAGTGTTTATTTTCCTAAAAAATAAAAATCCTATATATGACTTAAGTTCTCGCATTAGTGTTTGATATAATTTATAAAGGATGAAGTTTTTATCTTTACTACACAAAAAAAGGAAAAGGTACGATAAGGTCACTGTTTTTGGTCCTTCCAATTCGAAAATCTAAGAGCATCATTAATATACCAAAATCTCACTCGTTATTTACGTTAGCTGTTCGATAAGACACAATTTTGATTCTTTATAGGATTGTTTTTGCAATTTGATTATTTGAAATCCGTCTTTCACTTTGAGAACTTGTCATTTATATTTAGTTATATAAACCATTCTTAACACAAACTTTTTTTAAGTAATAGAGGTTGCTTTATAAAGGTAAGAATGGATGTAAAATATCGTGTTACCCACCTCCCCCCCCCTCCCCCGAAAAAAAACTTAGGGGATATATAAGCATTCTTGTTTGACTCAGTATCTATCTGTCCAGATGGACTTCTTTGATTCACTTCAAACATTGTTAAATAAAAGGTAATTATATGCAAACATTATCATGTAAAGAAATATGAGTGTGTGGTTTATCAAGAATTGTAATGTACCCCTTCCATCTTAGAGATTTGCATTCATTTTAGAACCAACCATGTCATGGCAACTTTTCTGGTACGGTGTATTGGATCATCATGAAAATGTGTACACTGTTAGATAATAATAGGAAGCATGTGGATTGGATTTTTAAGTACATAAATCGTCGTTTCAAAGAACTGACCGTATCATTGCCATCTCCTTCATAGGCATATCATGAATATTTCTTCATTTTTAGATACAGATGTACATGTGTATAGGATGACCCGGTCCACTTATTTTTGTTTTATTTTGCCCCCAAATTATTTTGGAATACTGACCTTGACATCACTTCTACTTCTACACGAATTATCCTATTAACAACAAACGTTGTACAATTTTAAGATTCTTACATGCAGATGTACATGTGGGTGGGTTGTTTCCGTCCAATTAGTGTAAGTTTTGTTCTCCTTCCACCATAGAATTTGGCTTTGCCCAACTCCAACCTTGTCATCTCAAATGATCCTACGTTTGTCACCACAACTCCTCAAAGATAATTTCTTATATACATATGCCTAGTATATTGTTAGTTCCTGAAATGTAAATATTGATGTATTTATGATGTATTATATCTGAGACAACATCAGATAAAACACTAGTTAAAGTATACATTTGTATTATCAACTTTTTGTATTCCCTGTATTTCAGTCACTATCATGCTCAGTCAATCCAAGATGTGGGGTGTATTTTCCCAGCGTAGTGGAAAGTTTTAGCTTAAAAAGGTCTTGACACATATTTATGGTCTAAAAAATTATGGTCGAAACGTTTGTCACATGTTTCAAATTCATAATGTTTATGGCGTTAACAGTTAACGGATAAATCTTCTATGTATCTGTTGAGCACTTGGGGCATAGTACATTTTATATCAACATTTCCATTGATCAAACAAAATATATAATTTTAAAAGTTTGGTCAATGTTATTTTTTGTTCATATTTTGGTCACCAATTAATTCATCTTATCCCAACTTTTCCTCATGTCATGGTCGAGCTAAACAATATTTTCGTATAGTCATAATTAATGACACACCTTACATTAAAATTAAAACTTCACATTATTTTATAAAATTTCCTTGTGTTGGCCACAGATGCCTGAGCATGCGTTATCCCTTTGCAGAAACATACTATTGAAAGTTATAAAAAAAATGTCAAAGGACCCAAAGAAACCAAATATTAAAGAAACAAATATAAGATCTTAACCTTGAACTTGGTGACAACAAATCTTTTCACACCACTTATTCTACATTATTTTTACAAGACAAGTAAATACATTTAGTTAAATCAAAAAGTAATATATTCTGTAGTTATCAACGGATTTTAGACATACACAAGGGAGCGCCTTAAAAAAACAACTCTGAGTCAATAATTTAGTGTTGTGTGTCCATCTGTCGACTTCCAATTAGTCCGACAGCCTATTTGTGTGACACCCTGACTTGTCAGATATCCGAAGCAAAATAAAAGGTTTGTTCATTATCAAGAGAAAGCCTATCATCTTTGTGTGAAGATATCCTACAAGAAAGGTTGATGTTTTAGTGAGGACGTAACAAAATGTCATCACCAGCATAACTCAAAGCCTAGTATTAAAGTTTTAAACTTGTTGCCTTTTGTTAGCTATTATTCGTGTGTTTCTTTGTCAATTATGTTTATTTATATTGTAGTCCTGTTATGTTGTGTTGTCATTTTAATGTTATATTTCACATGGCCATAAAAGAGGGAGGTTTGGCATGCCACAAAACCAGGTTCAACCCAACATTTTTTCCTTTAAAATGTCCTGTACCAGGTCAGGAATATTGCCATTGCTATATTATAGTTCGTTTCTGAGTGTGTCACATGTTAACGTTGTGTTTCCGTTGTGTCGTTTGTTTTCTCTCTCAAATTCATGTATTTGGTTTTGATGTTATACTTGTTATTCTCTTATAATTTTGTCTAATGCTTAGTCCGTTTCTGTGTGTGTTACATTTTAATGTTCTGTCGTTGTTTTCCTCTTATATTTAATGCGTTTCCCTCAGTTTTAGTTTGTTACCCCGATTTTGTTTTTTGTCCATGGATTTATGAGTTTTGAACAGCGGTACAAATATTTAAAATGAGTAAAAGAAGGCCATATCACTTGTATTTGAGCGTTCTGTCGTATTTTTTTAATTCTTTCACACAATGGACGTGGATAAATTCCATTTCAATTTATACTCATCAGTGTTTGATCTTTTTGTAGTAAGGGATATATTGACAACTAGTTTATGGGTTTACAAAATATATATTTTTGTAGATAATAAAAGGGGCAAATAACAATACAATAGGGTTATCATATAATTAACTTCATAATTTTCCTCGACAGGACCAATGGTTAGATCAAAAATTTATTGGAGTTTTGCAAACAAAACAAATATGTTTCTTGAGAAAACCTCAGATCCTAGCCGACCGACCAACCAATGTTTTTTTTTTCCAATCAGTGTATACAACTTATACATATATTGTTGTTTGGTTTTTTTCAATGGCGAATATTTTATTAATGTGCCGGATGAGAACTTATCTACAATAAATAAGTCCTGTCGTAAATACGTATTCATCTTAATTAAGAAATTATCATATGTCACTAGTAACTCTTTTTAAAAAAAAAAGCTACATCTTTGGCCGGATTGTCATATTTCGCTTTAAAGTGTCTCTGTATACCATTATTTATATTTGCATGTCATTTTTATTCTCTTTTTTCGTTAATACAAATTCCAAACTACAAAGTACATTGTTTTAGCATTACACTTTTTCATAGGATGCTAAAATGAACTATTTCAACACTCAGGAAAAAGCTGAAGTAGTAAACCGTCATGCATTACTCTTTCCGCATTTTTGTTTTACTGTTATGCCATTTTTTCCCATATAAACTAGTATATACCATATCATTTATCCATCTGGTTTTTTGATGTTTGGGTGAATAGTATGCTCGATTCATTATTTGTTCTCTAACTTGTATTTGTCAGGTCTCTATTCCTGCATACGGACCTGGTGTTTGTTGTAATCTCATTTAACCAATAAATGTACATGTCTCATGTCTGTATGCCTGCATACAGATCTGATGTATGCAATTTTCAATTTAGATAAACAATGGCATTTCTCAGTCTGTATGCCAGTATACAAACCTGGTGTATGCAGACCTTATGCATTATTTATTTTGACATTTCATAGTCAGGTAATATGCCTGCTTGCAGACCTATTAGATTCTATTAGATTCTGAACTCTTATTCTAGATATATGTTTGTAATTGCAAGTCTGTATGCCTAAATGCAAATAACCATTGGAATGACTCTCGTATGTCTTTATGTGGCCTGTTGCAAGGATTAATTTCTGTCCCTTTAAAAAAGTATAACAATACTACCGAACTCTAAGGTATATTGAAAGAGGGGTGTCCCTCAAAACTGACAAAATCAAAGGTGGCTCATGTTTCAGTGTCAATTACATTTGTCTCCCTTCATTCATCAGTACAGGACCTACCTATTGTATAAAAAAGAAGATGTGGTATGATTGCCAATGAGACAACTATCCACAAAAGACCAAAATGACACAGACATTAACAACTATAGGTCACCGTAAGGCCTTCAACAATGAGCAAAACCCATTTGTTTTAGATTCGTTCTCGTCTTAGAACTACATTAAACATTTTCCACTGGACGTAAAGCAAATAAACCATTACATTTCCTATTTAGCGGAGTGTTTTTTTATTAGATAGCTTGGTCACACCTTTTATTAGTGAAGCAACCTATTGCCTTATATTTATATGATCATGGTATTTATAACATTTGAGTTGTAGTATTTTGTCTTTTCCATTTCGTTATACTCAAAAGAAAAACCAGACACAACTTATACCGAACTAATGGGTTGTCGAAATATTTAAATTTGTCGGACTAATGGGGGGGGGTCGGAATATCAGGTTTACCTGGAATTAACACCTTTTTTTAAATTCGATGATTTGAATGTTTCAAACTCACAAATATAATTGCCAACTAATTCTTTTTTAAATTTCGTTAACATTATACATTCGAGTTATACATACTTCTTGTGAAGCCCTATATCATCAGACGAGATATCATTCTATCTAAGGTTAGAAAAAGGTACACAGATGAAAGATAACAGTCCTTACAATGAATATAATTTGTAATACAAAGTAAGGACTACCAGCGTTTTGCTTTTAGCAAGTGAAAAATGTCACTATCGATAAACTGATCGTAAATCTACGTCATACAAATATGTTTGTGTCCTAAATTATGAATCAAAGATATCAATCTAGGTGATGAATTTATCAGCAATAAAGATAAAAGAGTAAGACAAAACCAAACAAACCCATTGCTTAGCAACAGAAAAAGCAAGATATGCATTTCAGCGATCGTCTTGATTATCAAACTACTTAGAAATATAAAAATGTGTGCTTATTTATGTCATGGTTAATGTTTTTGAAATAGGGTCATAGAGCTCATGATGTTTAAGTCAAAATCACATCTGATAATGATTTGTTCAGCAAAGTAAATGCTTCTGAAATACATCTATGTGAATTTATTAGTTGGAAGTCTACGTCGACACTCCTACGTCAAAGGAATTACTCCATGTTACTTGTTTTATTCTACAGTATATCAGGTTATTTTTATCATAACTACCTTGTGTGTAGTGTAAATCTTATATTATTTTTTGTTTGTTTGTAGGATTATCAGATTGGACTATTCCATTGTATAAAATTCGTCTGCAGAAGAATTATTCAGATATCATTACCAGCGTAAAGCATGAACTGATAGTAGATTATTTGATATCATGTGCGGTATTGACAATTGGTGATCATCAAAATATAGAAGCTTGTCCATCACAAGAGCAAAGAAACAGAAAGTTAATGGACTCCCTTTTGCATGGAAATGAAAAGGGATTTACTGAATTTCTCAGCGCGCTACGTAATGGTTATGCAGATCTTGCAGATAAAATAGAGAACACAAACATTACACACACAGATAGATCAACCATTCAGAGTTGCTACAACGTCAATAAAAGAAAATATGGGATGAATGTACAGGACACAGTAACCTATCTGCCCAAAAAACCCAAAGATAATTAGAAGTGAACAATTATTCAGGGTTATATCCGTTTATGTAAAACTGTTGTTCATATCTAATTTTACTTAATAACAATATTATATTACTTTTAAATGACTTTTCAGGTTAATAGTGTCAATTAAATTAGTGATGTCCTAGTTTCATCACCAATGATATTTGTTTCAAAGTGACTTGGTCACCCTATTCATTTATCAATAGTATTAACACAAGTTTAAAGCGAATTAAGTTTCACCGTAATCACCAAGATTTAAATTCTATGTTGACATCTTCAGCCTAGAAAATTAGAAAATACTTATTTTGCCTGAAGAATTGAAACGTCAGTTTATCTCCATAAAAGTTTACCTATCAGGGTCTTGTTGGGATATAGTTTACAGAAAGAAAAAAATTACAAATAAAAAATATTGAATATAGAAAATGAACATATGTTTTAAAGAGATGAGAATATTGCTGTTATTCCAATTTCAGATTTTTTGTCTCGTCTCCGACGAAAGTTGCAGTATGCGAGACATAGGTATTACTACCCAGCGGCGGGATAAACTCTTTTTTGTAAATAGGTTTATATTTCAGAAGGTATAACACATGGATGCTTCATATCTTGTATGCAGATACATTGTGTTTCCATCAATGTAATGTCCATTGTCCTTGATCTAATGGTTATGGTTTAGCGACTGCTGGAAAAAAAAGAGTTTATTTGTCATGTGATTTCTCACTTATTATTAGTAATAGGATAACTATATTTGGTAAATGACAAAGTTCAAGGTGATAAGGATTAAAGTTTGTCTATCATTTTTAGCCATGGCGTTGTCAGTTCATTTTCGATTGATGACTTTGACTATCCCTCTGGTATATTTCGTCCCTCTTTTACATGAGAAGATCCGTTTCTCAAATACTTTAAGCAGTAGGTCAACTATATTTAGGATATGAAATGATTGAAATGGGCACATGTCAGTCTGGCAGGTTTCAAGTGACCTTCACCTCATTTTTATGGTTTACTGGTCACTGTTAAGATTTTGTGTTTTGGTCTGTTTTTCAAGTAATATAAGCAACAGGCCAATTATTGTAGTATTGAAATATTGTGAGGTGTACATGTCTGTCTGTCAAGTAGGATCTGACCTTGACCTCAGTTTCATGAGTCATTGGTCAATGTTTAATTTTTGTGTTTTGTCTGTTTTTCAAGTACTATAAGAAACGGGTCAACTATATTTGGTGTATGCAATGATTGTTAGGTGTACATGTCTGTTTGGAAGGTATCATCTGACCTTGAACTTTTTGTTATGGTTCAATGGTCAATGTTATTTTTTTGTGTTTTGGTCTGTTTTTCAAACATAATAGCAATAGGTCAGCTATGTAAGGAATAATTGTAAGACGCACATGTCTGTCTTGCAGGTATCATCTGACCTTGACATCATATGTATTGTTCATTTGTGAATGGTAAGTTTTTGTGTTTTGGTCTGTTTTTCAATAAGCATATGTAATAGGTCAACTATAGTTGGTGTATACAAAAAAATTATAATGTAAAAAAATAAGGAGATTCGGTATGATTGCCAATGAGGTGTATATGTCTGTCTGTCGCACATTTTATCTGACATTGACCCCATTGTCATAGATTTTTAAAAATGTTAAGTTTCTGTAACGCTTTTTGTTTTGTAAAACCTTTATCTTTAAGTCTTTCAATGTAAAATCTAATGTCAGTAAAGCAGGAGAGACATTTCAGCGTATGCACTCTTGTGTTTATTTTGTTTTGTAACATATGCCACTTTAGAAGCAATACAAAATATTCTGGGAAAAAATTGATCACATGATAAATAAGTACCAGAGCATGTTGTCAGTTGAAATTTTCTTATGAGAAAGAAGAAAGAAAGTAACACAAATATTTTTTGTTAAATTGTATGAAAAGTTTTTAGTAAAAGTCGTTTTAGTTAATTTACATGATGATAGTTTTTGAACAGGTTCAACCCACCATTTTTTCCTTTAAAAATGCCCTGTACCAAGTCAGGAATATGGTCATTGTTATATTATAGTTCGTTTCTGTGTGTATTACATTATAACGTTGTGTCGTTTGTTTTCTCTTATTTTTAAGTGTAAATTCACATTGCGATAAGACGTGTCACGGTACTTGTCTATCCCAAATTCATGTATTTGGTTTTGATGTTATATATATTATTCTCGTGGGATTTTGTCTATGTGTGTTACATTTTAGTGTTATGTCGTTGTTCTCCTCTTATATTTAATGCGTTTCCCTCGGTTTTAGTTTGTTATCCCGATTTTGTTTTTTGTCCATGGATTTATGAGTTTTGAACAGCGGTATACTACTGTTGCCTTATTTATTACTATATGTTTGCATTATTTTCAATGTCAGAAGAGGTGGTATAACATACACAGGCAATTATTCCATTGTGAGTATTGGTTATGGTTCATTTTGGAACCTTTTCGTACGAATTGTTTAAATACATCTATGTATAAAAGACCAACAACAGAAAGATCTTATGTTAAGTCAATTGTAAACTTACTTTCTTAGTGTACTGTGAATTTAAGGAATGTGAAACTTAAAACGTTAACTCTGTTGTCAATCATGGTGTTGACATTGGAGTCATATATATAAGCAGCCAAACGTTCTTTTTTATGGCATCTGTATTATCAATCTTCATTAATAATTATGGTCTCTGGTTGGAGTTGCATCATTTGCAATTATATCACATCTTCTATTTTTTAATGAAAGTAGTTTGGACATTTAATTTACTTGATCTGGCTGAAATGATCAAAACGTTGGTCATCACTAATTGTACTTTGTTATTTGTGTCGTATCATATTTGAACCCCATACGATTACTTTTATACCACTTCATTATTCCTTTTACAACATGTTAAGTGCCACTCGTAGAGAAGTAACAGCAAACTTTTCCAGGGGACATGGCCTCACCTTCTTAAATGAAGTGTTGTGTTGTTTCTCTAACTTTCTGTTTTGAATTTTCAGTGACTTCAAATTTCCTTAGTCATGTTAATGTCATGGTCTATTATATCCTTTGTCATTAGAATCAATGTATGTTCATTTCTTTTATTGTTTCATTGTTTTAGAGATTCGGGTATAAACATAAACTGACAGTTTGTGACTTTGATAATATCCCATGATGAAACCAGAACTAGACAATTCACATTGTTTAGAATCCTATCACTAACTATACTCTACGGGTTCTATAGATTTAGGTGTAGAATGTTTTAACTAATTGCCTACTTTTTTCGTTTTCCACAAAGTTTCCTGAGAATAACATTTTTTCATAGAGTATCATAAAAATAATGAGCAAATCTATGAATAGTGTACATATTGTATTAGTTTGCTGCAGTAATGTTGTAGATTATTTCATAACATCTATCTGTAAAATTGTATAAGATTAATGAGAATATTGTGTTCCAATGTAGCTGTTTGTGTCATTATTTTGCACTATTGATGTAGATCGTGAAATTATTGCACACGTTTGACAAATGTTACCATGTAAATAAAAGCATGCTGAATTGTTTCTATTTTGTGTATATATATGTTACAAGCATTTTCTAAATTTAGATGACTAAATTTTCAGTCAATTTAAAAAATGCCTACAAAATGACTAAAAACACTTAGTCATTTTGTAAAATGACTAAAATTTTGTGGCAAATTTCCACAAATTGCCTGTTGAGTTTCAGGCAAAAAAGGAGGATATCATTCAGATGCTTATGACAGAAGTGGACAAAATAAATCTTGCAAAAAATAACTAGTGGTTCGTTATAATTAATTGATTCTCAGAAAACCAGATTGGAAATTTTTTATGATATGTTCTCATCAGTGAAACTACGTTAAGTACGTACTCACTTTGTATTTCAGATACCAATAGTGAATTTATGATTATTTTGTCAAAATGGAAGAAGGATAAATTGTTTTGTCATAAGAAAAAAATTGCAATCGAAATTTTAGAAAATATAAATTCTAAACAGTAAAGTGAACATATGAAATAGAGAACAAATCGTTTTTAATTGCTGATTTTGGTTTTTTTTTTTGCATAAGTCGCAAATATGTTATGCAATTTTAAGACGTGAACAATTTTGTTACAATTCGTTTTGGTTATTTCTATAGTGGATTTACCTGAATGCAATTTAGACTGCAGCTTGTAATTGAAACAAAGGTATTTAGGACAGGGACAGAAAATCCCCCCTGCAGAACAACCATAGAGTTCTCAACGTGCAGAAAGTGTTGATTGAAAGGGCAATATCTCCTCAAGGGGGTTGATTGATAATTGACTTAAGGATGTTCTTAGGTGAGGTTTTGGAATTTGTGTCAAATGTTCGGACTTCTTGGTGTTTTTCCATGCAAAACAATGTAAAATATTTTGCCCCATAACACCCATTTATTTTTTCATATAAGATTAAATACCTCTTGAAAGGTCATTTGCCAAAATTTTAGAAGATTCTTAATTTTCTTTCTTTTTGTTTAGAGACCCAATAATACCAATGTAATATAAGGTAAAAGTCCGAGTCAGTCTTTTCCCGCCATATTTTAAATCTCAATTATCTCGAAAAAAGGAGGTCCATGACCTATCAATATTTTTAGCTTATTTTTATCCTTAAATGATGCTCTACCAGCTTATAGTATAAATTTTAACATCTTAATTTATTAATTTTCACCTAACCTCACCTAAGTACATCCTTAATTGTTTATATTACTTTTGCTGAACATTATTGCTGTTTATCTTTCTCTCTATTATGATATTAAAGATAATAACCGGAAACTGCAAAATGTTCATAAATTACCAATACAGGGGCAGCGACCAAACAGCCTGTTGTCTGATCATCTGAAAATGTCAGGTCTGATAGATCTTAACATGATGATTTTGTTAACCCCCATGTCAGATTTGCTCTATATGAATTGAATTTTGAGATATATTAAGCTAAAAACTGTATTTTACCCCTATTTTTCCTTTATAGCCATGTTGGCTATGTTGTTTCGCAATCGGGGATTAATGGGACAGAATTTTTTAAACAAGATACTCTAATGATGATGGCGGCCAAATTTGGTTAAATTTCTCTAAAATGCCTAAAAAATTTAGTCATTATGTATAATGACTGAGTCTTGCAGGAATTTTAGAAAATGCCTGAAGTTTTCAGGCATTTGTAAAATGCCTAAAATATATAGAAAATTCCTGTAACATGAATATATTTATTGCACTCTTGGTGTAGATTGTGTCATTGTTACATATGTTTGCGGTTTGTGTCTTCTAAATAAAAACTGTTTGGGTTAGGATTGTATCACTGAGTTATGACTGATTTTTTTTTACATTCTATGTTTTGGTGAATAAGTTGACTCAATAAAATGAGAAAGAATATAAAATATTTCAATCAAAATCTATAACTTGAAGAAAACAGACTATACCAAGTAAAAAAGAAAAGAAAAAACGAAAAATTAAACACACCAGTCTACATGGTCTATACAACATTAAGCAACATGGGTAAAGAAAAGAGCGACACGATACAAATTCAATACAGGAATGCTCACAGGTGCTCAGAAAGGGTATGATCAACTATTGCAAAAAAGTATCGATTTAAAACACTTCTAAAAAAGACTATAATTAAGAGCAAATCATTAATCTTCTAAATTGTAGAACTTGGAAATACATATAAAAATAATGTTACCGTCAACAACTTTAAAGAAATTTTTTTGATAATATAAACTGGAGAAAATGACCAATTAAAGTGTTTATCAATGGGAATAAAACTCATAATTTAAATACAAACTGACAACGCCATGACACAAAAACACAAAAGACAACATGTAACTAACTACATAAGACATAACAAAATAAAGACTCAGCAACACGAACTTGCTTCTCTAAAAACAAAAGCTCGAACGGAAACCAAACATGTCCATCATCATCCGTTTATAAATTTTGAAATGATTAAGTAACTAAGGTTTCAACTCCTTCATGCAAAGTTGACTTTAGATGAATTTGGCTATTATTTTAGGTATTTTTGACATATAGCTCTTCAACAGTTGCGGTACTTAGAAATCCAGTAAAGCGCTTCGGACGCATTTAATCATTAAACGTGGTTTTTTTCAAATTTTGTATGAGTGTACTTTCAAATATCCAACCAATATTTGCTTTTTTAAACAGAGAAACAGTTTCAGACACTTTTGTTTTAAAAAATAGTTGTCCGTCACCTTATTTGTCTGTTTGCCTTTTTAGCTCACCTGGCCCAAAGGGCCAAGTGAGCTTTTCCCATCACTTGGCGTCCGTCGTCCGTCGTCCGTCGTCTGTCGTCCGTCGTCTGTCGTCCGTCGTCGTCCGGCGTCGTTAACTTTTACAAAAATCTTCTCCTCTGAAACTACTGGGCCAAATTACACCAAACTTGGCCAAAATCATCATTGGGGTATCTAGTTTAAAAAATGTGTCCGGTGACCCGGCCAACCATCCAAGATGGCCGCCATGGCTAAAATAGAACATAGGGGTAAAATGCAGTTTTTGGCTTATAACTCAAAAACCAAAGCAATTAGAGCAAATCTGACATGGGGTAAACTTGTGTAACAGATCAAGATCTATCTGCCCTGAAATTTTCAGATAAATCGGATAACCTGTTGTTGGGTTGCTGCCCCTGAATTAGTAATTTTAAGGAAATTTTGCTGTTTTTGGTTATTATCTTGAATATTATTATAGATAGAGATAAACTGTAAACAGCAATAATGTTCAGCAAAGTAATATTTACAAATAAGTCAACATGACCGAAATGGTCAGTTGACCCCTTTAGGAGTTATTGCCCTTTATAGTCAATTTTTAACCATTTTTCGTAAATCTTAGTAATCTTTTACAAAAATCTTCTCCTCTGAAACTACTTGGCCAAATCAATCCAAACTTGGCCACAACCATCTTTGGGGTATGTAGTTTGAAAAATGTGTCCAGTGACCCAGCCATCCAATCAAGATGGCCGCCATGGCTAAAAATAGAACCTTGGGTAAAATGCAGTTTTTGCTTATAACTCAAAAACCAAAGCATTTAGAGTAAATATGACATAGGTAAATTTGTTTATCAGGTCAAGATCTACCTGCCCTGAAATTTTCAGATGAATTGGACAACCCGGTTTTGGGTTGCTGCCCCAGAATAAGTAATTTTAATGAAATTTTGCTGTTTTTGGTTATTATCTTGAATATTATTATAGATAGAGATAAACTGTAAACAGCAATAATGTTCAGCAAAGTAATATTTACAAATAAGTCAACAAGACCGAAATGGTCAGTTGACCCCTTTAGGAGTTATTGCCCTTAATAGTCAATTTTTAACCATTTTTCGTAAATCTTAGTAATCTTTTACATCTTCTCCTCTGAAACTATTTGGCCAAATTACACCAAACTTGGCCAAAATCATCATTGGGGTAATCTTGTTTAAAAAATGTGTCCGGTGACCCGGCCAACCATCCAAGATGGCCGCCATGGCTAAAAATAGAACATAGGGGTAAAATGCAGTTTTTGGCTTATAACTCAAAAACCAAAGCATTTAGAGCAAATCTGTCAGGGGTAATATTGTTCATCAGGTCAAGATCTATCTGCCCTGAAATTTTCAGATGAATCAGACATTTCGTTGTTGGGTTGTTGCCCCTGAAATGATAATTTTAAGGAAATTTTGCTGTTTTTGGTTATTATCTTGAATATTATTATAGATAGAGATAAACTGTAAACAGCAATAATGTTCAGCAAAGTAAGATCTACAAATAAGTCAACATGACCAAAATGGTCAAGTGACCACTTTAGGAGTTATTGCCCTTTATAGTCAATTTTTAACCATTTTTCGCAAATCTTAGTAATCTTTTAGAAAAATCTTCTCCTCTGAAACTACTGGGCCAAATTTAACCAAACTTGGCCATAATCATCATTGGGGTATCTAGTTTAAAAAATGTGTCCGGTAACTCAGCCAACAAACCAAGATGGCCGCCATGGCTAAAAATAGAACATGGGGGTAAAATGCAGTTTTTGGCTTATAACTCAAAAACCAAAGCATTAAGAGCAAATCTGGCAGGAAGTAAAATTGTTGATCAGGTCAAGATCTATTTGCCCTGGAATTTTCAGATGAATCGGAAAATCGGTTGTTAGGTTGCTGCCCCTGAATTGGTAATTTTGAGGAAATTTTGCTGTTTTTTTGTTATTATCTTGAATATTATTATAGATAGAGATAAACTGTAAACAGCAATAATGAACAGCAAAGTAATAACTAAAAATAAGTCAGTATGACTAAAATAGTCAATTGACCCCCTAAGGAGTTATTGCCCTTCAGGGGTTCAAATTAACATTTGTTACTGGAAGGTCCAGGACCTTTGACACTCAAAACTGAAAGGTCCACAACCTAAATTGCAGGTCCTACTTTTACTTGAAATATTTTATAACACAGTAAGATACAAAATTATTGTGCCTTTGGTGTTAGGTTATCTTGTTACATTGTCAGTGTCACTGTTGTATAATATGTTCAATAAACTAATAAATATAATTGTCTTGTATATTATGAATTCATATTATCTTTATTTTTTTTTTATTTGTTAGGGTGTCATTGTTGGTAGGTGTGTTGTAACAAAGATTAGTAATTAATTACTAATTATATCATTACCTCAGGGCTCACACTACTTCAACTCGATTTTAAAAGTCCACTAGAGCTTGTTACTTTGTTACATTGTATCATATCTAGTTGCACTATTTTTGATAATAAAGTACGAAACTTCCAGCTATTTACAGGCCCCTAAAAATTGAGGAGAAATTACCCCTTGGAATTGCAGTAATTTGTTTACACTTTAAAACATCTGCATGTCATATCCACATGTATTAATGATAAAAGAAAAATGCTGTCACATTGTATTGGATGTTGACATGGAAATTTGTGAACTAAAAAACTTATTAAGTAATTTTGAGTTTCAACCTAAAATATTTTCTGGTCTTTCTTTCTTTTCCATATATCTTTTGGTTTTCAATTCTGGTGATTATATTTCATAATCTTAGATGTATTTTGTCACAACTTCAAGCCTGACATTATTTTTTTTATTGTATTTGATCGGCAAACCCGGAATTACCCTTATCCGTCCCGGAAACTGATCCGGTATTGTAATTATCTTCATTTCCGGTTTATATATGGCATCCATTGTTTTTCAATGTTGATGTTGTCGGTCAAATACGATTTCACTTGGATTTACAAATTACTTGTTTGCGATTTTCGGTATAAAATTAGCGGTTGGACAAAATGAATATTGCTGTCATGAATAATAAAGATGAGAATTTATTTTGAGATCGTTTATTTGGAAATTTTGATAAAAAGGTCTGCGAAGTTATTTTTTATTTTCTTTCAAATCGAAGGTCCGTCGGGCGTAGCTAGTAACCAAAACGAAGGTCCGCTTGCAAAAGTGGAAGGTCGCGGACCTCGGACCACCGCTAATTTGAACCCCTGCCCTTTATAGTCAATTTTTAACAATTTTCTTAAAATTTGAAGATTTTCAATAACACTTTCCACAGAAAGTACTGTTATAGATAGAGATAATTGTAAGCAGCAAGAATGTTTAGTAAAGTAAGATCTACAAACACATCACCATCACCAAAACACAATTTTGTCATAAATCCATCTGTGTCCATTGTTTAATATTCACATAGACCAAGGTGAGCGACACAGGCTCTTTAGAGCCTCTAGTTATTTTTAGCCATGGCGTTGCTAGTTTATTTTCAATCTATGATTTTGACTGTCCTTCTGGTATTTTTCGTCTGTCTTTCATTCTTTATGAAAAATATTTTTTTCAGAGATTGGAGATGTGTTGAAGGATAGCAATGTCACATATTTCAGGGGAAACTGTTAATAAAGGGATGGTCTCTGATAAAGGTTTCCCTGGAATCAAAACATTTCAGAAATAACCCGAAACGTTGCCTACATTGCATAGTTTCAATGAAAGGCCAGAGATATGATTCGTGGTTATAAAAATAAAGACGGAATAAATGCATATAATGAAAAACAAATATCATTTGGTCGGATACTTAGCACATCAGGGTATTCAACATGGTCCTACACAGATAGATTGTTCTCAGTATTAAAAAGATGAAATATAGCCAAAAAGACAGCAAATAAAATTACCAACAAGAACCTATTTAAGTAGCGATCAATAAAATAAAAACGGATTAAATTCATATATCATTAAACAGAGATCATTTGCTTGACTAGTTACCACTTAAAGGTATTCAACATGGACCAACACAGATAGATTGTTTTCAATATGAAAACAATGAAATATAACCATAAAGACAGGAAATAATATTCCAAATAAAAAACAAAACCTCTTTAATTAAGTAGGGAGGAAGAAAAAAAAGTTTCAAGGCAGCACTTGTTGAAATTTGAAAATGTGTCCATAAAAGACACTCGCAACTTATGCATCTTTTAAACTCACCAAAGGAGACCATGACTTGACCTTCATTCGAAAGTGATTTCTACATTCGGGTTTTTTTTCAGACCCGAACGACTCCCCACTGTCAAAAGTAGTTCTAGTTCAATTTCAAATATAATCCTCCGTTTGACATACCTACTATGTAACTGGTATCGTTCCTTAGTTTTCATATTTTTTTGTAAAAAAAATGAAGGATGTCTCTAACTCAATGTTAGTAAATTTGTATTCACTTGATAATATACAGCCCTACTTCTAACATAATTCTGGTTTATATAAGGGAAGTCTCTAATTCAGTGTAACTTTATTTGTATTTTCGTAATGATATACAGCCTTACTTCTAACAGAGTTCTGGTTTATATGAAGGAAGTTTCTAATAGTTATCAAAAGTACCAGGATTACAAATCGGTACGCCAGACGCGCGTTTCGTCTACATAAGACTCATCAGTGACGCTCATATCAAAACAGTTATAAGCTTTTTTAATTATTTTTTTGCTTTTGAACTTTTTCCGATCGAACGTTATTTTATAGACAAAAGCGTGTCTGGCGTACACAATTAGAATCCTGGTATCTCTGATGATTTTATGTATATAAAATCCTGTGAATTTTTGTTTTAAATTGAAGAAATTTTAGAAAAAATCTTAGTAGTGAACATTTTTTTTCAGTAGATTAGTCCTACCTCTTTCATTTGAAGTTAATACTATACTAACATCTTATGATATACAAAAGAAGATGTGGTATGATTGTCAATGAGACAACTGTCCACAAGAGACCAAAATGACACAGACATTAACAACTATAGGTCACCGTAAGGTCTTCAACAATGAGAAGCCATACCGCATATACAGCTATAAAAGGCCCCAACATGACAATGTAAAACAATTCAAACGAGAAAACTAACGGCCTTATTTATGTAAAAAAAATGAACGAAACACAAATATGTAAAACATAAACAACAACCACTGAATTACAGGTTCCTGACTTGGGACAGACACATACATAAATAATGTGGCGGGGTTAAACATGTTAGCGGGATCCCAACCCTCCCCTTAACCTGGGACAGTGGTATAACAGAACAACATAAGAATGAACTATAAAAATCAGTTAAAAAAGGCTTAACTCATCAGATGGACACAAATATAATTGGACGTAGGCGGGTACTTGTACATCCCGACAACAAAAAGACATTAGGAACAGATCTGAGAGTACTCGCAGTTATCTGACAGCTAGTTCAAATCTATTTGTTCGTATATACATGTTAAATGAATGGCTTCATTTTTCTGGTGTCCACTTGTAAACATAAACAGTGATTGCTTCTATTTATTTTGACTTGGCTTGCATCTTTCTGTAAATTTATAAAAAAAAACAATGGTGCCGCATATTAACCGTCTGATAATCATACACAAAGCATTTTTTTTTACAAAAGCAAATAAATCAATAAATCATTCTAATATGTTTAAAATCAAATATTGGTCAAGGTATGAATAGGGCCTTGGTGTAACTGTCAATTCATATATGATATATGCACCCGAGACAATTGTACATACTTCTCGGATACCGTTTTGACAAATTCAGGGCATGAACGTTCCCTGGTTGTAAGGTTAATGGATTATTATGTAATAGTGTTGATTTTGATATATCATATTCTTGTGACATTACGATCCTTTCACTTACAAAAAGGGCCTCAGTGGCCGAGTGGTCCAAGTAGTCGAACTACTAATGCACTAGCCAATCAGCATTGAAATTGGGAGTTTTAATCCCGCACGTACCAGGTGCGCTCGACTAAAATCTTAATTGACTAGGATCGTCAGTTTTCGTCGGTGATTATCACTTCGGCTTCATCCACCAATAAAAACTGACCGCCACGAAATAGCACAATAGTGGCGTTAAATACCGATCAATCAATCAATCAATCACTTATAAAAGCTGTATATTATTACTTGTCCAGACTGGTTTAAATGATCATAGAGCATATATCATATAAAAACATTTTTGCAATTCTTAAAGGAAACTTCATAATTTTTTCGTCAGAAGCAGTCCTACAGGTATAAGACAAGGGACTACAGTTATCGTCTACATATAATCCTTACATTGTGTGGGCAGTGTAAGCCCAATATATAGCCTTTTAGTTGTTTCGACTTTTATGCATAAGTGATATGCTAAATTTCTATCCGACAATTTTTCATGTTTTGGTGTTAATGTTTCTAGATTTATAAATTAGGTGTGAACTCAAAACATTGCGTAAAATAGATTCAGCAATATATTGTACAAAATGTGATATATTCATTGTCCTGCTGTAACGGTCTGTTTGAAGTTCGTGCAATTTGAGGAGAGCTCAATATATATAGATATTGAAGTCCCTCATACAACTTGATCTGTAGAAAAGTATATTTAACAATGATTGCTTCACCTGATTCATTTCGTATGCACTACCTACAAAGAATTGACCACGTGACCTGGATTTCTTTCTGAAGACTTTTGAGTTTGGTTTTATTATCGTTCAACTGTTTTGTTTATTAGGAGATAGTCCAGTAGCTCAAAATACGATCTGAGGAATGACGGAAAAGTAATTAGATTATTTGTTACGCTAACGGTATTGAAATTTGAGCATTTCACTTCTACAGTGTTGGAAAAAAAGGCAATTTAGCTAACATTATTAGAAAAAAGAAGACACTCGAAAGACAAAACACAGTAGCAAAATATAAAGACAAGAATACAAAAAAAGAAATGACCATAGCGTAATAAAACAATGGCGGGTTGTATAAATAATGAGCCACGCCAAAGGGATATTACTAAAAATGGAATAAATAGTAAAGGTTATATGTTATATTTGTTATTCTCGTGGGATTTTGTCTATATGTGTTACATTTTAGTGTTATGTCGTTGTTCTCCTCTTATATTTAATGCGTTTCCCTCGGTTTTAGTTTGTTATCCCGATTTTGTTTTTTGTCCATGGATTTATGAGTTTTGAACAGCGGTATAATACTGTTGCCTTTATTTAGAAATAAACAAAGACAAATAAAAAGAACACTATAACACGTAATTAAAGTGATAAACAACATCAGTACATACAATATGTACTTTAAGATCATCATGTATTATTTTTGAAGTTGATGCGGAATATTTATCAACTAGGTCTTGGTATCTTCCCGTGAATGATTTTTTTTCAAAGGACAAAACATTCTTTCGCATAACCCTGAGAGTGAAAGATATCAGAGGGACATTCAAAGTCGTAAGTCGAAAATAAACTGACAACGGCATGGCAAACAAAAAGAAAAAAAAATCCCAGACAAACAACAGTACATAAAATTCAACACAGGGAACTAAAGAGTGAGGAATACGAATCCCACCATAAACTGGTGGTGATCTCATTTTCTGCTCAGATACTGGTGACGTTTTACAAAGTCTGAATATCAGGTGCAAGCTCTTTGTCAATATGCCATTTTGTCTTTCCTCTATTGTCATATTTGTTTATTCTATACTAATTAAGATTATAACACAATGTTGACTGCTGTATCCCTATTTTTTATATGTTAACATACTATGTCTGTTTGTTTTGTGCACACATTGTTGTCAATATAATGAAATGTTATGCGACTGTCATATAAGTGAGAGGTTTAGATATCAATAAAACCAGATTTAATCCACCATTTTCGACATTAGGATATGCCTATAGCAAGTCAGGAATACGACATTTGTTTTCATTTCTTTGATGTGTTTGATCTTTTGATGTTGCCATTTGATAAGGGACTTTCCGTTGTGAATTTTCCTTGGAGTTCAGTATTTTTTGTTATTTTATTTTTTGCTGTCAAGATATTCATTTTTTCAGAAACCTTTTGCAAGAGATTAATGATAATTTGATACCAGGGAAAACGGATTTTTTTTACCAGGAAATGCCTATCATTCACATTGATTTTGGTAATGATTGAATGATATTTCTTCCATATTTATAACAATTGCTGTGAGGCAACATTATGTCAGTGTGACCTTATATTGCATACCTGAGGTCCGATTCACTTCTCAGAAAACAATTTGAATATATCTTATAAAGAACGTATATTATTTTGACTCAAACACTAATAAACCAGTCCCGAGATTGTTCAAGCGTCTGCGTGTGGCTCATTTAACGACTGACTGGGCCTTTCAGACGTCGAAGCAATATCGGACTATACTCGGTGCCTTATTTGTTCTGATGTCCTCTTTAATGAGTGTCTTGGTCTTTTTGCATTGTGTTTGCTTTTAATATCATAATTGAAAATATTCAAGAATCCTTCGAGATGAAGAGCGGCAACGAAAGCAATGTTGATTATTCCGTATTATATCAAAAGACGTTTGTCATCCTGTTCGTATTCTTTGTTTATACAATTTTAATGAAAAACTATGTTTACCTGTCACGCTGTAGTTTCTAACTGTGTGTTTTTTTGTTGGTTTTTTTTTTTTGTTGCCTGAAGCTTATAACTGTTGAAGGAATTTTCTTTTGTTCCTGTAAGTATGAGTTATAATTGTTGTCGTTTATGACTGTTGTAAGGACTTTATTTTCTTCCTGATAGTATAGGTTTTAATTGTTGGAGTTGTTTTTGTTTTCTGCATTTTATAACTGTTGTAGGGACTTTTCTATTCTTACTGTGAGTTTGGGTTATAGTTTCTGTTTTATTGCATATAGTTTGTAACTGGTTTTTTTTCTTGCATATCTATTTTGTTCCATGTGAGATGAAACGAACAGAATTCTCCTGTTTGAAGAAGAAGACAAAAAAATAATTAAGGATTCGAATATCTGACTGTCGAATGTTGGCACTTAATTACACAACAGTTCTTATCAAAATAACAGAATGGTAGCATACAGATATAAAAAACCTAAAGAATGATAAAAATACAAGATAGCTCATCCAGGTGAAAATCCTAAAAAAGAATCAAAACACCTCAATTCATTTGTCCGCTGATTTCTTCATAAAATGTAGATATAGTAACGAAAAACATAGTGGAAACACTACCCAAAACGATTTATTGGGATTAATTCAACAAAGAAAATTACCAACAAAAATATTTGACTACAATCCTGTTCCCTTTTAACAAATGAGACCTACCGAATTAGACTATTTACCGTGTTTGTAATAAAATGAGGAACACGACGGGTACCACATGTAGTGCAGGATCTGCTAACCCTTCCGGAGCACATGAGACCCCCCCCCTCCCTTCCCGTTTTTAGTGGGGTTCGTGTTGCATAGTTTTTATTTTTTTATGTTGTGTTTTATGTACTTATATTTGTCTGTTTGTCTTTTTTTGTCTTTTTCTCATTTTAGCCATGGCGTTACCAGTGTATTTTCGATCTATGGTATATTTCGCCCCTCTTGACAAACTAAAAGATTACAAATAACTGAACATAAAATCCCTATTTGAATCAAACAGGCTACAAATCAATAGATTATAGAACTAAATAAGGCAGTAGATCAATGTTATCCACGAAGAAAATAAAAATTTATGTGAAGAACTCATCTAGTTAAAAAAATAAAAAAAAAGGGCTTTCTTCGCTTGGAAAAAATAATATGATTAAAATGAAAATTCGAATATGAACAACAAATGTTTTTTTTTTTTTTAAATCTATGTATTAGAAATTTTGAATTGATGATTTTTGGCCACATCCCTAATTTTCATTTAATTTTTCATGTTGTAACTCTTTACCACAGACATTCTAAAAACGTTGGCATTTTGGGCGTATCTCATATATTCTGTTGACAAGCAACCAATATAATGGCGGAGATAAACTCATTAGATATACTGAATAAATAGCTTAAATCTTATCATAATGGAAATCAAACCTGTTTAACATGTAGTTAATTTTATACATATACACAGTTTAAATAAAACATAATGAAATGCGAATTTCTGGGTAAAATAATTATAATTTCTTCCTAGCGACATATTTTTGCCCATACCAACGGCAATTTGTTTTCTATTTTACAAGGTTTAATGTTTCATATGTTGCCACAAAAAAAAATCAAGGTGCACATTGTAAAAAGTAGCAAACTCCAAAGTAGATATCATGGATAAATATCAATGCTGAAATATCAACAAACTAAACTACAGACAAACAATAGTAATTCTTCAAGAGAATGAAGTAACAAAATGAGTCAATATGTGCAGTAAAAATGTACCATTGTCCTTACGGTGAAAATACTGGTTATTACATTTTTTCATGAATTGATATGTGTACATCTATATTTTCGTTTATACCGGGTATTGATGCTGTTAGCTGATGTTGTCTCTAGGTGACGTTCTTTTAAGTTTTTGTTATGCCCCCGCCATGGGTTCTCACAGTTTAGCAACAAGAATGAATTATGGACAAAAATATTTTTTAAGCGCTAAGAAATCTTAATATAAATTATCTAAAATACATATTAAGTAAATACACATGCATTAAAAGGTGTATTATCTTACAATTCGGTTTCAATTTTGAAAATGTTATACATTGTTTATATATAAAAATATGCATGACAAAAATTATTCTGTGAATTATTATTTCGAATTATTGTGCTGATAAATAAAACAAAATTAAAAACTTTATTAAGCAACAAATAATCGTCAGTAACTAATTGACCTTTTCTAATAATTTTTATTGTTCTGGTATAAAAAAAACTGTCTAGACACAACATTTGTCTTCTTGTCGCTAATAGTTTCTTCTTGTCACTAAAAGTCTTCTAATTTTGCTAAAAGTCGATTATGAGTGAGCGGAAGGGGCATTACTGTTGCTATCTGGTCCGTTTCCGCTTCCAAAACACATTCGTACCCTATACAATCGCACCATGCACGTTCGAATCCTATTCTGTTTTGGACAGGTTGAATCATTAAATGTACATTTGTATTTCAGATGTATATTTCAAAATATTTATATTTTCATGTATAAAAATTCATGATTTTTTTTAATGAAATATTTTTTTGGAGGATTAGATAAATAATTATTAAATGTAAATTATTTATGATTACTATTGGATATATTTACAAAGCTTATTTGGTTTTCTTGTAGTGTGCTTGAAAATCATGATAGCTGTTCAAACCATTGGCGTAAAGTGAAATGCAAGTAGTGTACTTCGTAGGTGAAAAACAATGAAGGTTTTTAACAGCTCGACCCCTTATTCTCGTGTGCATTTAAACAAGTGTTATCTACTTAACGAGTTTAAGTTAACGGATAACACACGGCTAATTTATATTTAAATTATGCAAATCATTATATTTTACAATCATAATTGACGTCGTAAGTTCCCGTGGTCACAATTTTCTATATTTCTTGGGTTTTTTTCAGGGCACCCCCAGATACCGTATTGTACGGGGATTCTTTATATAAAAAGATAAAATTATTGCGCTCTTTGTTGATGGTTAAAATAGGACTTATGCCACTGTTGATACATATTGAATATATCATATAACGAAAGCGGAAAGTGTTTTAGTGATTTTAGTATTTCAGTATTTTAGTAAGACTAAAATTTTACCCAAAATTAAACACATTTTTATCGAAAGCAAAATTATTACGTGTATCATCACGACATGTTTTACTCTGATTAAAGCAATTAGACACAGTGCATGTGTGTGCCGAATTTCATGTATAAAATAAAAGCCGTTTTGAAGAAATTAGCAATTAAAAACCCAAATCAAGAAAATTTTTTGGCATCGATTAAACACGGATTATCTGAGAATAATCTCATGCCATTAATCAGTTTGTAACTAACACTATTTGGTCATTGACAAGGACATTAGTCACTCAATACATTTCTAATTTTTGTATGTTTTATGGTTATTTTATTTGTTTTGAATAGCAAGCTAACTTTGTAGATTTTTATTTTTTCTTCGTAGGAATATGTTTTGTGTCTTTTTTTCAAAACTTTAAACTTTTTATTGACTAGATATTTTTGTTAAAATTGTAGAATAAGAATCAAATCGGAATGTTTCGTTTCACAACCGGAATATTGCACATCAATTCTATGTTACGGTCTTGCATTATGTTTTCTACCTAAATCCCCTCGGTGTGAAAGCCAACAAAAATGTGCCCCCAAATTATACACCATCAGACACAACTGCAGTAATTTCAAAGATGAATTGGTAATTGGTTTGTCCGAGCAAACCACTGAAGCCAATGACCTACATGTGCAAAGCATACATGTTAAATTTATCTACCAGTTTGTCCAAGCAAATCACTGAAGCCAATGACCTACATGTGCAAAGCATACGTGTTCAATCTATCTACCAGTTTGTCCGAGCAAACCCCTGAAGCCAATGACCTACATGTGCAAAGCAAACACATTCAATCTATCTACCAGTTTGTCCATGCAAACCACTAAGCCAATGACCTACTTGTGCAAAGCATACACGTTCAATATATCTGCCATGTTTGTCTGAGCAAACCACTGAAGCCAATGACCTACATGTGCAGAAAATACATGTTCAATCTAATTACCTGTTTGTCCGAGCAAACCACTAAAGTTAATGATCTACATGTGCAAAGCATACATGTTCAATCTATCTACCATGTTTCAAATTGAAATGGTTGTTTTGTCTACGATAATAATACAATTAAAAAAAATATCGGTAGTTTAAAATTATAGGATCAGCTATAAAAGGCCCCGACAAGACAAATTTTGAAACAATCCAAAGGAAAAAAACTTACGGTTTCATGTATGACCACAACAACAAAAAAATCAACAGACAGCGATCAACTACAACCACTGAATTACAGACTCCTGATTTTGAACAGACACATACAGATTTTGGCGGGGTTAAACATTTTCGAGATCCTTCGACCCCCCACTTACCTGGACAATGGTATAACAATACAACATAAGAACAATTTGCAAAGAAATAACAGTTGGCAATGGCTAATGTCATCAAATCGGCATAAATCACAAACACAACTAACATTGAGACAAAGGGCACAAAGTACCGATCTATAATTACTCACCGTGAGGATGCCACCATTTTATATTCGAAAAGGGGGTGGGGGAGCTGACGACAGGAAGTCTGTTTTCCTGATTGACCTTTTTTTTTATCTGTTGCTACGCATGCTTATTTTTCCCGCGACTTTGCTGCGCGAAAAATTATATTTACTTTTGTACACATTTATATCCTCAACTATCTTGCATTTAATGTTGCAGAATAATAATTTTCATCCTGTTTTGTGCAAAGTCATTTATTTTCAGTTCATATAAAGTCAACTTATTCAAAATCCTCTTCGCCTTCCTCCTTTCGAAATCAAATGGCTGTCCACTTACCGAAAGCTAACGAAAGTACGTCTTTAATAGTCTGAGAAAAGTAGGCCACAGACCACAATTAATTCCTCTATCAGTTCTTTATAACCTTTTGCATCATTAAAAAAATTGCACCATGCACTTTTGTCCAATTTTTTGTGTGTGTAATGTATTGTCCTAGTCCAAATATATATCCAAAATTCAGAAAGATTCAAGCAATCACTTTTACAAATTTAGCCAATACACATCCATACCCCTATGGACAAGTCAAGAGATGTTCCGAAAACTGTAAATATCACCTTTTTGCACTTGACCTAATCACTCATTCCATATCAAAATCAGTTAAAATACAACCTCCAAAAATTTATTTGACCTCTCTTCTTTCATTTCCAACCAAAAAGATTTAAGGAATGAGTGAGAAAAGGAAAGAAAAAAATTAAGAAAAAATACACTCTAATTAAAAGGAACTATATTCGTGGACAACGAAAAGCGGGGTCATTAATTGTGGTCTTGGGCCTATTAGGGGCCTAAAACTTGACCAATTCTAATAAAACTTGGCAGGATTCAAGCTTAGTATATTATAAAACAGGTTACAAAGTTTCAAAGCCATATGATACCAAATAAAAATAATGTGGCATTTTTTATATCTTAATTTTGGGTGCTGAATTGTGGCGTTGAATTAGAACAATTAAAACTATCAAATTTGAGCTTCTAAAAACCAAAAGATAACAAAACTAACACTTTTTAATGTCTCTATGTATAAGTTAACATCTATTTAAAGCAACAGAAAGCATATTTCATGTATCAGACTTATGCAAAATGGCCAGAAGTTAATTTTATATGAGCCTGTGCCAAAAAATAGAGGTTTTCAATTAGGGTGAGGCCTTATATCAAATGTAATATTTTTCACTTACCACAATTTTCTGAAGTTGTTAAGTTATCAAACAAACTTTAACAGGTTATAAATGTACTTTTGATGGAAATATAAGTTTCAAATAGCATAACGCATGTGGATAAAATGGTCTTTAGCAATGTTATGCTTAAAAAAACAGATTGCCAGTTTAGGCCGTTCCCCACATTTGCATATTTAAAAGCATATAAATGATATGGGAGATGGAGATATACTTCTTTTTGCTCAAATCTGTGCTCAGATATGATAAAACATGGAGCCTGGATGTAACAAGACTGTCACTTTCAACTATATATATACAGACAGTCTGGTCTGATGCAAAGTTTATTAACTTTACTGTTTAAAAACTGAATGAAATGTCAGCCTCAAAAGGCCAATATTTAAACCACTAGCTATCCAACAGAAGAAAGTAAAGGTAGTCTGTGAAACAGAAATGGTTAAGCAACCAGTAATAAGTGTTTTTGATGTAGGCTCAGTGCAATCTGTTTTGGAATACAACTTTTAAGGGCATAGAACTTCACATTTCACCTGCTGCGTATACTGACCGTTAGACTTAGACTATTAAAACAGCACATTTTGCACTCTTTTTATGTTTTTATCTACTTTTTTTTTGTGTTCAGAGTTCACAAATAAGTTAAACAACTGAAATAAATACCACAAACACAAATAGATATCAGAAAAAAACTGTCAGAGAGAAATTAAGCATGCTGTTTTTTGAAAAAATAGTGAAAAAAGTGAAAAAGCTACATTTTAGGCATTTAACCTGAAAAGTGACTTTTTCACAAAATTTCTATCAAATGAAAGTGAAAATCATTTCTTCTCATATAGTTTGACAAATCAATACCAATAGATCATTCAGAAAAGATGCCAAAGTAAAAATTCTAAATTTGCTGAAAATCACCTATTAGGGGCCTAAAACTTGACCAATTCTAATAAAACTTGGCAGGATTCAAGCTTAGTATATTATAAAACAGGTTACAAAGTTTCAAAGCCATATGATACCAAATAAAAATAATGTGGCATTTTTTATATCTTAATTTTGGGTGCTGAATTGTGGCGTTGAATTAGAACAATTAAAACTATCAAATTTGAGCTTCTAAAAACCAAAAGATACCAAAACTAACACTTTTTAATGTCTCTATGTATAAGTTAACATCTATTTAAAGCAACAGAAAGCATATTTCATGTATCAGACTTATGCAAAATGGCCAGAAGTTAATTTTATATGAGCCTGTGCCAAAAAATAGAGGTTTTCAATTAGGGTGAGGCCTTATATCAAATGTAATATTTTTCACTTACCACAATTTTCTGAAGTTGTTAAGTTATCAAACAAACTTTAACAGGTTATAAATGTACTTTTGATGGAAATATAAGTTTCAAATAGCATAACGCATGTGGATAAAATGGTCTTTAGCAATGTTATGCTTAAAAAAACAGATTGCCAGTTTAGGCCGTTCCCCACATTTGCATATTTAAAAGCATATAAATGATATGGGAGATGGAGATATACTTCTTTTTGCTCAAATCTGTGCTCAGATATGATAAAACATGGAGCCTGGATGTAACAAGACTGTCACTTTCAACTATATATACAGACAGTCTGGTCTGATGCAAAGTTTATTAACTTTACTGTTTAAAAACTGAATGAAATGTCAGCCTCAAAAGGCCAATATTTAAACCACTAGCTATCCAACAGAAGAAAGTAAAGGTAGTCTGTGAAACAGAAATGGTTAAGCAACCAGTAATAAGTGTTTTTGATGTAGGCTCAGTGCAATCTGTTTTGGAATACAACTTTTAAGGGCATAGAACTTCACATTTCACCTGCTGCGTATACTGACCGTTAGACTTAGACTATTAAAACAGCACATTTTGCACTCTTTTTATGTTTTTATCTACTTTTTTTTGTGTTCAGAGTTCACAAATAAGTTAAACAACTGAAATAAATACCACAAACACAAATAGATATCAGAAAAAAACTGTCAGAGAGAAATTAAGCATGCTGTTTTTTGAAAAAATAGTGAAAAAAGTGAAAAAGCTACATTTTAGGCATTTAACCTGAAAAGTGACTTTTTCACAAAATTTCTATCAAATGAAAGTGAAAATCATTTCTTCTCATATAGTTTGACAAATCAATACCAATAGATCATTCAGAAAAGATGCCAAAGTAAAAATTCTAAATTTGCTGAAAATCACCTATTAGGGGCCTAAAACTTGACCAATTCTAATAAAACTTGGCAGGATTCAAGCTTAGTATATTATAAAACAGGTTACAAAGTTTCAAAGCCATATGATACCAAATAAAAATAATGTGGCATTTTTTATATCTTAATTTTGGGTGCTGAATTGTGGCGTTGAATTAGAACAATTAAAACTATCAAATTTGAGCTTCTAAAAACCAAAAGATACCAAAACTAACACTTTTTAATGTCTCTATGTATAAGTTAACATCTATTTAAAGCAACAGAAAGCATATTTCATGTATCAGACTTATGCAAAATGGCCAGAAGTTAATTTTATATGAGCCTGTGCCAAAAAATAGAGGTTTTCAATTAGGGTGAGGCCTTATATCAAATGTAATATTTTTCACTTACCACAATTTTTCTGAAGTTGTTAAGTTATCAAACAAACTTTAACAGGTTATAAATGTACTTTTGATGGAAATATAAGTTTCAAATAGCATAACGCATGTGGATAAAATGGTCTTTAGCAATGTTATGCTTAAAAAAACAGATTGCCAGTTTAGGCCGTTCCCCACATTTGCATATTTAAAAGCATATAAATGATATGGGAGATGGAGATATACTTCTTTTTGCTCAAATCTGTGCTCAGATATGATAAAACATGGAGCCTGGATGTAACAAGACTGTCACTTTCAACTATATATACAGACAGTCTGGTGTGATGCAAAGTTTATTAACTTTACTGTTTAAAAACTGAATGAAATGTCAGCCTCAAAAGGCCAATATTTAAACCACTAGCTATCCAACAGAAGAAAGTAAAGGTAGTCTGTGAAACAGAAATGGTTAAGCAACCAGTAATAAGTGTTTTTGATGTAGGCTCAGTGCAATCTGTTTTGGAATACAACTTTTAAGGGCATAGAACTTCACATTTCACCTGCTGCGTATACTGACCGTTAGACTTAGACTATTAAAACAGCACATTTTGCACTCTTTTTATGTTTTTATCTACTTTTTTTTGTGTTCAGAGTTCATAAATAAGTTAAACAACTGAAATAAATACCACAAACACAAATAGATATCAGAAAAAAACTGTCAGAGAGAAATTAAGCATGCTGTTTTTTGAAAAAATAGTGAAAAAAGTGAAAAAGCTACATTTTAGGCATTTAACCTGAAAAGTGACTTTTTCACAAAATTTCTATCAAATGAAAGTGAAAATCATTTCTTCTCATATAGTTTGACAAATCAATACCAATAGATCATTCAGAAAAGATGCCAAAGTAAAAATTCTAAATTTGCTGAAATGCACCTATTAGGGGCCTTAAACTTGACCAATTCTAATAAAACTTGGCATGATTCAAGCTTAGTATATTATAAAACAGGTTACAAAGTTTCAAAGCCATATGATACCAAATAAAAATAATGTGGCATTTTTTATATCTTAATTTTGGGTGCTGAATTGTGGCGTTGAATTAGAACAATTAAAACTATCAAATTTGAGCTTCTAAAAACCAAAAGATACCAAAACTAACACTTTTTAATGTCTCTATGTATAAGTTAACATCTATTTAAAGCAACAGAAAGCATATTTCATGTATCAGACTTATGCAAAATGGCCAGAAGTTAATTTTATATGAGCCTGTGCCAAAAAATAGAGGTTTTCAATTAGGGTGAGGCCTTATATCAAATGTAATATTTTTCACTTACCACAATTTTCTGAAGTTGTTAAGTTATCAAACAAACTTTAACAGGTTATAAATGTACTTTTGATGGAAATATAAGTTTCAAATAGCATAACGCATGTGGATAAAATGGTCTTTAGCAATGTTATGCTTAAAAAAACAGATTGCCAGTTTAGGCCGTTCCCCACATTTGCATATTTAAAAGCATATAAATGATATGGGAGATGGAGATATACTTCTTTTTGCTCAAATCTGTGCTCAGATATGATAAAACATGGAGCCTGGATGTAACAAGACTGTCACTTTCAACTATGTATACAGACAGTATGGTCTGATGCAAAGTTTATTAACTTTACTGTTTAAAAACTGAATGAAATGTCAGCCTCAAAAGGCCAATATTTAAACCACTAGCTATCCAACAGAAGAAAGTAAAGGTAGTCTGTGAAACAGAAATGGTTAAGCAACCAGTAATAAGTGTTTTTGATGTAGGCTCAGTGCAATCTGTTTTGGAATACAACTTTTAAGGGCATAGAACTTCACATTTCACCTGCTGCGTATACTGACCGTTAGACTTAGACTATTAAAACAGCACATTTTGCACTCTTTTTATGTTTTTATCTACTTTTTTTTGTGTTCAGAGTTCACAAATAAGTTAAACAACTGAAATAAATACAACAAACACAAATAGATATCAGAAAAAAACTGTCAGAGAGAAATTAAGCATGCTGTTTTTTGAAAAAATAGTGAAAAAAGTGAAAAAGCTACATTTTAGGCATTTAACCGGAAAAGTGACTTTTTCACAAAATTTCTATCAAATGAAAGTGAAAATCATTTCTTCTCATATAGTTTGACAAATCAATACCAATAGATCATTCAGAAAAGATGCCAAAGTAAAAATTCTAAATTTGCTGAAATGCATCTATTAGGGGCCTAAAACTTGACCAATTCTAATAAAACTTGGCAGGATTCAAGCTTAGTATATTATAAAACAGGTTACAAAGTTTCAAAGCCATATGATACCAAATAAAAATAATGTGGCATTTTTTATATCTTAATTTTGGGTGCTGAATTGTGGCGTTGAATTAGAACAATTAAAACTATCAAATTTGAGCTTCTAAAAACCAAAAGATACCAAAACTAACACTTTTTAATGTCTCTATGTATAAGTTAACATCTATTTAAAGCAACAGAAAGCATATTTCATGTATCAGACTTATGCAAAATGGCCAGAAGTTAATTTTATATGAGCCTGTGCCAAAAAATAGAGGTTTTCAATTAGGGTGAGGCCTTATATCAAATGTAATATTTTTCACTTACCACAATTTTCGGAAGTTGTTAAGTTATCAAACAAACTTTAACAGGTTATAAATGTACTTTTGATGGAAATATAAGTTTCAAATAGCATAACGCATGTGGATAAAATGGTCTTTAGCAATGTTATGCTTAAAAAAACAGATTGCCAGTTTAGGCCGTTCCCCACATTTGCATATTTAAAAGCATATAAATGATATGGGAGATGGAGATATACTTCTTTTTGCTCAAATCTGTGCTCAGATATGATAAAACATGGAGCCTGGATGTAACAAGACTGTCACTTTCAACTATATATACAGACAGTCTGGTCTGATGCAAAGTTTATTAACTTTACTGTTTAAAAACTGAATGAAATGTCAGCCTCAAAAGGCCAATATTTAAACCATTAGCTATCCAACAGAAGAAAGTAAAGGTAGTCTGTGAAACAGAAATGGTTAAGCAACCAGTAATAAGTGTTTTTGATGTAGGCTCAGTGCAATCTGTTTTGGAATACAACTTTTAAGGGCATAGAACTTCACATTTCACCTGCTGCGTATACTGACCGTTAGACTTAGACTATTAAAACAGCACATTTTGCACTCTTTTTATGTTTTTATCTACTTTTTTTTTGTGTTCAGAGTTCACAAATAAGTTAAACAACTGAAATAAATACCACAAACACAAATAGATATCAGAAAAAAAACTGTCAGAGAGAAATTAAGCATGCTGTTTTTTGAAAAAATAGTGAAAAAAGTGAAAAAGCTACATTTTAGGCATTTAACCTGAAAAGTGACTTTTTCACAAAATTTCTATCAAATGAAAGTGAAAATCATTTCTTCTCATATAGTTTGACAAATCAATACCAATAGATCATTCAGAAAAGATGCCAAAGTAAAAATTCTAAATTTGCTGAAATGCACCTATTAGGGGCCTAAAACTTGACCAATTCTAATAAAACTTGGCATAATTCAAGCTTAGTATATTATAAAACAGGTTACAAAGTTTCAAAGCCATATGATACCAAATAAAAATAATGTGGCATTTTTTATATCTTAATTTTGGGTGCTGAATTGTGGCGTTGAATTAGAACAATTAAAACTATCAAATTTGAGCTTCTAAAAACCAAAAGATACCAAAACTAACACTTTTTAATGTCTCTATGTATAAGTTAACATCTATTTAAAGCAACAGAAAGCATATTTCATGTATCAGACTTATGCAAAATGGCCAGAAGTTAATTTTATATGAGCCTGTGCCAAAAAATAGAGGTTTTCAATTAGGGTGAGGCCTTATATCAAATGTAATATTTTTCACTTACCACAATTTTCTGAAGTTGTTAAGTTATCAAACAAACTTTAACAGGTTATAAATGTACTTTTGATGGAAATATAGGTTTCAAATAGCATAATGCATGTGGATAAAATGGTCTTTAGCAATGTTATGCTTAAAAAAACAGATTGCCAGTTTAGGCCGTTCCCCACATTTGCATATTTAAAAGCATATAAATGATATGGGAGATGGAGATATACTTCTTTTTGCTCAAATCTGTGCTCAGATATGATAAAACATGGAGCCTGGATGTAACAAGACTGTCACTTTCAACTATATATACAGACAGTATGGTCTGATGCAAAGTTTATTAACTTTACTGTTTAAAAACTGAATGAAATGTCAGCCTCAAAAGGCCAATATTTAAACCACTAGCTATCCAACAGAAGAAAGTAAAGGTAGTCTGTGAAACAGAAATGGTTAAGCAACCAGTAATAAGTGTTTTTGATGTAGGCTCAGTGCAATCTGTTTTGGAATACAACTTTTAAGGGCATAGAACTTCACATTTCACCTGCTGCGTATACTGACCGTTATACTTAGACTATTAAAACAGCACATTTTGCACTCTTTTTATGTTTTTATCTACTTTTTTTTGTGTTCAGAGTTCACAAATAAGTTAAACAACTGAAATAAATACAACAAACACAAATAGATATCAGAAAAAAACTGTCAGAGAGAAATTAAGCATGCTGTTTTTTGAAAAAATAGTGAAAAAAGTGAAAAAGCTACATTTTAGGCATTTAACCTGAAAAGTGACTTTTTCACAAAATTTCTATCAAATGAAAGTGAAAATCATTTCTTCTCATATAGTTTGACAAATCAATACCAATAGATCATTCAGAAAAGATGCCAAAGTAAAAATTCTAAATTTGCTGAAATGCACCTATTGGGGGCCTAAAACTTGACCAATTCTAATAAAACTTGGCATGATTCAAGCTTAGTATATTATAAAACAGGTTACAAAGTTTCAAAGCCATATGATACCAAATAAAAATAATGTGGCATTTTTTATATCTTAATTTTGGGTGCTGAATTGTGGCGTTGAATTAGAACAATTAAAACTATCAAATTTGAGCTTCTAAAAACCAAAAGATACCAAAACTAACACTTTTTAATGTCTCTATGTATAAGTTAACATCTATTTAAAGCAACAGAAAGCATATTTCATGTATCAGACTTATGCAAAATGGCCAGAAGTTAATTTTATATGAGCCTGTGCCAAAAAATAGTGGTTTTCAATTAGGGTGAGGCCTTATATCAAATGTAATATTTTTCACTTACCACAATTTTCTGAAGTTGTTAAGTTATCAAACAAACTTTAACAGGTTATAAATGTACTTTTGATGGAAATATAGGTTTCAAATAGCATAATGCATGTGGATAAAATGGTCTTTAGCAATGTTATGCTTAAAAAAACAGATTGCCAGTTTAGGCCGTTCCCCACATTTGCATATTTAAAAGCATATAAATGATATGGGAGATGGAGATATACTTCTTTTTGCTCAAATCTGTGCTCAGATATGATAAAACATGGAGCCTGGATGTAACAAGACTGTCACTTTCAACTATATATACAGACAGTATGGTCTGATGCAAAGTTTATTAACTTTACTGTTTAAAAACTGAATGAAATGTCAGCCTCAAAAGGCCAATATTTAAACCACTAGCTATCCAACAGAAGAAAGTAAAGGTAGTCTGTGAAACAGAAATGGTTAAGCAACCAGTAATAAGTGTTTTTGATGTAGGCTCAGTGCAATCTGTTTTGGAATACAACTTTTAAGGGCATAGAACTTCACATTTCACCTGCTGCGTATACTGACCGTTATACTTAGACTATTAAAACAGCACATTTTGCACTCTTTTTATGTTTTTATCTACTTTTTTTTGTGTTCAGAGTTCACAAATAAGTTAAACAACTGAAATAAATACAACAAACACAAATAGATATCAGAAAAAAACTGTCAGAGAGAAATTAAGCATGCTGTTTTTTGAAAAAATAGTGAAAAAAGTGAAAAAGCTACATTTTAGGCATTTAACCTGAAAAGTGACTTTTTCACAAAATTTCTATCAAATGAAAGTGAAAATCATTTCTTCTCATATAGTTTGACAAATCAATACCAATAGATCATTCAGAAAAGATGCCAAAGTAAAAATTCTAAATTTGCTGAAATGCACCTCTTAGGCCACAGACCACAATTAATTCCTCTATCAGTTCTTTATAACCTTTTGCATCATTTAAAAAATTGCACCATGCACTTTTGTCCAATTTTTTGTGTGTGTAATGTATTGTCCTAGTCCAAATATATATCCAAAATTCAGAAAGATTGAAGCAATCACTTTTACAAATTTAGCCAATACACATCCATACCCCTATTGACAAGTCAAGAGATGTTCCGAAAACTGTAAATATCACCTTTTTGCACTTGACCTTATCACTCATTCCATATCAAAATCAGTTAAAATACAACCTCCAAAAATTTATTTGACCTCTCTTCTTTCATTTCCAACCAAAAAGATTTAAGGAATGAGTGAGGAAAGGAAAGAAAAAAAATTAAGGAAAAATACACTCTAATTAAAAGGAACTATATTCGGACAACGAAAAGCGGGGTCATTAATTGTGGTCTTGGGCCAGTATGATCATAAACATCATTACTGTAAAAACTAGGATTCTACTGGTACAGCATTGTTTTCTCACTGACTGAATTACGTCGAAAGTCTTAGAGAAAATGGTTATAATACATACTTTATATGCCTGTCCCAAGTCAGGATCGAGCCGGTATTTGAGTGGTTGTCGTTGATTCATGCCTTTTAAATTTATTTTTCTTAAATTGTTTTGTTATAAATTAGGCCGTTAGTTTTCTCAAATGAAGTGTTTCAAATTTTTCATATCGTGGCCTTTTATATCCGACCATACGGTTTGAGTTTTTTCTCATTGTCGAAGGCTGTATGGTTGCCTATACTTGATTACTTCCACATCTCCTAACTTTTATATTATACAACAAGTTTTACTTCAAATTAACATAATCAATGTTCCATATGTAAATGAGTTAGGGTCAGATCGACTCTGCTACAAAGAGATGTACACCTTGCTACGATTACATCTCTGCCACAAAGGGATGTACACCCTGCTACGACTCCATCTCTGTCACAAAGAGATGTGCACCTTGCTACGATACCATCTCTGCCACAAAGAGATGTACATCTTGCTACGATTCCATCTCTGCCACAAAGAGATATACACCTTGTTACGATTCCATCTCTGCCACAAAGATATCTACACCTTGCTACGATTCCATCTCTGCCACAAAGAGATGTACACCCTGCTACGACTCCATCTCTGCCACAAAGAGATGTACACCTTGCTACGATTCCATCTCTGCCACAAAGAGATGTACACCTTGCTACGATTCCATCTCTGCCACAAAGAGATGTACACCTTGCTACGATTCCATACACCAAATATATTTAACCCACAACTTTTATAATCTGAGATACGGACTTGATCACTAAAACTTAACATTGTTCAGTGATCCACGAAATGAGGTCGAGGTCAGGTGAACCATATCTGACGGACATACAAACCTTGCAAGGATACCATATATTAGTATCCAAATATAGTTATCCTAGAATTCATAATAAGTGAGACATTAACATGACGAAAAAAGCTATAAAGTTTTTCAGCAGTCACTAAACGAGGATAATGAGGTTGTGTTGGAGTAGTTTAAGTTGTATACCTGTATGAATAACAGAGTCGAATGCTTTTCTGAGATCTACAAAGCATGCAAAAAGTTTACCATTTTTGCTATTAATACACTTGTCAATTAAAGTCTTAAGAACAAATATATGATCGCATGTTCTTGATTTTTTTGTAAATCCAATTTGGCATTTACTTATGATATCATGTTCTTCAAGAAAGTGGTCTAGTCTATTATTTAAAACACAATTAAATAATTTACCTATACAGGTGTTAATAGCAATACCTCTATAATTTTCTGGTTTGCATGGATCACCAGACTTAAAAACCGGGGTTATATATGCTGATGACCATTGTAGAGGATAAAATCCTGTTGAGAATACAAGATTATATAGTTTTTGTAACAATGGAACTAAAACTGATGAACCTGCCTTTAACATTTCTGCAGGAATACCATCTAAACCTGATGCTTTTCCATTTTTAAGTTTTCTCACAGAGTTTGCAATTTCTGTATTTGAGATTCTAAAATCTAATTTACAAAATTGTTTTACTTTCTCCAATTTTTCTACCTCAGACTTTATTTAATGTATTCTATTACTATGTAAATTTGATGGCTTATTGAGCTCTGGAAAATATTCATGCCAATCATCTGGCTTGGCTGAATCTAGAGTGTTATCATTTTTACGTTCTTTAAGTGAATTTATGAGTTTCCAATATTTCTTGGGATCATGATCCCTTAACTGATCAAGCTGATCTAAAACTTGTTGCTTAAAATGTCTTTTTTTATACCTTCGCAATTTGGTATATTCTCTGTAACATTTGAAATATGATCCTCTTATAATTGGATTAAAAGGATATTTAGAAAGTAATGCTCCTTTATCCATCAAAAATGTTCTTTTCCTCTTTAAATCTGAATCAAAATATTTACATTTTTTTGTCTTTTTTTTATTTTTAATACTTTTTTTTTAAAATACAAGCTTTTGAAGCATCTAATTTAAGTATATCAGCAAACAGGGTAGCTGCTTTTTCTGAATCAAAATCTTGCTTTAGAAAATCATCTATTTTAGCCTTGCAAAGTGGGTGGCATAGAGCATCTCTAAATTTTATTGGCGAGGAGTTACTCCAAATGTATCCTCCTGTTAAATCAGTCATATTTATATTATATTTTGATGAATTCTTAATATAAGTTGCCATAATATTGATAGAAAGCTTGCAATGACAATCAAAAAAAGTTGGTAAAAAATCTGAAACCTCAAAACTAAGTATATTTGACATTAAACCTTCTGATACTACTACATAATCAACTACACTAGATCCGACTGGCTTATGGCAAGTAAATTTACCAAACAAGTCACCAAACACTTTTCCATTCAAAATGCTCATATTAGCGGAAATACAAAATTCTGTTAATTGTTTACCTCTGGTATCTACTTTCTTATCATAACTATTTCTAATATTTTGTACAATGTCATATTCATAGTTATTACATAATGGTGTGTGACTATCATATACATCATTTTCTATAAAATCTGGTTCTGCACCTGACCTGGCATTTAAATCACCACAGAGTATAATGTTTCCTTTCATTTTGTATTTATTAATAATATCTCTTTCAATTAAATCTAATATGTCATCATCAGTTTGATGTAAATAACAAGAGGTACTTGGTATTATATATGCTAAACAGAGCTAAATATCTTTGGCAAAGTTAAAAAAATCTTTATCCAATATAATCCATTGATAGTCCTTGCAAGTGTTTTCTAAAATGTTCACCCCTTTTCGAATATTGTTATTGATAAGTATGCCAAGTCCCCCATAAAATCTCTAATTTGATGACTGAGGTCTGCATACAGGAAAATAATTAAAACCTTCTATATCAATAGATGTATTGTAGCCAATGTGAGTTTCACATAAAAGTATTATATCATAACTGTTCACTTGATTGATAAAGTTTTGATCTTGAAGCTTATTATATGTTTTTGAATTAAGCCCTCCAACATTCCAAACACAAAAAGTCAGGTTATGAATACTTAAATCATTTCTTCTAGGCATTGTATCAAAATATATTTTGTTAAAATGAGTCTAAGTATGATATTATTGAATAAATATTTTAAAATTACACCAATTTTGCTCCAAAAAGGGCCCTTCACTCAGAATTAATAGAGTATGTAATTAACTTGAAAATAAAATAATATGGAACAACAAAAACAATAAAAAAACAACAACAAAAAACAACAAAAACAACAACAAAAAATTAAAAAATATAATGAATAAGTGTCTCTTTGCTAAATTAATATACAATGTCTACTTTTAATAAATTAACTTAGTTAACTACTAAATTAGAAATATAATTGTAAAATTTGTTACAATCTTTTAATCTTAATGCTTTGGACAATTACTTATTAGTAAAATGTTTTATTAGATAAAGCAATAAAGTTCAATATTAGTATCCACCAGGACGGTCTCCTCTGTATCCACCCCGATATATGTTCGAGCCAGGTCCATCTCTCCATGTATTGTTCGAGTTAGAATAATTTCCTCTGTTATTTGAGTTAAAATAATCTCCTCTACCTCTGTGACCTAAGTAATCACTTCTACCTCTTTTACCTGAGTATTCACCTCTACCTCTATAACCTGAGTATTCACCTCTACCTCTATAACCTGAGTATTCACCTCTACCTCTATACATGTAATTTGAATTGTTGTGTTTGCTAAGCGTTACGCGTTTCGGAAGGTCCAATACCTCATCAATGGTATCTCTTATATTCGATGCAAAAAGTGAGACCCCATGTGAGGTTAAGTGTACACCATCATCTCCAACATATCTTTTAAGAGCCTCCCCCTTGTAGGCTAAATTGCTGTTATCACACATGTATATAGCTTCGTCATTTTGAAAATTTTCCTTTAGCATTGCACTTAGTTGAAACGATTTGTTGTTAATTGTACTATTATCTAATCTCGGGGTGGGCAATGAAATAATGATTTTTGTACTAGCAAATTTCCCCTTGAGGACTTGTATAATATCCTCCATTTTATCAACGCAATCTTGTGGGCTGTGTGTTTTAATGTCATTCGTCACAGAGTGTAGTACAAAAGCATCTGGTTTTGTTGTAAACTCGAGCTCTGAAACGGTAGTTTCTGTTTCTTGCAACGTATATGCAGTTAATTTTTCGGCTGTAAATTTGGATGAAAGTTTTTTTGTATCAATTTTGTCGATGTTTGATGTCCCAATAATTACTACATGTGGAACATTTAGCTTTAAGTTCTCTTCAAAATCTTTCTGTTCTGTGACATTTCTATTTTTTTTGCCATGTACCTCTTGAAATGGTTGTCCAGAACTGTCATCCCGGCTCTCATGTAATTTTCTTCTACTTGCCTTTTCAGAGAAGCACACTGTGTCTCTAATGATTTAATGAATAATGATTTGTCGCTCAAAGCATGTTTTGTGTCTTCGTTTAACTTCAACACTTTTTCAGCTTTTAGTTCATGCTTTTGTTTTAGTAAATCATATTTATGCTCTACTTTAGCTTTTTGAATTTCATTTTCTAATGTATTCTTATAGTTGATATCTTTCAGTTGAGCTCTCAGATCTGAATTTTGTTTTTCTCGTTCTATTAAACTTGAAGTAGCTTTATCAAATTTATCTAAAAGTTGTGAAAATCTGTCATTTGATGTTTCAATGTGTCTAGTAATTACGTCATTCATCTTACTAATATTGTCATTTTGTTGTGAGAAAACCTTATCAAGAGCATGCGTAAATTGTGTCTCTAGCTGGCTCATAAATTTCTCAACACCTGAGTCTTGTTGAAGAAAAGGAACTAACATATTGGTTGGAGTTACTTGACAGCAAAAGTCTTGTTTATTGTTGTTCATATCAATATCACTGTCCCCAGTAGATTTTACAGTTGTTTCATCTTGATCTTTGATTGTCTTAACCTGTGTTTCTTGATTTACATAATTACTAGCTTTCTTAGCTGTTTTTGTTGACATTGTTTTGTAGTTGGGTATCTGGCATTGAAAGTGAGGTCAAATTGTTGTAATCAACTATCTGTGATACTAACAATTTAAGTGCTGGGAAGTCTCTGTTGTAGAAAAGATCATATTTGGTTCCTTGAATTTGTACAACCCCTGTATTGATGTGAAATGTCAATTTGTATATAAGGGGGATAACCTTGGTTGCTAAATCAATACAAATGGTTTTTTTCCCACTTTTATTTTTTGTCCAATCTTTTGGTTCATCATTCAATACAATTATATATTCCTCGTTCTTCCCATAACCCTCATAGTAATGTTAGGATAAAGCTTTTATCCATGGAAGAATTCTATTGGCATTTACCCTAAATGCCACCATATTTGCATCAGGTTTGTACAAGTCTAAATTTATTTCTTCAAATTTAAGGTCTTTTGCTTTTAGACCTGTGGGTGTGGTAAGTTTATCTGGGATACAATCTTTAGGATATTCGGCTGAACAACTTGTCAATGAAAGATCATATTTGTGATTATCGGCCGGTGACTGAGGTGGAATTATATCTTCATCACTTTGGTTATCTAGTGCAGACATTGTTTATATTAAATTTCAATGATGAGAAAGGTTTGTTATATGTAATGCCTCATATTTTACACACCGATGGGGTAAATAACATTGGATTCGTGTGGTTTTCACTTGTCTATCTCATTATTTTTTCATGGGCGCAGCCATTGTACCGGAAGTCATGCATTCGAATATATTATGCCTGTACCAAGTCAGGAATATGACAGTTTTTGTCCATTCGTTTTTGATGCGTTTTGTTATTTGATTTTGCCATGTGATTATGGACTTTCCCAATTGATCTTCCTCTAAGTTCAGTATTTTTGTGATTTTACTTTTTTTTAGATCTAAGATGAACACATAAAAGTTTCTCTGTTGTGACCTTTTGTGACGTAACATCTGACCTATCAAAAAATGTATACCGACTTATAAGAATCTTCCGTATTTACTTGCTAAGAAATTAATGAAAATGGTTCTTGGACATTGGTCAAATCTACTGTTTGCCTAGTGGGATCATTTTTAAGACAAAGTATCAAAACTACATCCAAAGAACTGAAATCAAGCATGCATACAGAGGTACAACGTCCATAAAAGTGCAAGGGCTAAATAATAATTAGTTTAAATTATGCTGCTGGCATTGATAACAATCTTTATTTTTTTTTTTCATTTGACCATGATGTATTTCCTAACATGGAACAAACATACTCTTCAATATGTTAAAGATTATGGAATTAATACCAAGAACACATAAGACTAAGATTCATGACAAGTAATTGAAAAATATGACTGTGTTAACAAAACCTAGAACAGTTATTTTTCTAAAACATAAAATCTAAGTGTATGTGTTATGATTGTTTCAGATAAAATGCATTAACTATTTGACTAATCACTTCCTGTCAAGCCTTACCACATTTTCAGGAGCATATGCTTGTATGTACTCTGAGTTCAAAGTGTTGTTTTCTAATGGCCATAGTTAATTCCTTCTGATGAACCTTAAGAAAAGACGATACTCTGTTGTAGATCTTGTCACAGCAAAATAAATCAATAGCCTTTAAAGACTTCATTTGTTTATCATGTTTACTGTACGATTGATGAAAGTATTTTTCACAGAAAGTAATACCATGGAAGTCCACACTCAAGGACTAATATTAAGAGGGTTACTAAATTGGCAGTGTTTATAGTCCCCTTAATAAATATTCAAAGGGAGAACTATAAATGTAACAGAGAAATGAACTCGCAATGTCAATTTTTAAATTTCCATTAACCTATCGATAGGTGAAATATCTCTACAAGTTATATTTTACCAACCAGAGGACCAAATCATTTAAATGTCTTAAATATGTTTGGATAAACACTAGTAGCAAGGTAGGCAGGGAAACCATAAACACACATACAAGTCAGGAGTCTGTAATTAAGTGGTCGCGTTTGTTACATTTTTGTTTTTCGTTTTTTTGTTTTGTACATAAATTAGGCCATTAGTTTTCTCGTTTGAATTGTTATACATTGGCTTTTCGGCGTCTGTTATAGCTGGCTATGCGGTATGGGCTTTGCTCACTATTGAAGGCCATACGATGACCTACAGTTGTTAACTTCTGTGTCATTTGGTTTCTTGTGGAGATGTGTCTCATTGGCAATCATACCACATTTTCTTTTTTAAATTTTACATTATAAACACTAGTATAAGTAGCAGGAGTAGGAAGGGAAACCCTAAACAAACATGCACGTACATTATAAACACTAGTATAAGTAACGGGGATAGGTTGGGAAACCCTGAACAAACATGCACGTGCATTATATACACTAGTATAAATCACGTTGACATGCACGTACATTATAAACACTAGTATAAGTAACGGGGATAGATAGGGAAACCCTAAACAAACATGCACGTGCATTATATACACTAGTATAAATCACGTTGACATGCACGTACATTATAAACACTGGTATAAGTAACAGGGATAGATAGGGAAACCCTAAACAAACATACATGTTCATTATAAACACGAGTATAAGTAACAGGGATAGGTAGGGAAACTGGAAACAAACATGCACCCAATCTAATTAAAAACCGATCTCTCATCGCTCCTGTTTCTGATATGTCGCGTGGGAGATCTAACGAAACCCGCTTTGAGGTCACATGTGAGTGACCTCGTAGGTGTGTCTTTTTCGACCAATGAAATTGAGTCTTCCACGATCTTGGAAGTTTAACGTAAGGCAAAGGGATGTAACTCATTTTATTTACGACGAAATCGTCAGTCAAAATAATTCATAAACTTTTTTGATTGGCTTATTAATAGGTCGTCAACTCATTTGCATATCTTTATAAATTCATAACTTTTAGTTCACTCACATGTGACCTCAAAGCCGGTTTCGTTAGATCTCCCACGCGACATATCAGAAACAGGAGCAATGAGAGATCGGTTTTTAATTAGATTGACATGCACCTACATTATAAACACTAGTATAAGTATCGGGAGTAAGTAGGGAAACCCTAAACAAGCATGCACGTACATGATAAACACTTGTATAAGTAAAAGGAGTAGGTAGAAAAACCCAAACCAAACCTTCACGTAAATTAAAAACAATACTATAAGTAACGGGGGTAGGTATTGAAACCCTAAACATGCACGTACATTATAAACACTTGTATAAGTAACGAGGGTAGGCAGATAAACCCTAAATAAACATACACGTACATTATAAAAACATGTGTAAGTAACAGGGGTAGGTAGGGAAACTAGAAACAAACATACACCTACAATATAAACACTAGTATAAGTAACAGAAGTAAGTAGGGAAACTAGAAACAATTATACCCCTACATTATAAACACTAGTATATGTAACAGGGGTAGGTAGTGAAATTCTATACAAACATGCTCCTACATTATAAACACTTGTATAAGTAACAGAAGGAGGTATGGAAACTGGAAACAAACATACCCCTACATTATAAACACTAGTAAAAGTAACGGGTTAGGTAAAGACACCCTAAACAAATATGCACGTATGTTAAAACACTAGTATATGTAACAGGGGTAGGTAGTGAAACCCTAAACAAACATGCACCTACATTATAAACACTAGTATAATTAAAGAACCTTAGTGAGCACGCTCACATACCCCACGTCCCCACATTGTCATTGGAGAAATTAAATAAGTATAAGAAAAAATATTGAATAATAATTTCCTGTCAATATACATAGTATGTCCTTATTATCTACAAAATTTCATGAAATTCTGTTGTGTGTTTTCAGAGGAGTTGAGATGACAAACTGTTGCAGTAAAACATTAAGGTAAATAAGTTCAAAGGGACGTAACTGCTAGAAAAAAAATTGTATCGCAATTTCCCCTCGATATGCACAACTACATAGTATGTCCTTATTATCTGAAAAGGTTTCGTGAAATTCTGTTGTGTGGTTTGAGAGGAGTTGCGATGACAAACTGTTGCAGTAGTACATTAAGTAAATAAGTTCAAAGGGGTGTAACTCCTAGAAAAAAAAATTGAATCGCAATTCCCCGTTGATATGCACAACTACATAGTATGTCCTTATTATCTGAAAAGGTTTCGTGAAATTCTGTTGTGTGGTTTGAGAGGAGTTGCGATGACAAGAAACAGGACTGACGGACTGACGGACGGACGGACGGGTCAAAAACATTATACCCTCCGCAACTTCGTTGCGTGGGGTATAATCAAAAGGAGTAGGAAGAGAAACCCAAACCAAACATTCACGTAAATTATAAACAATAGTATTAGTAACGGGGGTAGGTAGTGACACCATAAACAAACATGCACGTACATTATAAACACTAGTATAAGTAACGGGGATAGGTTGGGAAACCCTGAACAAACATGCACGTGCATTATATACACTAGTATAAATCACGTTGACATGCACGTACATTATAAACACTAGTATAAGTAACGGGGGTAGATAGGGAAACCCTAAACAAACATGCACCTACATTATAAACACTAGTATAAGTAACGGAGAAAGGTAGCGAAACCGTAAACAAACATGCACGTACATTAAACAACTAGTATAAGTACAAAGGTGTAGATTAAAAATTACACCACTCCAGGCCCTTTTGTTTTCCACGTAATTAATATTGCCAATAAATCATAACACATTATTTTTCGTTGTTTTCTATAGCAAACACAGAAATTAATAACGTTAAACATTGTTTAAAAGTTTTGCGACAGGAGACCTTTGGGAATTCATAAACTTACTAGTTTTTTTGTTTAATGATATAAATCCTGAGTGTTGCCTGAATGAAATCCGTGTAAATGTTATAGATTAGGAGGTACATGTACCTTTTCTTTGTACATAATTATGTCAAAAAGTGATTATATGCAAAGAATAAAACTAACGAATTTACAAACTTTTCAAAAATGATGTCCAAATTGGCCATCATCATCATAATACAAAGATAAAAGTTAATGAGACAAAATCATATACAGATACTGTTCTTCTTTCATGTATCAAACTGATAAAAAAAAATACTACCGAGATGAAAGGCCCAGCTTTGTATTGTACTAACGGGATAAAAATAATGAATAACTAGAACACACCCGTGATATCGCGGGTCCGTGACTGAATTAAAGTATATAACTATGCGCAAGCCTTATCTTAGTATTAGTACTGTTATCTGATGTTTGCTATAGAAAACAACGAAAAATAATGTGTTATGATTTTCAGAACGGAAAAATGAAGCCAGTATGATAAATTCTAAAAAAAAAATTACATTTTTATCGATTAGTATCAGATGTCGATGCGTTGAATGGATTTCTACCAAAATGTCACAATAAAACCTGATTTGATCGATATAGGAAGATGTGGTATGAGTGCCAATGAGACAACTCTCCATCCAAGTTATAATTTATAAAAGTAAACCATTATAGGTCAAGGTACGGGCTTCGACACGGAATCTTGGGTCACACCGAACAGCAAGCTATACAGGTCCCCAAAAGTTATAAGTGTAAAACCATTCAAACGGGAAAACCAATGCCAATAAATGGGGCTTAAAAATATATATACATACACTAGTTGTTTATCTTGGTAAAATGTTTTAATCACATGTAAAATTACTTAAAAGATTAATATGTAAAAAAAATCACAAAACGCTAATCTGTTCTACAGTAACGAATGAAATTGTATTGAAATGAACAGAAACATTCTTTGATATTATATAATTCGTAAAAGTTTCAGCTTAAAACTTCATACTAGTCTTCCATTTAGCCTGTTCAAAATACTAAATAATTACATTAGCTGTAAGTTTCATTATGACACTTTATTCTGATTGGCTAACTGCACATCACGTGTTATTCCGTAAGCAATTGCATTGCTAAATAAAACTTTTCATTCGTGATAACACGTGGTCCCACAATAAAGTGCACAGGTGAATTAAATAAAACAATAATAAAATTCGTGTTTTCATGATCATTGCTAAAAAATGTAATTATAAGTATTGAATGCTTCTTTTTGTAACTTCATAGGGTTGTAAAAGCGTTGACCGTTCGCACATTTTTAGTATGAAGCGCTTCAAAATGTACTTGGGTCAACGCTTTTACACCCCAATGAAGTTACAAATAGAAGCATTCAATTCTTAAATAAACAGCTGCGACATGAGCGCATGATACGCCCTTCGTCTTGTGTTCAATAATCATAAATAATTTCTGAGATACAGTGAGACTTGTGAAAACACGCATTTTTTTAACAAAAAACTGCATAATAACTCTAAAATAGAATTTCGAATCATCACCAAAAAGTATACAGATCTTAAGGTAAATATAACTAAAAAGTGTTTAAAGTTTTAAGCAATAATCATAAATTGTTTTTGAGATAAAGCGTGACATATGAAAGTCATCCCCCACCGCCACCCCCCCCCCCCCTTTTTTTTTTTACAAACAAATCAATATTTCTAAATTAAAATTTTGAATCTTAAGATTAATATAACTAATAAGTGTGTAAAGTTTTAAGTAATAAGCATAATTTTTTTTTGAGATATGGCGCGACATGTAAAAAACCCATCCCCCTTTTTTTCAAAATACTCAATCACTCAAAAATGAAATATTGAATCATCACCAAAATTATACAGATCTTAAGATTGATATAATTAAGAAGTATGTAAAGTTTTAACAATGATCATAAATCGTTTTTGAGATATGGCGCGACATGTGAAAAAAAAACCACACACCCCTGTTTTAGTTACAAAGTCCCGTACTCAAAAAGTTTTTATTTTATTTTCGCTAAAGGGTATACAGATCGTTTGACCATCATTTTCAAGTTACGGTGCGACATGTTTACGCCGGACAGACGGACGTACGGACGGACGGACAGACGGACGCCGGTCATTTGTATAACGTCAAAATTGTTGACGGGCGTATAAAAAGTATCTTCAAAAGAGAATAAAGAATGGAAATTAACTCTGGAAGCGATACCGTGAACTTTTATGTGACGTACATTTTGTCAATCAATATGACTATAGGATAGTTCAACAATTGTTGGTGTTCGGACTCAATGCAAGATGAACATTCCTATCGCCTTTATTCTCATAGGCGGATTTAGGGGGGCAGGAGCCCCCCCCCCCCCCCTTTTAGGAAAAAAATTTGGTTGCTTATATAGGGAATCACAGAAACGTGACTGGAGTGGGCCCCCTCTTAGGTCAGTCAGTGGGCCCCCACTTATGAAAATTTCTGGATCCGCCACTGATTCTATATCCACAACCTGCCTTTATCCTATATCCACACCCTCTAATGCTCATAGACACATATTTTTTATTAGTTCTGGATTTCTCAACACACAAATACATCGGCAAGTGAATGCAAACAAAAACAACATTTGACGGCATTTAGAGTTGGATTTTCACAAACCATTTGTTGAAAGGCGCAGAATTGTCTGAATATATATTTGTTTATTTGGTCATACTTTTCTTCGGTAAGTTTTGTTTTGTTTATTTTTTGGATAAAATATAAACTTTGTGTTATATATATCATCAGAAATTGATATAATTAACGCTTTAAAACAGATATATTACCAAATAAACTTATGAGAGTTCTGCTTCTATTGGTACTAATTGTGATTAAAATCATACATGAAATAGTCCCTAAATATTTGTTATGAAGAAGAAAAAAAACATAGATTTTCATGATATATATAAAACAACAAATTGTAGGCGACAGATACTTCTGACCATCATACTGGCTTGACGGTTTTTGAAGTAACGTTCCTAAATGTTCTAAAAACTTATAAATATAAATACATTTATGTACTTCCAATAACTTCAATTGCAATTTGAGCATTTGAACTCAATTTCATACTAAATAATGTATCGTCACTTTTTTATTTGGTCAAAGTTTTTATTTCATTTTCTGACTCTTGATAAAGACAAATGTACATGTACGGTACGAGCATAGTTATTACGTTCAGGTATACGCGTACGGTTCAAATACTCATATTGTCTGAACATAAACATGGAGAGTTGTTGAAATATTTTTTGTTATACTTGTACTCATCATATATAATTATAGATTATTACATGGCATTTTCCATATGGCCCTGGTATCAGCCCTAGACTCTCATATCAAGCCAGAGGGCTTTAGCCCGAGGGCTTGATATGGGTCGTGGGCTGATACCATGGACCATATGGAAAATGACATGTTATAATTTATTTATCACATATTTTCAAGCAGGAGAAAACAAACAGCTTACAACAAATTATGTTTGATATGTCATCAAAAATCAAAAGATATTCAACGAAAAAAATAAATAAATGTATCAATGTGAGTTAAAAAAAAAAGTATCACAGTAGGTTAACAACGTTTTGTGAAAAGTTTCAGAAATAATTAACAATAAACATATTAATTCTAAGAATTGCAAATATTAAACGACTTTAAAGTGTTAAATTACAAATGTTAAAACATGCTTAGGAAGAATCCTATATCGATACTCATTCCAGTGTGGCGTCATATATTTTCTAAATTCTTCATGACGTCAAAATTTTACGGGAACTTTTGTGATTTCTACTTTTTTCTTCTACAGCACATTTGTAACTTTTTAAATTTCTTTTCATTGTGTTCAACTTGTTTACAAATAGCCTTTGATTGACAGATTACCGGAAGTTAAACTCGGGGGCTTGATATGGATTTCGAGGGCTGATATCGATATCGGCCCCGAGGGCTGATAACCAACCTTGACTTCCGGCTATTATTGGCCATGCAAAAACGTACATATCAGTACAAAATATGTGATAATACACAATACAGAACCACATCCGCGTTTTATTTATTCAATTCATCTTTCATTCTGAAACAAATTCATTCCTTTTTTTAAAACAAAACAAACATAGACCGTTGGTTTTCCCGTTTGAATGGTTTTACACTAGTAATTTTGGTGCCCTTTATAGCTTGTTGTTCGGTGTGAGCCAAGGCTCCGTGTTGAAGGCCGTACTTTAACCTATAATGGTTTACTTTTTAAATTGTTATTTGGATGGAGAGTTGTCTCATTGGCACTCACACCACATCTTCCTATATCTATGAAAAGCAATAACTGATGGGAATCTGCTGAGCACCGCAAAATGCATAAATGTGTGGTATTCTTCATTATTTTGATTTCAAACAAGAACATGATGGTTCAAAGTCTACTTTTGAGATCTACGGACCGTTTTGGCGGCTGTGGAGCCTAACAGATACTGAATGGAAATGTTACTTATGTTTTATAGATATTAGCAAAGGAAATTTAAATCTAAATTTTAATATAGGCTCTAAATTATGTCTCCAGCATATACATAAAGGGAACGCTATGTTGGAGTTCGTGTGGATGAACAAATGTTTACTAAAGAATAAAAATAGTATAACAACTAGATAACTTTTCAAAAATGCTGTCTGTTTGATAGATAGAAAATCGCAACACAAAGATCATACTTATGGTGATAAAGCAAATATATTGCCTTTTCATTTATCAAAAATATGATTTATGATGACAAGTTATACTTTCTAAGAACAAAAGTCCATGCTTTTAGTAAGATCTATAATATCGGGTGTTAAAAACAGAACATTGATCTGTTGAAAATAAAAAAAAAAATTGTTTGGACTTTAACGGTGCTTTTTTGTGGACTTTAGCGGAACTTGTTGTTGTGGACTTTAACGGTGTTTTCTTGTGGACTTTAGCGGAGGTCATTTTGTGGACTTTAGCGGAAAGTTTGTGAACTTTAACGGCGTTGTGGACTTTAAAGGAAAATTGTTGTGGACTTTAGCGGTGTTGTGGACGTTAGAGGAATTGTGGACTTTAACGGTGCCACAGGGCTTCTATTGAATATACACCTGTGTCAGAGACATAAATTTCAGTGTGACATGTATGAATTATTCTATGACTCTGTAAATCACAACATGTTATAATTAGCTTTAATCGACACCTTGCACACAAGAAGTTGTTACACTCCAGGAGCTAGACTCTTTCAAAAAGTAAAATTCCCAAAATGTAAAGTTAAATAATGTACCTAAAAACAAATTTTAATTTATTTGTTTATTTATCGTTAATCATGATCGGCTTTGTCTTATATTCTCACATTGATAAAGCCTCGGTCACACCTTACCGGATAGCTCGAACGGATAACTTTTTTTTCAATCTGTTCATGTCCTTTAGGTGTCCGTTCTTATCCGTTAGACGTCCGTCCATATCCGTTGCATGTCCGTTAAACGTATGTTTTATCCGTCGACGTCCGTTCTGTCCGGCAACAATTTTGAGCATGTTCAAAACTTTGAACGGACGTCCAACGGATAAAATGTCCGTTGGACGTCCGTTAGGCGTCCGTTTTGTATGGTACTCGTCCGTTTCGTGTCCGTTTTGTATCCGTTACGTGTCCGTTATACATCCGTTGGAGGTCTGGAAGAAAAATTCACCAAAGGACTTCTATCGGACGTTTAACGGATAAAACAGATGTTGAACGAATGAGAAATGGACTTCTACCGGACGTATAACGGATGAAACGGATGATAAACGGATCTGAAACGGATAAATGCCAATTGAAAATTTCGCGTCAGAAATGCCAATTATAGGTATGTCAGATTTCTTAAGACTCATGAATTCCTATTATTCATAATCTATCTTAGAGTAAGGCACGTCTTCCCAATCAAGCAGATCTTATTCAGGGCAGACACTGCCCTTTGGCGGCATTTTAAAGAACAAACCAAAACCAGTTACACAGAAACATTTTGAATATTTAAGCGATTTACATGTATTATTATTGTCGCCTTTAATTTTTCCATATCTTGTTCATCCGTTTTATCCAGTATGCTTCCGGTAGGTGTCCATTTTATGCGGTACACGTCCGTTGGATGTAAGTTCGACATCTTCTCTGTCCGGTACGTTTCCGTTTCACGTACGTTGCATATCCGGTGTGTGTCCGTTATGCATTCGTTACACGTCCGTTTTATTCGGTGAGTACATCAACGGACTCCCAACGGATAACAATTTTGTCAACGAACAACTTTTATTTTCATCTGTTAGGCGTCCGTTCGTGCTATCCTGTAAGGTGTTACCGAGGCTTAAACCATAAGCATTTGATTGTGTTCATTATTAATTGAGCTTGCATTTTGTTTTACCTTTTAGGATTGTCGGCAAATGTTTGATTTCTAAGTGGTTTTTGACAGTTTCATTATGCAGTCAGGATTCTACTTCGTTTTACCTTTTAGGATTGTCGGCAAATGTTTGATTTCTAAGTGTTTTTTGACAGTTTCATTATGCAGTCAGGATTCTACTTCGAGAAAATTGTCTCCCCGGTTTATAATCCTAAATTTGGAAGCCATTGTAGTGATGACGCGCTGTCAATTTAGCTCTTGAAAACCGACAAATGTATCCACATAGTATCATTACGATCCTTATATGCCAGTTGTATTTTAAAAGACAAATGTATCTACTAGCTATTGAGCACCATTTAATGTACTTTCATGCATTTGGTCAACTTAAAACTATTGTTTGATCGGTTTCGTGGAAGGGCAGACTAAAAATTTTCAGAGGTTGAAGACTAATTACCCTGGACAAAACACACAACAAATGAAGTGCTTTGAAGTTATGCATTTTTAAGATCCACCAGAAACAATTGTCGTCAAGTACTTTTAGTAAAATAAATGTTATTCGAACACGCCTACCCTGTTGTTATGACTCATTAGAAAGGTATTTCACTTGACCCATATATTTCATCTTTTAGTCCTGTTCATTTTTAATGTTTTTGTATCAACCTACAGCCTAAATGTATAAAAATAAGAGAATCTGAAGCGAGATGATGTTTCAAATATTTTTCTTTTATACCTTTTCAAGACCTTTTTTAAGAGGTGTACTCAGACTTTCTCTTTTCGATGAAATTATTGCCTATTTTGGTTTTTTTTTTTTTTTTTTTAAATGTCACCGGGGGCAGACAGAGATGCAAATTGATGCTTTACAGGGTTGGCCAAGTATTACCCGCCCTGGAATTTCCAGGTCCGGGTTTTCCCGGGCTGCGCACTATTCCCAGAAATGGGTAATACTGGGCATTACTGGGCAATATGATTTTTTAAGCTTATTTTGACACAAAATAATAAAGACTTGGTGTAATTTTACAGTATCACAGCTAAATATATACTTTTTATACAGATAACCATTGAGTCATTTCTAGTAGAATGAGAAATTCAATTTCATTCTGTTCTTCATTTATTCTATATATGTAAGCAGAAAACCAAATTTGCACATCTTTAAGGATACCTTGTTAATTACCAAGCATTCATTTGTTTCAATAATCCAAACTTTGATTTAAAGTGAATTGTTATTTTAATTGTTTTTTACATTCATATTGCTGAATAAATACCCTAAGGGTTCATGCCATTAACCATTATGTTAACATTTATAGAATTGAAAAGGCTTATTATTGTAACATAAACCAATCTGTGTTCTAATCTGAATAATTACTCAGTCTGATTTAAAATTAGTGACAGTACATATATACATTATTCAAATGTAATTTTTCTTACATGTAATTGTTAATTCATAATAGGAGTTATAGGAGTTATACTTATTTTTTTGCTTTATATTTACAGTATGACCAATCTAGACAAATTAAACAAGATATAAATATCTTAAATGTATAACATTTTTTTTTTTTTTTTTTTTTTTTTTTTTTTTTTGGATTTAACTTGCAACAAATTTGTGAAACTGACTATGTTTTTTGAACATTATAACTGATGAATTCCAAAAAAGAGTGAAAAAAATAGAAGAAAAAGGAAGAATTCAAAAGGACAAAACTCAAGTGGTGAGAAACCTAGTAAAATAAAACAGAAAACTACTCACACTGTTGATAAAGGTAAAAAAAATGTAAACAATGAGACCTGTAATAAAGAAGTAGCGAAAAATGACAATGTTAAAACAGCAAAAATGAACACTTATAATCCAAATTGTGACTCTCCTGTTTTACCAGCACCTAATTTTCAACATTTCCAAAATATGCAAAATATGCAAAATCCGAATTTCAGCCAAATATCACCAATGGCAGGTCTCTCTATCCGTGTACCCCACAAGGACTGACAAATCCGTATATACAACCAATAATGCAGTCAACGATGAACCAAGCGTCAGAAACAAACAAAATCGATAACTTAATACAGAAAGTCGACCAAATGTTCCAAAAGATGAGCGTTCTCGATTCGCTCTCCGATAATATGAGCAAGTTTCATTCAACATTAAATACACTGGTGTCAAACGTTGACAATGTAACAAAACGAGTCGTCGAAATTGAACAGAGTTTAGAATTCCTAAATACAAAATATGAGACCAGTAAGCAAGAACACGATACAGTTAAGAAAGATATAAAAGAAATTAAACAATGTTATACAGATGTGAGTTCAAATATAACACATTTCTGCACGGATCTTGAAGACCTTAAAGAACGTCATATTGATTTACAGACCCGCTCTATGCGGGAAAATCTTGTATTTTCCGGAATACCTCAAACAAACCCTGAAGAAGAAAGTGAGGAAACGGAACAAATACTCATAAACTTTATAAAAACCAGTTTAAAAATAGAAAGTCCAGTTGAATTCCAACGTGCTCACCGGTTCGGGAAATCCGACAAAAATATGAGACCGATAGTCTGTAGATTTAAAACATTTAAAGATCGTGAAATAGTTCGAAAATCAGCGAAAGAGTTAAAAGGAATAAAGTACGGGATAAGTGAACAATACCCGAAAGAAATAAATGACAGGCGCAAAGTACTATGGCCTTACTTTAAAGAAGCTAAACATCAACGGAAAAAGGCGTATCTTAAACGAGACAAACTTTTTATAGATGGTACCGAGTTTATAATCCCAGACGACGAAAACGAGCAACCGACAAATAGAAAACGTAATACACAACAGACGTATGAACAGCAAGGGGCTAAACCTAAGAAGACCCAAAGAAGACCCCAGGATGGACATTCACGACCAGATCATAAATAGGTGAACCATGGAGGATCAGCTGATCGTAGTAAATGTGACTACTCTAGTGGAACTGACGACCTCTCTTGCAATGAAAAAACTCATACTGTACATAAAGATTATAATAACATGTGTCTTTTATCTTTAAATGTATGCGGTATTAAACAGAAATTGTTATATCCAGAATTTGAATCACTGTTAAATAATTATGACATTCTATGTTTAACAGAAACTAAATTAGATGACCTTGATGAAATACAATGTAATGACTTCATATTTCATCATAAAAATCGAAAGAAATTTATTAACAAATCAAGTGGTATTGCCCTTGGGTATAAAAGTTATTTGGAAAGTTTTATCAAACCAATTACAACCGACTGTCAATTTGTACTTTGGTTCAGTATTGATAAAAAAGTTTTTGATTCACCGGAAAATGTTATATTTGGTATTGTTTATGTACCGCCTGAAAATAGTTCATACTCGTCGGTTGAGGCATTTAAAGATATTGAAAGAGAATTTCATAAATTTAATGAAAATACAAACCTGATTTGTTTAGTTGGAGATTTTAATGCTCGAACGGGAAATTTAAGAGATTATATAGAAGATAATGATACAGAAGAGTATTTTGTCAATAATGTTATAGATATCACAGAACTTACTGATACTAAAATTTTATAGACGAATTGTGTATTCAAAAACATAGAAATAGCCTGATTTAGTTGTCAATAATTTTGGGAGAAAACTTGTAGATTTTTGTAAAAATAATAATGTATTTATATACAATGGCAGAATTGGAAATGACAAAGCTGGGAAATCAACCAGCAAAAACTTGAGTGTAGTAGATTATGCCTTGAGCACAGCTCATTTATTAAAATTTGTAAAACATTTTGAAGTACTAGAATTTAGCAAACTGTACTCAGATATTCATTCGCCACTCTCACTTGTTTTAGGAGAGATCAGGCCTGAATGTATACATCAAAACGAATGTGATAGAAACATTCCAGTAAGAATTAAACCATGGAAATTTGAGAAATCATTGGATTTTAAAAATAATATAGATCTTTCACGAGTTGAAGCAGTTCTAGAAAATTTAGACATTTTGAATACAAATACGACGGATATTCAGAAAGACAGCGTGAATCAAGTTGTACAAGAAATTTCTAATATACTTTTAGAATCTGCAAAAAATTCTCTTGGTTTAACTTGCGGAAAGCAAAATTCTGAAAATTCTAAAAAGCAACCAAACAAGTTATGGTTTAATTCTGACTGTTATAAAGCTAGAAAAGAGCTTAGGAGAGCTAAGCGGCTATATAAACATTATGGTTCAAATGTATTTAAACATAGAGTTAAAATATCTGAAATGTATTATAAAAATATTATGGATGAAAATATAATTAAATTTAATCGTGATATGCGTAAAAAGATGAAATATATGAGAGTAAAAAATTCGAAAGAATTTTGGAAAATTCTTAATCAAGATAGAAATCAAAAATTTCTCTGGAAACATTATTCCATTTTTTTAAAGATCTGAATAAAAACAAGCATGACAAAAGAGAAGATTTTAGTATACAAAATAACATGGATCCAGAAAACTCCAATGACATTTTAAATGGGAAAATTACTAAAGATGAGATAAAAAAAGCTGTAAAAAATGCCAAAAATAATAAAGCACCAGGAAAAGATAAAATAATCAACGAATATATTTGTTCTTCTTTGGATAGTATGATAGATATTTATGTTCAATTATTTAACTTAGTTTTTGATTCAGGTATTTTGCCTGAAGCATGGCTTATAGGTCACATGATACCAGTATACAAAAACAAAGGAGACAAGATGAATCCTAAAAATTATAGACCTATTACATTGTTATCTTGTTTAGGAAAAGTTTTTACATCCATTTTGAATGATAGATTAAATATTTTTATAGAAGAAAATAAATTATTACATGAAAACCAAGCTGGTTTTAGGCATGGTTACTCAACAAATGATCACATATTTGCATTGTATGCATTATTTGAATTACTCTCTCTCAGAAAGAAAAAGCTACACTGTGCATTTGTCGATTTCGAAAAAGCATTTGACTTTGTTCACCGTAACTCATTATTTTTTAAGCTTGTTCATACAAATATTACTGGCAAATTTTTAAGAATTATACAAAATATGTATGAAAATGTAAAATCATGTATTAAACATAACAATGACACTTCGGAGATCTTTTTCTCTGAAATTGGAGTAAGACAGGGAGAAAATTTATCGCCTGTATTATTTTCACTATATTTAAATGATTTGCAATCATATTTAGAAACAAAAGATATTAAAGGTTTAGAATCTATCAGCAAAGATGCTGAAAACGAACTTACAGTGTATTTAAAAATATTTTTGCTTTTATATGCAGATGACACCATTTTATTAGCAGAATCGGTTGAAGATCTGCAACTTATGCTTGATAATTTTTCACAATATTGTCTCATGTGGAAACTTAAAGTAAATGTAGAGAAAACTAAAGTTTTAGTTTTTTCAAAAGGCAGGATGTCAAAACACACAAAATTTTATTTGAATAATAATGAGCTTGAAATAGTTAAAGATTATAAATATCTTGGTATATTCTTTTGTTAAAGTGGATCATTCTTGTCTACAAGAAAGTATCTAAAGGAACAGGCAACTAAAGCTATGTTTGGATTATTGAAGAAATGTAGAAGAAATAACTTATCTATTGAATGTCAAATTGATTTGTTTGTTGTTGTGGACTTTAACGGTGTTTTCTTGTGGACTTTAGCGGAGGTCATTTTGTGGACTTTAGCGGAAAGTTTGTGGACTTTAACGGCGTTGTGGACTTTAAAGGAAAATTGTTGTGGACTTTAGCGGTGTTGTGGACGTTAGAGGAATTGTGGACTTTAACGGTGCCACAGGGCTTCTATTGAATATACACCTGTGTCAGAGACATAAATTTCAGTGTGACATGTATGAATTATTCTATGACTCTGTAAATCACAACATGTTATAATTAGCTTTAATCGACACCTTGCACACAAGAAGTTGTTACACTCCAGGAGCTAGACTCTTTCAAAAAGTAAAATTCCCAAAATGTAAAGTTAAATAATGTACCTAAAAACAAATTTTAATTTATTTGTTTATTTATCGTTAATCATGATCGGCTTTGTCTTATATTCTTACATTGATAAAGCCTCGGTCACACCTTACCGGATAGCTCGAACGGATAACTTTTTTTTCAATCTGTTCATGTCCTTTAGGTGTCCGTTCTTATCCGTTAGACGTCCGTCCATATCCGTTGCATGTCCGTTAAACGTATGTTTTATCCGTCGACGTCCGTTCTGTCCGGCAACAATTTTGAGCATGTTCAAAACTTTGAACGGACGTCCAACGGATAAAATGTCCGTTGGACGTCCGTTAGGCGTCCGTTTTGTATGGTACTCGTCCGTTTCGTGTCCGTTTTGTATCCGTTACGTGTCCGTTATACATCCGTTGGAGGTCTGGAAGAAAAATTCACCAAAGGACTTCTATCGGACGTTTAACGGATAAAACAGATGTTGAACGAATGAGAAATGGACTTCTACCGGACGTATAACGGATGAAACGGATGATAAACGGATCTGAAACGGATAAATGCCAATTGAAAATTTCGCGTCAGAAATGCCAATTATAGGTATGTCAGATTTCTTAAGACTCATGAATTCCTATTATTCATAATCGATCTTAGAGTAAGGCACGTCTTCCCAATCAAGCAGATCTTATTCAGGGCAGACACTGCCCTTTGGCGGCATTTTAAAGAACAAACCAAAACCAGTTACACAGAAACATTTGAATATTTAAGCGATTAACAGGTATTATTATTGTCGCCTTTAATTTTTCCATATCTTGTTCATCCGTTTTATCCAGTATGCTTCCGGTAGGTGTCCATTTTATGCGGTACACGTCCGTTGGATGTAAGTTCGACATCTTCTCTGTCCGGTACGTTTCCGTTTCACGTACGTTGCATATCCGGTGTGTGTCCGTTATGCATTCGTTACACGTCCGTTTTATTCGGTGAGTACATCAACGGACTCCCAACGGATAACAATTTTGTCAACGAACAACTTTTATTTTCATCTGTTAGGCGTCCGTTCGTGCTATCCTGTAAGGTGTTACCGAGGCTTAAACCATAAGCATTTGATTGTGTTCATTATTAATTGAGCTTGCATTTTGTTTTACCTTTTAGGATTGTCGGCAAATGTTTGATTTCTAAGTGGTTTTTGACAGTTTCATTATGCAGTCAGGATTCTACTTCGTTTTACCTTTTAGGATTGTCGGCAAATGTTTGATTTCTAAGTGTTTTTTGACAGTTTCATTATGCAGTCAGGATTCTACTTCGAGAAAATTGTCTCCCCGGTTTATAATCCTAAATTTGGAAGCCATTGTAGTGATGACGCGCTGTCAATTTAGCTCTTGAAAACCGACAAATGTATCCACATAGTATCATTACGATCCTTATATGCCAGTTGTATTTTAAAAGACAAATGTATCTACTAGCTATTGAGCACCATTTAATGTACTTTCATGCATTTGGTCAACTTAAAACTATTGTTTGATCGGTTTCGTGGAAGGGCAGACTAAAAATTTTCAGAGGTTGAAGACTAATTACCCTGGACAAAACACACAACAAATGAAGTGCTTTGAAGTTATGCATTTTTAAGATCCACCAGAAACAATTGTCGTCAAGTACTTTTAGTAAAATAAATGTTATTCGAACACGCCTACCCTGTTGTTATGACTCATTAGAAAGGTATTTCACTTGACCCATATATTTCATCTTTTAGTCCTGTTCATTTTTAATGTTTTTGTATCAACCTACAGCCTAAATGTATAAAAATAAGAGAATCTGAAGCGAGATGATGTTTCAAATATTTTTCTTTTATACCTTTTCAAGACCTTTTTTAAGAGGTGTACTCAGACTTTCTCTTTTCGATGAAATTATTGCCTATTTTGGTTTTTTTTTTTTTTTTTTTAAATGTCACCGGGGGCAGACAGAGATGCAAATTGATGCTTTACAGGGTTGGCCAAGTATTACCCGCCCTGGAATTTCCAGGTCCGGGTTTTCCCGGGCTGCGCACTATTCCCAGAAATGGGTAATACTGGGCATTACTGGGCAATATGATTTTTTAAGCTTATTTTGACACAAAATAATAAAGACTTGGTGTAATTTTACAGTATCACAGCTAAATAATTATATACTTTTTATACAGATAACCATTGAGTCATTTCTAGTAGAATGAGAAATTCAATTTCATTCTGTTCTTCATTTATTCTATATATGTAAGCAGAAAACCAAATTTGCACATCTTTAAGGATACCTTGTTAATTACCAAGCATTCATTTGTTTCAATAATCCAAACTTTGATTTAAAGTGAATTGTTATTTTAATTGTTTTTTACATTCATATTGCTGAATAAATACCCTAAGGGTTCATGCCATTAACCATTATGTTAACATTTATAGAATTGAAAAGGCTTATTATTGTAACATAAACCAATCTGTGTTCTAATCTGAATAATTACTCAGTCTGATTTAAAATTAGTGACAGTACATATATACATTATTCAAATGTAATTTTTCTTACATGTAATTGTTAATTCATAATAGGAGTTATAGGAGTTATACTTATTTTTTTGCTTTATATTTACAGTATGACCAATCTAGACAAATTAAACAAGATATAAATATCTTAAATGTATAACATTTTTTTTTTTTTTTTTTTTTTTTTTTTTTTTTTGGATTTAACTTGCAACAAATTTGTGAAACTGACTATGTTTTTTGAACATTATAACTGATGAATTCCAAAAAAGAGTGAAAAAAATAGAAGAAAAAGGAAGAATTCAAAAGGACAAAACTCAAGTGGTGAGAAACCTAGTAAAATAAAACAGAAAACTACTCACACTGTTGATAAAGGTAAAAAAAAATGTAAACAATGAGACCTGTAATAAAGAAGTAGCGAAAAATGACAATGTTAAAACAGCAAAAATGAACACTTATAATCCAAATTGTGACTCTCCTGTTTTACCAGCACCTAATTTTCAACATTTCCAAAATATGCAAAATATGCAAAATCCGAATTTCAGCCAAATATCACCAATGGCAGGTCTCTCTATCCGTGTACCCCACAAGGACTGACAAATCCGTATATACAACCAATAATGCAGTCAACGATGAACCAAGCGTCAGAAACAAACAAAATCGATAACTTAATACAGAAAGTCGACCAAATGTTCCAAAAGATGAGCGTTCTCGATTCGCTCTCCGATAATATGAGCAAGTTTCATTCAACATTAAATACACTGGTGTCAAACGTTGACAATGTAACAAAACGAGTCGTCGAAATTGAACAGAGTTTAGAATTCCTAAATACAAAATATGAGACCAGTAAGCAAGAACACGATACAGTTAAGAAAGATATAAAAGAAATTAAACAATGTTATACAGATGTGAGTTCAAATATAACACATTTCTGCACGGATCTTGAAGACCTTAAAGAACGTCATATTGATTTACAGACCCGCTCTATGCGGGAAAATCTTGTATTTTCCGGAATACCTCAAACAAACCCTGAAGAAGAAAGTGAGGAAACGGAACAAATACTCATAAACTTTATAAAAACCAGTTTAAAAATAGAAAGTCCAGTTGAATTCCAACGTGCTCACCGGTTCGGGAAATCCGACAAAAATATGAGACCGATAGTCTGTAGATTTAAAACATTTAAAGATCGTGAAATAGTTCGAAAATCAGCGAAAGAGTTAAAAGGAATAAAGTACGGGATAAGTGAACAATACCCGAAAGAAATAAATGACAGGCGCAAAGTACTATGGCCTTACTTTAAAGAAGCTAAACATCAACGGAAAAAGGCGTATCTTAAACGAGACAAACTTTTTATAGATGGTACCGAGTTTATAATCCCAGACGACGAAAACGAGCAACCGACAAATAGAAAACGTAATACACAACAGACGTATGAACAGCAAGGGGCTAAACCTAAGAAGACCCAAAGAAGACCCCAGGATGGACATTCACGACCAGATCATAAATAGGTGAACCATGGAGGATCAGCTGATCGTAGTAAATGTGACTACTCTAGTGGAACTGACGACCTCTCTTGCAATGAAAAAACTCATACTGTACATAAAGATTATAATAACATGTGTCTTTTATCTTTAAATGTATGCGGTATTAAACAGAAATTGTTATATCCAGAATTTGAATCACTGTTAAATAATTATGACATTCTATGTTTAACAGAAACTAAATTAGATGACCTTGATGAAATACAATGTAATGACTTCATATTTCATCATAAAAATCGAAAGAAATTTATTAACAAATCAAGTGGTATTGCCCTTGGGTATAAAAGTTATTTGGAAAGTTTTATCAAACCAATTACAACCGACTGTCAATTTGTACTTTGGTTCAGTATTGTAAAAAAAGTTTTTGATTCACCGGAAAATGTTATATTTGGTATTGTTTATGTACCGCCTGAAAATAGTTCATACTCGTCGGTTGAGGCATTTAAAGATATTGAAAGAGAATTTCATAAATTTAATGAAAATACAAACCTGATTTGTTTAGTTGGAGATTTTAATGCTCGAACGGGAAATTTAAGAGATTATATAGAAGATAATGATACAGAAGAGTATTTTGTCAATAATGTTATAGATATCACAGAACTTACTGATACTAAAATTTTAGACGAATTGTGTATTCAAAAACATAGAAATAGCCTGATTTAGTTGTCAATAATTTTGGGAGAAAACTTGTAGATTTTTGTAAAAATAATAATGTATTTATATACAATGGCAGAATTGGAAATGACAAAGCTGGGAAATCAACCAGCAAAAACTTGAGTGTAGTAGATTATGCCTTGAGCACAGCTCATTTATTAAAATTTGTAAAACATTTTGAAGTGCTAGAATTTAGCAAACTGTACTCAGATATTCATTCGCCACTCTCACTTGTTTTAGGAGAGATCAGGCCTGAATGTATACATCAAAACGAATGTGATAGAAACCATCCAGTAAGAATTAAACCATGGAAATTTGAGAAATCATTGGATTTTAAAAATAATATAGATCTTTCACGAGTTGAAGCAGTTCTAGAAAATTTAGACATTTTGAATACAAATACGACGGATATTCAGAAAGACAGCGTGAATCAAGTTGTACAAGAAATTTCTAATATACTTTTAGAATCTGCAAAAAATTCTCTTGGTTTAACTTGCGGAAAGCAAAATTCTGAAAATTCTAAAAAGCAACCAAACAAGTTATGGTTTAATTCTGACTGTTATAAAGCTAGAAAAGAGCTTAGGAGAGCTAAGCGGCTATATAAACATTATGGTTCAAATGTATTTAAACATAGAGTTAAAATATCTGAAATGTATTATAAAAATATTATGGATGAAAATATAATTAAATTTAATCGTGATATGCGTAAAAAGATGAAATATATGAGAGTAAAAAATTCGAAAGAATTTTGGAAAATTCTTAATCAAGATAGAAATCAAAAATTTCTCTGGAAACATTATTCCATTTTTTTAAAGATCTGAATAAAAACAAGCATGACAAAAGAGAAGATTTTAGTATACAAAATAACATGGATCCAGAAAACTCCAATGACATTTTAAATGGGAAAATTACTAAAGATGAGATAAAAAAAAGCTGTAAAAAATGCCAAAAATAATAAAGCACCAGGAGAAGATAAAATAATCAACGAATATATTTGTTCTTCTTTGGATAGTATGATAGATATTTATGTTCAATTATTTAACTTAGTTTTTGATTTAGGTATTTTGCCTGAAGCATGGCTTATAGGTCACATGATACCAGTATACAAAAACAAAGGAGACAAGATGAATCCTAAAAATTATAGACCTATTACATTGTTATCTTGTTTAGGAAAAGTTTTTACATCCATTTTGAATGATAGATTAAATATTTTTATAGAAGAAAATAAATTATTACATGAAAACCAAGCTGGTTTTAGGCATGGTTACTCAACAAATGATCACATATTTGCATTGTATGCATTATTTGAATTACTCTCTCTCAGAAAGAAAAAGCTACACTGTGCATTTGTCGATTTCGAAAAAGCATTTGACTTTGTTCACCGTAACTCATTATTTTTTAAGCTTGTTCATACAAATATTACTGGCAAATTTTTAAGAATTATACAAAATATGTATGAAAATGTAAAATCATGTATTAAACATAACAATGACACTTCGGAGATCTTTTTCTCTGAAATTGGAGTAAGACAGGGAGAAAATTTATCGCCTGTATTATTTTCACTATATTTAAATGATTTGCAATCATATTTAGAAACAAAAGATATTAAAGGTTTAGAATCTATCAGCAAAGATGCTGAAAACGAACTTACAGTGTATTTAAAAATATTTTTGCTTTTATATGCAGATGACACCATTTTATTAGCAGAATCGGTTGAAGATCTGCAACTTATGCTTGATAATTTTTCACAATATTGTCTCATGTGGAAACTTAAAGTAAATGTAGAGAAAACTAAAGTTTTAGTTTTTTCAAAAGGCAGGATGTCAAAACACACAAAATTTTATTTGAATAATAATGAGCTTGAAATAGTTAAAGATTATAAATATCTTGGTATATTCTTTTGTTAAAGTGGATCATTCTTGTCTACAAGAAAGTATCTAAAGGAACAGGCAACTAAAGCTATGTTTGGATTATTGAAGAAATGTAGAAGAAATAACTTATCTATTGAATGTCAAATTGATTTGTTTAAAAAATTAGTAGAACCTGTAATATTATATGGATCAGAAATTTGGGGTTTTGAAAATTTAGATGTTCTTGAAAGTATACAGTTGCGATTTTTTAAAATTATATTGCACTTGAAGCAATCTACACCCAACTTTATTGTATATGGTAAGCTAGGAATATTTCCTATATCGATACAAATAAAGATACGTATGATAAATTTCTGGTGTAGACTTGTTAGAGGAAATGAAACAAAATTTTCATCCTTATTATATAAATTGTTACATGTTTACTACACAGATTATGGTTATGAATCTAAGTGGTTAAAGTTTATAAAGACTATTTTAGATGATTGTGGTATGTCAAATGTTTGGCAAAACCAAACTGTTTTTTCGTCTTTATGGATTTCAAAGTGTATTGAACAGAAAATTAAGGATCAATTTATACAATTTTGGTATTCAGAAATGTTCAAGTCTCCTAAGGCATTGTGCTATAGATTATTTAAAACTCATTTTTGTTTTGAAAAATATATCTCAGAGTTATCACCCTATTATATGTACATCTTTGTAAATTTAGATGTGGTAGTCACAGATTACCGGTCGAGACCGGGAGATGGCGCAATTTGCCAAGAAGCGAAAGAGTGTGCTCTCTGTGTGACTCTATGGATATCGGTGATGAATACCACTATATAATGACATGTAGCTACTTTATCAATGAAAGAATAAATCTGCTTCCCCCTTTTTGTCACGAAAATGTTAACATTTATAAGTTTGAACAGCTATTTGCTTCCAACAATGTAATTGTATTAGAAAAACTATGTAAATTTATTAAGAACGTCCAAGAGAAGGTCGTTCCTCCAGGTTAAAACTTCTTAGTATCACTTTATATATGTATATGTAATTCACACATGCTATATAAGTTTGTATATTGTTAATATGTATATGTTCTCTGTAACAATTGTTTTAAGAGAATAAAGTATTCATTTATTCATTTGTGTTTGATCACTGGATCCTCTATAAAATTTAGACCAGTATTTTATATTACCCAGTATTACCCAGTAAAACCCAGTAAAACCCGGGTTTTACCAGTATTTCCCACTGGGCTGGGCAATACTCATAAAACCCGGGTTTTTGCCAACCCTGATGCTTTAAGAAGATAAATCTATTATCTTTCTTTGGATTTTTTTTCGGCGGAATTTATGCTTATGCACAAAAAGATCCACAATAATTTGCACCTACCACAAATGACTGTTTTGTGAAAATGTATCTACAATTTAAAAGTTTACAAATATCTCGAAGCTCAATTCAATAATTTAAGTAAAAGCACATACATAAGATGCATAAATCCCAAATTAGACACATTCATTAAACTTTTAAAGCCCATAGAAACAGATGTAAACAATTCAAATTTACTAACTTCGCCTTTTTTACCTTCTCTAACAAAGAGTTCCATTTCTTTTGTTTAATTTCAACTGGGTTTTCGCTTGTATGGGCTTGCATTGCGTTGGTTTTTTCTATGATTGTCGGTAAATTTATGGTTTCTACGTGTTCTAAATGTGTATTCAGAACTAATATTTAATAGAAAATTACAATTAATTTCGTATTTGAACAAAGCTTCTTTCATGAGAACGCAATAAGGCAAATCCGATTTTATTTCGTGAGATGACGGTCTTAAAAGTTACGACTAGGTGAATACACTGATAACGAACTCTTTCTTGATAGCGATTGACGAAGACATAAGTAAGAGACCAGCTAAAAAACAAAATTAATTGAACAATAGTGCATCTATACATAGATATGTGTGGCCTTTGTGCAACAAAAACTTGAAGTGAGTGCCGTGGTCACACAAAAAACCAACACGGAAGACACTACTTTTAAAAGGTATTATATGTCTCTGTTTGGGCGTAGGCAGAGACATATACTGGCTAACACCACAGTCCCACTAAGCCACGATCGCACTACGATCTGTGAACAAAATGCAATATTTGATGATCGTAGTACGATCGTGTAGATCGCAGTAAGGTCGTATCACGGTCGTGTTGAAGTCTTTAAGATCGTGATGAGCGTGGTCAACTTTAAACATGTTCAAAACAATCGTGATGCGGTCGTGGTAAAATCAGGCCGTAGTAGAAGCGTGGCGAGAGCGAACTAAGATCGTAGTAAGATTGCAAAGGTCGCTGTACCATCGTAGCGACATCGTAGCGAAAGCGTGATTCTATGAGAGGTTTCCAGATTTGCTACCGTACCAACCGTAGTACGAAGTGGGAGCCGTCATTTAACTTTTGAAAATTATTGATGTATACACTTTATATCAACAAATGTTTTAGGAATCATATGCATAACTGTTTAGAGAATTTTTAGCTGTAATTTGGGACTAATTTCATGTGGTTTCTTCTTGTATTCGTAGAAAACAATAGTGTGTGCACTCGATTATGCTTTCAAGCAACCGTTGCAAGTAACCGTCGGTACGAAAGGTTTATAGTTAAGAGTTATTTCCCCGTGAAACTACATAGATACAAAGAAGCTAAATTACAAAACAAATTTAAAACTTTATAAATTTTGTTTGTAATAACTTTATGTATCATAATAAAATGCTAAAGTTTTGTATTTATTTTGGTAAGTTTTTAGAAAACATGATCAAATAAAATGTATTTGAACAAAATAAATTGACCTTACTAACAAAAGAAAAATGACAAAATTAATATAAAACCAAATCTTTGTTCAGTCAGTGCGCGAGAGGTCTGTTACACTTGTAGAATAAGATAAAAAAAAAAAAAAAGTCCAGGGAGACATGATCAAACATACTTTTTTAAAAATTAATACTCTGTTGCAAGAAACCGAAAGTGTCAAAACGCGTGATTTCTGATTACTGTACTGATTATGTATGTCATTTTATTTAATAACATTGCCTTGTGATAATTTTGTGTAATATGTAATATATATGTTGTATATATGTTGTGTACAAGATGTAAGTTTGTACGGGCGCACTACGTTTGCGCGCATTTGGGGATTAAAATGTTTTACGTTTGCGCGCAGCTTTTGATTACATTTGCGCGCATTTATTTTACAGGTAATCTTATAATTTTTTAGATATAGACATTATTTAACAAAATTCCGTATCAGTGCTCACGATTTAGAGATTGAGAGGGGAAGGTACAAAAATCTGACAGTGTCAGAACGTATCTGTAAATTGTGCGGTACTGAGGTTGAGGATGAAATTCATTTTCTTCTTCAGTGCCACAAACTTTCAAATATTCGTTTCAACTTTTTAAATGAAATAAAACAACGGTTTAAAAATTTTAGTGGTTTAGATATTAAATCACAATTTATTTGGCTAATGTCCTCTGAAGATACTTTCATACTCCAGAAACTCGGAGAATTATTGTGTGTTAATCATATTGAATCACTTGTAATCATTTGTATGTAATTAATGTTGATTGTTCTGCTCCTTGTGGGCGCTTTGATTAGCAATAAAATATATTTGAATTTGAATTTATATACAACTGTGGGAAATTGAAAGACGGCTCTACAACTATAGGTAGATAAAAAAAACCTAAAATAAAGCTAATCAAATATAATGCATTAGTGTATCTATATGTCTCATTATTCTAGTCAACAAGACACATTGTTTATATTGATTGTATATTATGGCGCGTGTAAATTGTATAGTCGGGCGCATGTACAAAGTTGAAGTTAATTGGATGTTATTGTGGCAATAATAAAATAAAACTTCATATTAGTTCCTTTCTTCCTCACAAATGTTTAAACGGTGTCTTCCTCGAATGCCAACATTTTATATGTTGCCTATTCCTTGAATACTTATAAATAATTGAACAAATTAATAGATAAATAAGCATTATTACCTGTATTTTACCTGAGTTTACCTGCCAAAAAAATGCGCGCAAATGTAATGGAAAGCTGCGCGCAAACGTAATGATTTTTGCGCGCAAATGTAATGGTAATGCGCGCAAACGTAATGCACCGGTTTGTACAAATTATAATTTGTACAGGGTTTTTGTACAAGTTATAAGTTTTTTGACACCTACCTTCTTGCAACAGGTGATACAGGTTTAACTTATAAAATGTACCAGTGTAATGTTTTAAATTCAAAACAATATACGTCAACCTAACATTTAGTGCTATTCTCCTTGCCTTCAAACTGGAAATGAGGATACCTGAATGGTTTAAATTCTAATTTTATTTTTTTCCTTATACCATATTCATATCTATACAAAATCTTTGTGAGGTCTTATAATGTTTTTGCATCAATGCTCAGTATTAGACTGTATCATGAAGTTGTGAAAAATTGACAGAAATATGCGAAGCAAAAGACTGTGTGCTTGCATCATCCATTTTTGTTCAGCAGGTCATAAAACACTGATAACTTGTACAAAAATTCTGTACAAATTATAATTTGTACAACATTACAATTTGTACACAACATATATATATGTTGAAGAATTGAATAAAGATATAAAAAAAAAAATCAGACATCCGGAATGAAGTTATAAATATACAAGGTCGTTTACATCTTCAATTTGAACAATTATGCATAGAGATATGGCTGATATCGTATTTCCTTGGCATCCTTCCTTTTTGGACAATTATCTTTACCGTCCGGCTTAAAGTTTTTCTTTATAAACAAAAACCTCATAAAATCAATATGCTCTAAAAATTTTAGAAAAATCCACTTTTTTAATATCTTTTTCGCAGTAAGCCGAGAGAGAAAACTCAGAAAAACTGGAGTTAAACTATTTTAAGTAATATCGTTTTCATGATACTAGTACATATAAACCTGAACCAAATTACAAAGAAACATTTACCAACCGATGAAAATGATCCTTAATTTGTAGTCCATAAATCAGTTGTAAATGGTGCAAAAGACATTATATAGCAACACAGTATTTTCCGTAGAACATTACGAAGAGTTAGAAAGACATATTCATATTGCATTAGACTAAGTGCAAATATAGCGTCAAATTATTGCCGTTATCAGTGAACAAAATACGCTGTGTTTCTGGCAATGCTGGACGACAGAAGGATTAATGGATGCATATTGGTTTAATATTACCCCTCGTAGATTATATTATACTACTCGCAGGCATGTGCAATTTTACTCGCGACAATGTTTACAAATATTAATGTGATAACAATGTCTAGTGACATAACAATAATAAGCTAACACGATGAAGTAACATCGTGATGATAAATATTTCTACTCAAAAAATGATTTTCGTTAGTGTCATAAAATTTATATTCATTCTTTAAGTAATTAATATAATCAACAATTTTATTAAAAGTTCAGTAACAAAATATTAGGAAAGAGATAGATCGATAGTTTTACAATGTGTGTTGCGTTTTATGAAAAAATGTTGCTCAAATGATCAAAAAGATAGCTTAATTAATAAAAATTTCTTTAATGAGAAATCAATACAATTTTGAACTCATTTTTGCCATTAGCTCGTGTACTAGTTCAGTGTCGCATCAAGAACTTTTCCTAAAAGGGGGAGGGGCGCTCCATCCATGCTTCAGTGATTCCCTATGTAATCAACCAAATTTTTGCCACGAAAAAGGGGGGGCGGCCCCCAAGCCCCCTTCTCCTGGATCTGTCTATGTAGTCATTAACGACACCAGTAAGGTACAAGTAAGATATTATTTAAAATAAGTAATTTCTAATTATTCCAATTTATATTTAAGTATTAGAAAACATTCTTTTTTCTAATCCTTTTCTTAATATACAAAAAACAGAAATATAGCCATACAGAAACGCAAATCTATATTTAGAATATAAAGGTCGAGGCAACTCCGTTCCAGTAAGGACTGTTTGATTCATTCTCTTGTGCACAAAATAAATTTTATCGTATAATATCACGTGCAAGGTTTTCTTGAAGCAGTGAAATCGTAATAAAATAAAAGATAACGGTTTTTATCACTGATATGCAATTTTGTTTCTCTATTTTTATCATGATACAAACAATAATCTCATGCATTAAATGAAACCTCCCAAACAGCACCAACGGTTGTGTTACGTACCAACCGTACCTGATACGTAGCAAATCTGGAAACCTCTAGTAGGAGAGACTGCGCTACGATCTCACAGCGACGTTATTACGACCTCACTACGACCATCACGTTCTCACCGCGACCCAATTACGCTTCCACTACGACTATACCACGCTGTTCACGACCATAGTACGATCTAGCACGCCCTTCCGTCCTCATCACGCTCTTCTTACGACCTGACTACGTTCATACTGCGACCATTATTCTCATTGTAATTTTTACATAGAATATATTAAATCTCTCCAGGTTTTGTTTGTCGGTACGAAATTAAGACTTCTTGTTGTCAATTGTCTCTAACGGCTCAATCATGCTTCTTATTTTTATAAGGATTAGACTGTTGGTTTTCCCGTTTGAATGGTTTTACACTAGTAACTTTTGGGGCCCTTTATAGCTTTCTGTTCGGTGTGAGCCAAGGCTCCGTGTTGAAGGCCATTCCGTGAAGGCCTACAATGGTTCATCTCTGCTTGATCAGGATTCGTTACTATCTGGCCTTGAAGGCATAAAACTTTGCTCAGTGCTCGGAGCACAAAAATCATGCTCGAAACATGAAATCCACAATTTGATTGGTTGATTTTCGAGTCTGAGTACAAAAATCATGCTCGAAAGTTTTATGAACGTGAGGCCAGAGCTCCCTCTGTATCTACATAAACCCTACCACCACGCCCACGTGTTCTAGTATAACTTGGTGGCATGACTGTATTGTTTCCGAGAAATTTACGTATTTATCAGAAATAAAAGGAATGGATCTGAAACACGATGTTGACGTTATTGCTGAGAACATAGTAAGATCGCGATATGAACGTATAATCGTGGAAAGAACGTGCTATAATCTCAGTAGAAGCGTAGTAAGAACGTGTTGCAATCGGATAACTCGTGGTACGGTCGTAGTGAGAACGTGATGAGCGTATAAATATCTTGATAAGCGTAGTGAGGTCGCAGAACAAGCGCGATGAGAACGTGGTATAATCGTAGCGGGATCGTCGTAGAAGCGTAATGAGAACGTAGTAGCATCTTGAAAGCAACGAAAATTTACATGTTCATGCCGCTTATACCGCGACCTCACCACGATCTGAATTTAATTTAGATCGTGGTGATCGTGGTGCGATCGTGGTCTAGTGGGACTGGGGCTTTAGGTAAATATTTCATAACATTATTTCAACGGGACAATCATTTATATTTTTTTTTGTCTTTTGACTGTGGAAAGGGGATGACAGTTTTAAAGGAAGATTGTTATAGGTGTAAATATAATCTTTTGTTGTCACAAGAATAACTGACACGAGATTATTTCTTTTACAGTACAGTCACAATAGCAATGTCCTCACTACGATTTAATTCAAGCAAATATTTGTCTTCATATAAAAATGGTTCACGTTTTGAATGAGAAGCGAAGTCTGAAACGACAACAGTACATGTGGCTCATTCATAATATTACGATCAGCTGTAAAAGATGTTTTTTCAATGAAAATTTTACTCCTTTTGTATAAGTCGGTTTGATATACAAAAGAAGAAAAATACCTTATTTGATAATGAAAATTTTACACACCTGACAAGAGTTTTTTTTTAATCCAAAATTGTGTTAGAAGTAAAGCTATTTATTGTCTTTAGGACACTGACTAATTCATTTTGGCTATCGACGGCCTTCGATGCAGGAGTAGGTCCAGTAAGACTCCTTTTTGGCCCCAAAATATAACAGTTTCACAAAATTGTTCAAATTTAAACTTTCAGTTATTTATTGGACAGTAGAATGCTTCTGCTACATAGATATGAGCTGTTTTTGACAATACAATCCATATATATCGGGTACTAGCATCATTAAGTCATGCTAAATTACTGAAATCTTCACAATTCAAACATTTTAGTTAAATTTTAGACGGTTTTCGTGTAAAACGAAAGTGGCCGCATTCGTGTTCATCCTTAATATTGAAATGTAAGTTGTATTTTATGATAATACATAACATATATAAAAGATGAGGATGAACACGGATGCGGCCACTTTCATTTTTGACAAAAAATCGTATGAAAAGTGACATTTTTCGGCATATTTGGTAGATTTCTCATATTTGAGCTTGAATCGGATCGTTTTTAATGACTGAATCAGTTCAAATCTTTCACATAAACTAATTGATTCAAATGAAATAGACACTTAAATGTTTAAAAAGTGGTCAAAATCTTTCGTCAGATGAACCTGAAATTTGAGGCCAAAATCGGTCCTTACCGGACCTATTCCTTTGACAAAAAAATGTAAAAGCAAATTTGTATCTTCAATGTTCAGCATGCAACATGTAACGCTGAATAGCATTTTGAGTTTATGGAAATTTATGTGTAAAATTGTTCAAATAAAATTGAGAATTGAAATTGGGAATATGTCAAAGATACAACAACCCGACCAAAGAGCAAAAAACAGACCAAGGCCGGTTTTTAACACACCGAAAAAATCCCGCACCCGGACGGCATATTATTAAAATGTGTACTAGTTCGGTGAAAATGGACGTCACACGTAAACTCCGAAACATATAAATGAACTAAAATTACAAAAAAGATATTTGAAATGTATAATTTAAACTTTTTAGTATTACATTTCAAGTATGAAAAACACATTTTGGACCCTGTAAGAGAAAAAAAAGTTGTTTAGAATTAGGCTCTAATCCTTTGCAATTTTGTATTACAATGCCTTCAACAGAAACATATAGCACTGAATAAAAATGATTTTGATTTCAGGGGAATATGTAAACCATTGTTACAATATATATAACGTCATTTTCAATTTGTAATGTGCGGACCAATTTTAGATTTTGACCCTGTGCAGTGAGTGAAATAAGTCCAGGGAAAATTGGCCTCGTCACTTTCAAAGTCCACCCCCCTTTTCCTAAAAATTGGAGGACAGCCACATGTTTCTCAAGTGCCTGAGCTTTTGGTTATTTCTGTGGTTGACCCAACATGCTACCAACAATTACTTTTGATGCTTTACTGCTTGAAAAAAATGGTCTTCACGGTTATGAATGATTATCAAAATATCTTTAATGCCATCACGCAAAGTCAAAACGAACAAAATAAACCACCATTTATTGAGGCAAAATAATAAGAAACTGATCAAACTCAATTAGTCTCACAACCTTATGTTTTGTGATTTGTGACTAAATAAAAAAACAAATCGTAGCAATTTTATCACATGTTTTATATTTTGATATAAATCAAGTGAGGCGGTCAGTATAATAATGTGCCGAGCATCGTGATAGACATCTTCTTTTGGACTGCTTCCGGGTAACTCTTAAGATGAACTCATAAACCCCGCCTTGGAGTGTGAACTTTTTTTTAAAATAATCTAAATAGCGTATACATATATTATCGTCTTGAATGCTGAGCTTTAATGTTCGTGTAATATTGGCTGTTGGCCTCAGTCATCATCTAATTCTAATAATCTAAGATAACCAACCTTTATAACTTAAAAGTAAAGATCATGCATACTTATTGTTCAGATTGATAAAGTCTTTTTCCATTGGTTGAGAATATCTCCGATTTAAATAATATTGATTTGATACACATGTAACCGCTGTGCATACTTTAACGACAGGGCTAGTTTTCTGATCGGATAAGTAGTAATCTCCCTTGTTAATTTGAAGTTGTAATCAATCGTTTTATTTTTACCATCTTGATATAATATTTCATTGTATTATTCAAATTTGTGACTCATTTAATATTTAAATATAGTAATTTTATTTTATTATAGATTTAAAAAAAGGAAATTTGAAAGTCTTTGATTCATTATAAATCATCTTAGTTCAAATCATAAGTCAGGCGGTCTATTCTGTCTACATTAAGTAATAGATACACCAGGGAAGCGATGGGTCCGTGTAACACTTATCAATTCAAAGTTTTAAAAAGTTTTAAAATTTTGGATTTTTGGAATTTTTATCAAAGTTTCAAAATATCAAAATTCCAAATTATGTAAAAGTTTTGAAATTTGAAATTTTAACAAAATAATTAAAATATTAAAATTCTAAATATCGTTTATAAATTTGATAGTTTAGAAATTTGATCAAACTTTTAAAATACTAAACCTAATGTGCAATTTTGATTATTTCACTTTTTGAAAGTTTGACTTTTTAGATTTTTGATTAAAATATCAAAAAGACAAAAGGGGCGAAAAGAGGGGTACCCTGAACACGACCATGGTTCAGTGATGGTGCAGTGATGGTTCAGTGATAATATACGTCATACTAACTTAACTACGAAATAATTATATAACAATGAACTAAAATTAAAATCATACAAAACTTATAAGACCAAAGGCTCCTGAATTGGGACAGGCGCACAAACGCGGCTGGGTAAACATGTTTCGTGCGATCACAACCCTTCCCCTATACATCTAGTAAATGTAGAAAAAACAAACCCACAGCAATACACACAGTTAAACGCACTTTTAAATAAATCCAAGTCCCATGTCAGAAAAGGAAACAAAAGAAACTAAACAATGATAATAAATTAACAAAGTACTACTATATATAAAGCTAGCAGTTACTGACAAATGCCAGCTCCAGACCTCAATTAAGCTAATCTAAAGATAATAACTTCATCATATGAATAACAGGCTCCCTGTTGGATTTATTGCTTATCTGTTCCTAAACAATCATGAAATATTTGTTACTGGCAACCAAAAATTGATAATTTAAAATAGGTTGTTCCTGAACATTTGACAAATTTAAGTTTTTTATAAACAAGATATTAAATAAATTTATAAAATACATGTAAGAGAGAACTTATCAATAATTTATCAAAAAACAGCTTGTGTTTATCTTTTAAAACAAAAACGTTGTGCATTTCTGTCGGGAGGAAAAATATGTCCACAAATCAGAATTTTGATTTCAAAGATCCAGTGAAATTTCGACCTCGTTTTACTCAAAAAGTAGCACATGAAGGTATACTTTTTATTAAATATTTAATTTAAGCAGGTAACAGTAGCTTATATATCTTAAAGGGAAGACATTCTCACCGTCAGAAAAAAAACTGTTTTGCTATATCTATGTTCCTGGATATGCTCTTAAAAATGCACAAGTAACAAATACGGAACAATGATATCCCGTCATACCAAAAAAAATCATTTCCTTTTATTTTCTATTTGAAAACAGTGGTTGGTCCTTTAGGGCCCCTAATGGATATATTATGGTAAATGCGTATATTTTGTACAAGCATCAGTCCAAACGTTGTCTTAGGGTGCAACCATTTAACTTAAAAATTGGGAATATGTTTTTTTTGTCGAAGTGAAGAAAAAAAAAAGCGCTGAGCGCAAACAATTTTATTAAGTTTTCCATCGCTTTATTAATCAAATTATTTGGTTCAGAAGTTATTATTACTATAAGGCATGCGGGAAATCTGGATTCAGATTTTTTTTGTCCTCTGCTTGCACAGATTTTGTTTTCTCCAGCAAAAAAAAAGTGTCACTTTAGTGACTATATTTATATATCGGATTCCCAAAAATATAACTGCATGATATAAACTTTTTAAAATGATTTTCAATTTCCAAACGCCGACACATACAAATTGATAGATGGGCGATAAATGTACAGCAGCAACTATTACATAAATATGAAGGCTGAAAATAATGTTTATGTTATACGTTTATGATATGAATGTATACAGCGTTTGCAAAACCAGAACAATTAGTTGGATGTTAACGACTTTATTTGGCCATTTCAACTTATGTTGATTCGAGTGTCACTGATAAGTGTTTTGTAGACGAAACGCGCATCTGGCTCAACTTCATATTTTACATTCTAGTATCTATCTATGGTGACTTTATGTAGATACCTTATAGCAGTATCCTGGCTCCAAGCTACTAATATTGGTCTTATTCTGAATTTCAGCGTAAAAAAATATCAAAAACCTCCCACATTCCAGACAAGCACAACGTTCATTGCGACACCATGAATTCAGTATTCCTGCTGTACCAATACTTAGATCTGAAATCGTTGATACAAGCAACAAGGCAATATATGATCGTCTTGCATTCGATAAAAAATAATGAATACAAAACGTTAGAATTTACGACCGAAACGCTTTTCTGGATCTATCTTCTTCAGGAACGCTCAAAGCTGAATATTTAAGACCAACAATAAAGAACAGAAATAGTTGATTAAAACGTTAAAGACGATCGTTCAAATTGTACATGGAATGATATATCCATCTGCCAACGTGATTGCAGAAAGTAAGAAGTCGTAAAGCATAACAGACAAATTTGAAATCAAATGAGATAATACAATGTGTATTGAGCCATTTTATTGCTTAAAGTTCAGTAGAATATATATATATACATCTTCTTTTTTATATACTCAACCTTAGCATACTATTTGACCTACTGCGAATTGGTCATTTTTTACTGTTACTCTTAAAATATGGGTGCTGGGAAAACTAGCAAGTAAAATGGTCAGTATCAGAGCCGTGCGTTTAAAATGAATTCTCTTCTTTTGAGAAATATTTATTTTTGTCATCCAATTTTTCACCTGTTACAACTGCCTGTCTGTGGTTTTATGTTTTACATTAACTTTTAAGTATCAGTATGTCTTCATTTCATTTTGTTTCGTTTCGTTCCGCTTTTATTTCGTTTTGCAGTTTACAAGTACCCCTCTTTTCACCCCTTTTCTCGTTTTGATATTTTAATCAAAAATCTAAAAAATCAAACTTTCAAAAAGTGAAATAATCAAAATTGCACATTAGGTTTAGTATTTTAAAAGTTTGATCAAATTTCTAAACTATCAAATTTATAAACAATATTTAGAATTTTAATATTTTAATTATTTGGTTAAAATTTCAAAATTTCAAAACTTTTACACAATTTGGAATTTTGATATTTTGAAACTTTGATTAAAATTCTAAAAATCTAAAATTTTAAAACTTTTTAAAACTTTGAATTGATAAGTGTTACACGGACCGCGATGGCTATGTAAAACATTGTACTACGTAAAACGAGAATTAAATAGACCAAAATACAGAAATTGAATCCAAATGTCGATGTTTTTCTTGTTAGTAAATCAAAAACGAAAAACGAAATTTTTTTGATTTTCATTTTCGTTTTTGAAAAATCAAAAACGAAAAATGAAAACACTTTTGTTTTTTGTTTTTGATAATTCAAAACGAATAAAATGCTTCGCTGAACCCAGACTGATACGACCGCAAAGGTCGAACCCTGAACAGTTGGTGCAAGTTTGGACACAATATTCAAGCTTTATACTGTCTGAATTTGGAATGTGATCAAATTTTTGAAATAATATAGGTTTCTGACACAAACTAAATGTGGTGAATTATCTAAAAATTTTAAATGGGTTAAAAAATGTGTATTAAATTTCAATTGAAGATTTATTGCTATTGCGCAATACTGTGCAAAAGAAGATTTCATGCTATTGCGCAATACTGTGCAATTCAATATTTCTTGCTATTGCGCAATACTGTGCAATTCAATATTTCTTGCTATTACGCAATACTGCGAAATTGAAGATTTCTTGCTAATGCGCAATATTGTGCGATTGGATATTTCTTGCTACTGCGCAATACTGTGCAATTGAAGATTTCTTGCTATTGCGCAATACTGTGCAATTGAAAATTTCTTGCTATTGCACAATACTTAATATGACAATTTACACATCCTGTTTGGTGTGTATCTCCTGTAATATCGTTATTATTTGATTTCATATATAGATCAGAAATAACCAACTTTAAATGGAAAATTTTAAAGAAAAAAAAGGAAAATAAGGAAACAAACCTCCCCCTTTTTTGAACCCCCTTATGATTCATCACCCCCAAACTCAATCCCAGCCTTCCCTTTGTGGTATGGTACCTTGCAGTACAATTTCAAACAGATCCATACACTTGAACACACGTTATTGTCTGAAAACGAGAAAAATGCTTGTATTTTGGCCCCTTTTTGGCCCCAAATTCTTAAACGTTTGGGGCAATTACCCCCAAGCACAAACCAATCTTTCCTTTTGTGATATGGAACCTTGTGGTACAATGTCAGAGAGATCCATACACTAACACACAAGTTATTGTGCGAAAACCAATGTGTCTTCGGCCGGACGACGACGACGCCAACGTCATACCAATATACGACCGCAAAATTTTAACACTGGCTCCACAGTTGCTTCGGAGCCCGGTGCCCACATTGCTGGAGCCGGGATCCCTACATGTACCCCCAAAGCATGGAGACCAAACACTGGAGCTTGGGCACACAACCTTGTTCGAATGAACCATGAGCCCCTAATTTGGGGCCTGGGACACAAGGAACCCTGATCCCTTTATTTGGAGCCCACAGAGCATGTGATGTTGTCCCCTGATCCCTTCATTTGGAGCCCTCAGACCATGTGATGTTGTCCCTTGATCCCTTAATTTGGAGACCACAGACCACGTGATGTTGTCCCCTGATTCCAGTCTCAAGTCCAGATTATAATAGTTTTTTCTGAAGGCGTTTGGTATTTTTCAACACCTACTTTGGTAAGAGTTTCATATGGCACCCCCACCATACCAAAAGAACACAATTATGTATTACAGTTTATTCCATGGGGGTGCCTTTATATAAATAACACATAGCTGAGAGGGTGATAGAGCAGATTGTTACCCCGAAAAAACATTGTCAACTGAGGCGAAGCCAAGGTTAACAATGTCTTTTCGAGGGGTAACAATCTGCTCTATCACCCTCCCAGATATGTGTTATTTAATTTATTATACTGAATGTTCTGTTATTACTGTCTATTAAATTTTAAATTCAAAATAATAATCTATGTCGTCTTGTACATAACAATCATCCGTATTTATTTAAGCGCACACTTGAGCAAGTGTCTCCATGAAGGGTAATAGAGTATTTGCCATGGGATAGAGTAAATTGTCTCCCTCGTATAAACCACTTAAAATCTGGCATTTTGACTAGTCCAGCCCTGGCCTCAGTGACTCTTTTTTTTTTTTTTTTTTTTTTGTTGTTGTCAAAAAAAAAAAAAGAGTCACTGAGGCCAGGGCTGGACTAGCATTTTGACATGAAGTATAATAAATGGAACTCTTTCCCCTATTTTTATAGACTCCTACTTGAAGTTATGGAAGTTGAAACGTCGAAAGCAAAAAACAGCATGAAATTCTTTCATATATGTCATAATTATTTGGACTTATCCTGGACCTTGCATCTTTCTCTGAAAAATGCCTGCACCTTGGATAAATTATCTTAGAAATAGTATTTTTCACATGTACTTGTACTCAAAGTCATCAGTATGACCAATAGCACATTCATATACTTGTTGATTGAATGAACCAATTTTGATAAATGCATAGTCCAAATAGTTTTCATAATATTATGATTTCTTGAAAAGCAAATTTGTTGAGGAAGGCATCATGTATCAAAAAAATAAAGAAGCCTTTCATGACAAAACATTATTGGACTAATAGATATATCATGTAGTTTGTTAATCATGACTGCCCACCTTGACATGATCTTTTTAGATATGGTTACAAATATCATCAGTATTTAGATTTAAATAACATATGCCGATGATATCTATATAAAAAAAATGTACATGTACATGTATGTACTTCAGTATGTACTTCAGTTATAGAAAACATTGTCAAGGTAGTAAATTCTTTAGTACTGTAAATTCAGAAAGAGGTTTTCATGAACGTGAATAATGCGACTGGATGAGTATCACAATATAAATAAAAACTCACATTCTGGTATCAGCATGATACTACATTTGTATCTGTATGCAGATTTTCCTGTCACAGAATTTGCAATATTAAATTAACCTCATATGTTTGTCCTTTCTTTAAAAAATCACAATAATAAATGCACAATAATCTAAGAATGTACAGTAAAGATTCTAAGAAACAACTATTATATAGATATATAAGAAGATGTGGTATGAGTGCCAACGGGACAACTCTCGATCTAGGTCACAATTTGTAAAAGTAAACCAGTATAGGTCAAAGTACGGTCTTCAACACTGAGCCTTGGCTCACACCGAACAGCAAGCTATAAAGGGCCCCAAAAATGACTAGTATAAAACCATTCAAAAGGTATAAACCAACAGTCTAATCTATATATAAAAAACGAGAAATGAAAAACACTTATGAACCACATCAACAAACGACAACTACTGAAAATCCGATTCCTAAATATCTGATATTGAATTAGAAAAGTAGGGCATTAAAATTGAGGATTTATGAACAGGAAAGATCAAGAGAAAGCTTAATTTTTGACTTTGACAAGTATTGGATATGCATGTACCAACCATTCATCTTTATATTATTATTAGGGGGAGGGGGAGGTTCTATCTAGTATTGGATATGCATGTACCAACCATTCATCTTTATATTATTATTAGGGGGAGGGGGAGGTTCTATCTAGTTTTAGATATGCATGTACCAACCATTCATCTTTATATTATTATTAGGGGGAGGGGGAGGTTCTATCTAGTATTGGATATGCATGTACCAACCATTCATCTTTATATTATTATTAGGGGGAGGGGGAGGTTCTATCTAGTTTTAGATATGCATGTACCAACCATTCATCTTTATATTATTATTAGGGGGAGGGGGAGGTTCTATCTAGTATTGGATATGCATGTACCAACCATTCATCTTTATATTATTATTAGGGGGAGGGGGAGGTTCTATCTAGTATTGGATATGCATGTACCAACCATTCATCTTTATATTATTTTTAGGGGAGGGGGAGGTTCTATCTAGTATTGGATATGCATGTACCAACCATTCATCTTTATATTATTATTAGGGGGAGGGGGAGGTTCTATCTAGTATTGGATATGCATGTACCAACCATTCATCTTTATATTATTATTAGGGGGAGGGGGAGGTTCTATCTAGTATTGGATATGCATGTACCAACCATTCATCTTTATATTATTTCTAGGGGGAGGGGGAGGTTCTATCTAGTATTGGATATGCATGTACCAACCATTCATCTTTATATTATTTTTAGGGGAGGGGGAGGTTCTATCTAGTATTGGATATGCATGTACCAACCATTCATCTTTATATTATTTTTAGGGGGAGGGGGAGGTTCTATCTAGTATTGGATATGCATGTACCAACCATTCATCTTTATATTATTATTAGGGGGAGGGGGAGGTTCTATCTAGTATTGGATATGCATGTACCAACCATTCATCTTTATATTATTTTTAGGGGAGGGGGAGGTTCTATCTAGTATTGGATATGCATGTACCAACCATTCATCTTTATATTATTATTAGGGGGAGGGGGAGGTTCTATCTAGTATTGGATATGCATGTACCAACCATTCATCTTTATATTATTATTAGGGGGAGGGGGAGGTTCTATCTAGTATTGGATATGCATGTACCAACCATTCATCTTTATATTATTTCTAGGGGGAGGGGGAGGTTCTATCTAGTATTGGATATGCATGTACCAACCATTCATCTTTATATTATTTTTAGGGGAGGGGGAGGTTCTATCTAGTATTGGATATGCATGTACCAACCATTCATCTTTATATTATTTTTAGGGGGAGGGGGAGGTTCTATCTAGTATTGGATATGCATGTACCAACCATTCATCTTTATATTATTTTTAGGGGGAGGGGGAGGCTCTATCTAGTATTGGATATGCATGTACCAACCATTCATCTTTATGTTATTTTTAGGGGGAGGGGGAGGTTCTATCTAGTATTGGATATGCATGTACCAACCATTCATCTTTATGTTATTTTTAGGGGAGGGGGAGGTTCTATCTAGTATTGGATATGCATGTACCAACCATTCATCTTTATATTATTTTTAGGGGGAGGGGGAGGTTCTATCTAGTATTGGATATGCATGTACCAACCATTCATCTTTATGTTATTTTTAGGGGGAGGGGGAGGTTCTATCTAGTATTGGATATGCATATACCAACCATTCATCTTTATATTATTTTTAGGGGGAGGGGGGAGGTTCTATCTAGTATTGGATATGCATGTACCAACCATTCATCTTTATGTTATTTTTAGGGGAGGGGGAGGTTCTATCTAGTATTGGATATGCATGTACCAACCATTCATCTTTATGTTATTTTTAGGGGAGGGGGGAGGTTCTATCTAGTTTTGGATATGCATGTACCAACCATTCATCTTTATGTTATTTTTAGGGGAGGGGGGAGGTTCTATCTAGTATTGGATATGCATGTACCAACCATTCATCTTTATATTATTTTTAGGGGAGGGGGAGGTTCTATCTAGTATTGGATATGCATGTACCAACCATTCATCTTTATATTATTATTAGGGGGAGGGGGAGGCTCTATCTAGTATTGGATATGCATGTACCAACCATTCATCTTTATATTATTTTTAGGGGAGGGGGGAGGTTCTATCTAGTATTGGATATGCATGTACCAACCATTCATCTTTATATTATTTTTAGGGGGAGGGGGAGGTTCTATCTAGTTTTGGATATGCATGTACCAACCATTCATCTTTATATTATTTTTAGGGGGAGGGGGAGGCTCTATCTAGTATTGGATATGCATGTACCAACCATTCATCTTTATATTATTATTAGGGGGAGGGGGAGGCTCTATCTAGTATTGGATATGCATGTACCAACCATTCATCTTTATATTATTTTTAGGGGAGGGGGGAGGTTCTATCTAGTATTGGATATGCATATACCAACCATTCATCTTTATATTATTTTTAGGGGAGGGGGAGGTTCTATCTAGTATTGGATATGCATGTACCAACCATTCATCTTTATATTATTATTAGGGGGAGGGGGAGGTTCTATCTAGTATTGGATATGCATGTACCAACCATTCATCTTTATATTATTTTTAGGGGAGGGGGAGGTTCTATCTAGTATTGGATATGCATATACCAACCATTCATCTTTATATTATTTTTAGGGGAGGGGGAGGTTCTATCTAGTATTGGATATGCATGTACCAACCATTCATCTTTATATTATTTTTAGGGGGAGGGGGAGGTTCTATCTAGTTTTGGATATGCATGTACCAACCATTCATCTTTATATTATTTTTAGGGGGAGGGGGAGGCTCTATCTAGTATTGGATATGCATGTACCAACCATTCATCTTTATATTATTATTAGGGGGAGGGGGAGGTTCTATCTAGTATTGGATATGCATGTACCAACCATTCATCTTTATATTATTTTTAGGGGGAGGGGGAGGTTCTATCTAGTATTGGATATGCATGTACCAACCATTCATCTTAATATTATTTTTAGGGGGAGGGGGAGGTTCTATCTAGTATTGGATATGCATGTACCAACCATTCATCTTTATATTATTATTAGGGGGAGGGGGAGGTTCTATCTAGTATTGGATATGCATGTACCAACCATTCATCTTTATATTATTTTTAGGGGAGGGGGAGGTTCTATCTAGTATTGGATATGCATGTACCAACCATTCATCTTTATATTATTTTTAGGGGGAGGGGGAGGTTCTATCTAGTATTGGATATGCATGTACCAACCATTCATCTTTATATTATTTTTAGGGGGAGGGGGAGGTTCTATCTAGTATTGGATATGCATGTACCAACCATTCATCTTTATATTATTTTTAGGGGGAGGGGGAGGTTCTATCTAGTTTTGGATATGCATGTACCAACCATTCATCTTTATATTATTTTTAGGGGGAGGGGGAGGCTCTATCTAGTATTGGATATGCATGTACCAACCATTCATCTTTATATTATTTTTAGGGGGAGGGGGAGGTTCTATCTAGTATTGGATATGCATGTACCAACCATTCATCTTTATATTATTATTAGGGGGAGGGGGAGGTTCTATCTAGTATTGGATATGCATGTACCAGCCATTCATCTTTATGTTATTTTTAGGGGGAGGGGGAGGTTCTATCTAGTATTGGATATGCATGTACCAACCATTCATCTTTATGTTATTATTAGGGGGAGGGGGAGGTTCTATCTAGTTTTAGATATGCATGTACCAACCATTCATCTTTATGTTATTTTCTTTGGGAGGGGGAGGTTCTATCTAGGTACAATTTTAGCTGGGTATATATACTGTACAATGTTAATTTTAGTCGAATCATGAAGCAGAGCTTCTGTACATGTACCAGTCTGTTTAGTCTTGGCTTAAATACAAACAATGTAGGCTTGCTTCATTTGAGCATGTTGAGGAACATGTAGTTGTAAATAACACTAAATCAGTGGCGGATCCAGAAATTTTCATAAGTGGAGGCCCACTGACTGTCTAAGTGGGCCCGCTCCAGTCATGCTTCAGTGATCACCTATATAATCAACCAAAAGCCCCTCCTAAATCCTCCTCTGTTAATATTGCTTGTATTTATTTCGTAGTTTTATAATAGTTCTTGAAACACCTCAAACACTATAGGCCCTAGAGACCGACAAATTACAGAATACATTTATACAAGTACCTGATATACAGTGACATATACTGTAAATTCAGAAATTATTGCGTGCATTTATTATTGCGATTTTGTTATTTTAGAATGTTTAGACTACAATGTGATTTTAATTTTTGCGAAATTGGGAAAAATCCTGTTGATTTCAAATAAAAATTTTCAAAATGCGAGTTTAAATTATTGCGATTATAATACTGTCGCATTTTTCCCAATAATAAAAACATCGCAATAATTTGTGAATTTACAGTAGTTGTTTACATCTACTTTATTTGGTCTCTGGTACCGTAGATAGTTGTCTCAAATGATTGGTAATCAAACCACATAGATGTTGTATTATTTTTAATGAGGCCTGGAACTTTCCACGGATTTCGTGTTGCCACATAATAAAACAAAAGTCAGACAATTTTGGACTCTACAATGCAACAGAAAATGTGTGTTCTTTTTTTGTTAAATGATTTGAAAAATGTACCAGTTGTACTTTTTTCATGCCCCACCTACGATTATAGAGGGGCATTATGTTTTCTGGTCTGCGTCTGTTCGTTCGTCCGTCTTTCCCGCTTTATTCATTCGTTCGTTCGTTCGTCTTTCCCGCTTCAGGTTAAAGTTTTTGGTCAGGGTAGTTTTTGAAGTACGATCAACTTGAAACTTGGTACACATATTCGATAACTTAAATAGGATGTAATTTGATCATAACAATATCAAGATTTTAATTTGAAAAAAAAATTGGCTGTGTCATTCCAGAGTCATAGGATTTTAAAAGGGTAAGAATAGGGTACCCAACATGCCAAAAGGGTAAGAATGGGGTACCCCAAACATGCCAAAAGGGTAAGAATGGGGTACCCCAACATGCCAAAAGGGTAAGAATGGGGTACCCCAAACATGCCAAAAGGGTAAGAATGGGTACCCCAAACATGCCAAAAGGGTAAGAATGGGGTACCCCAAACATGCCAAAAGGGTAAGAATGGTGAACTACAGACATGCCAAAAGGGTAAGAATGGTGAACCCCAAACATGCCAAAATGGTAAGAATGGGGTACCCCAAACATGCCAAAAGGGTAAGAATGGGGTACCCCAAACATGCCAAAAAGGTAAGAATGGTGAACCCCAAACATGCCAAAAGGGTAAGAATGGGGTACCCCAAACATGCCAAAAGGGTAAGAAATGGGGTACCCCAAACATGCCAAAATGGTAAGAATGGAGTACCCCAAACATGCCAAAAGGGTAAGAAATGGGGTACCCCAAACATGCCAAAATGGTAAGAATGGGGTACCCCAAACATGCCAAAAGAGTGAGAATGTTGAACCCCAAACATGCCAAAAGGGTAAGAATGGTGAACCCCAAACATGCCAAAATGGTAAGAATGGGGTACCCCAAACATGCCAAAAGGGTAAGAAATGGGGTACCCCAAACATGCCAAAAGGGTAAGAATGGGGTACCCCAAACATGCCAAAAGGGTAAGAATGGTGAACCCCAAACATGCCAAATGGCGAATGACGTTAAATATTTGTGCAAATAACGTTAAAGTTTACTCCTTTTGATGCCAAGTAGTTACAAAATAAGATACGAGATATAAAATTAAGACGCATTTGATGCTAACGGTAGCGGAAACCATAACCCCTCCCCTGGAAGTTAAATGGTTGCTCCCATAAGCATGTAAGGAAATTGTTTATTGTTGATGTGGTTTTAAATTAAATATATATTTTAACAAAGGTTGGTGGACATGCTGTGGGGTTTAATTCTTACAAATAGTATAAAAATACCAGAGTTCTCAAGGATGAAATTTGAAAAAATAGGCAGGAAAGAAGTTTTGAGTAAAAAAAAGGCAGGATAACACTTTCTGAAAAAAAAGTAAGGATAAACTAATAAAAAAGGCAGGACTGAGTAGAGTGAAAAATAAAAAAAGCAGGACAGAGATTACAACTAAAGAAAATTGCAGGACAAAAATCCCTCCCCTTTTCCCCCATAAAAAATCAAATGGTAGCTCCCTAACAGAAGTTCCCATGAAAACTTTGGTAAAATAAATGTTCCTGTAACAGTGATAACAAATACCCTATACCCTTTATACCGTAAGGAACAAATACTGTAATATTTATTTCAATTGAAACAATATTACAGAATATTTCCTCCACTTGGAACTTATATTAAGAAGAAACTTCTATTCCGTGACAAGTTGATGCATTTTTCTTTTTGCTCCTGATTAAAATTGGTTATCATTTGTTTTTGTGTATCATATTTTTTTCTTCATTTATTGTTATTGTATATGTACATAAATCAGGCTGTACAGTGACCTATATGCATATATGGAGCATTACATTCATATAACAAATAGTTACATAAGAAAATCTATTAATATATAAAGATAAGAAGATGTGGTATGTACATGCTGTACCCAACAAACTTGTATCCTATATTTGTCTACTCATACCTGTGCAAACTTGTACACGTTGTACTCAACAAACTTGTAATCTATATTTACCAACTTTACTTCTAGCTACCAGCTTGTACACGTTGTACTCAACAAACTTGTATCCTATATTTACCAACTTGTACTTCTAGCTTCCAGCTTGTACACGTTGTATTCAACTAACTTGTATCCTTTATTAACATACTCGTACTTTTGCAAACTTGTACACGTTGTACTCAACAAACTTGTTATCTATATTTACCAGCTCGTACGTCTAGCTACCAACTTGTACACGTTGTACTCACCGACTTGTATCCTATATTTACCTACTCGTACTTCTAGCTACCAAATTGTAAACGTTGTACTCAACAAACGTGATCCTATATTAACCTACTCGTACATTTGCAAACTTGTACACGTTGTACTCAACAAACTTGTATTCTATATTTACCTACTCGTACTTCTAGCTACCAATTTGTACACGTTGTACTCAACGAACTTGTATCCTATATTTATTAACTTGTACTTCTACCAACTTGTACCCACTATTTTATGTTTATTTATATGCATTATAGTTGGTATTTTCTTTCATATAATATTGCAACTTACACATAAAATTACAAAATAAAAATAAAACATTACAGGTTCTATATAACCTATTTAATGAAACACGAACGTCAATAATGATAAAACAAAAGTTGGGTAAGAGTTTGTAGAAGTACGTCGTGTTCCCATTGAAATAGTTTCTTTTTATAAAAAAAAGTCATTTGACAGTTTAAGAAATTATTCATCCGCCTAGATATAGGAAGATTTATCAAATTTTACTCTATCATGCTAAGGATATTATGTATTTGAATGTACGACCCAATAGCACGGTTGTCATTCGGTTTATCGAGAAAAATGATCGTGAAAGAATAAGTAACGGTGGTCAAGTATTGCGATTGGATCGTGAAAGATCTGGTATAGGATCGTGAATGAAATGTTATCGAGAAGACACATGCTCCGTCAGTAAATAATCTTATTTAATCAATTATTTATAAAGACAAATATTGGAAAAATAACACTGTCTGTCAAAATAGTTCAACATTATGATCAGCATCCGAGAAAAATCAAAGCTTAAAAGTACACCGTTTTAACAAAACTACAAAAGGCAGATTGCTCTTCGAAATTTCAGAGAAATAAAAATGTAAACAAACATGATTTTTTTTTAATTTTAAAAGCATGAACTACTTTTCTCTAACGAATATTGTTCAATATTTCTGTTTAAAATAGTTCTTCAAGTTATTTGATTTAGTTTAATTAGAAACTTTGCAAAAACGGTAATATTTGTAAAAATTTGATTTTTCGGATCGTAAAAGATCGGGTACCGCATTTTGATGATCGTGAAAAGGATCGTGAAAGATTTGTTGTCGCTTATTCGTTATTGCAAAACATCCACGAAAACGATAAAATCTTTCTTTGAACAAATGATAATTTATATTTGTAATTGGTATAACAAAAGATTGGATTTGTATGACTTATTCCGCTTCCCTTTTGTTTTGGGCTATGATGGTTCAATGCCATTGGATCTGATTATTTGATAACACCACTAAGGCCACTAGTTTTCTTATAACAATATAAGTTCGTCTGTCCGTCCTGCATAAGTTTTATGTCGTTTGAAAAGTTAAGATCGTCTCGTCTGATTTCCATTAATTTGTATGCAGTCATAATCTATAAAAGGAAGATCCTTGTTAATTTTTGCATAATTGGAAAAAAAAACATTGATAAAAAAAAACAGCAGGAAAACATCTGTCATATTCCAGACTTGGCACAGGCATCTTTCTAAGAAAATGGTGAGTTAAATCTGGGTTTCTAGCCAGCTTATACGCCCAAATGTATGACAATTGTTTAATGTTCCGTACGATGGCCAAATTGGGTGAGCAACCCATACAGACATAATTGGAAAACGTGGCACTCACAATTAAATCATAGAAAGACGCCAACAAAATGATTTTGTAGTAGATAATAGTCCGTGAGGTAAGTCTAATTACGGAGCCCCTTAAGGATCATGTAAATATAAATATTTTCGTTTGCCGGAGATTGCATCTTGTAGGGACCAGTTTGAAAAATCGTGCGCACGCCTTTTCAGCTTGTATGCACGACTTCCAAACTAGTGCGCATGACTTTCAAACTGGTGCGCATGACTTTCAAACTGGCTCGCACGCCTTTTCAGCTCTTGTGCACGACTTTCAAACTTGTGCGCATGACTTTCAAATTGATGCGCATGACTTTCAAACTGGCACGCAGGAATTTCAAAATGGTGTGCACGACTTTCAAAATCGTGCTCACGACTTTCAAAATAGTGTGCACGACTTTCTAAATTTATCGCATGACTTTCAAGCACTGGTTCGCACGACTTTGAAACTCGTGCGAACACTAGTTTGAAAGTCGTGCGCACCAGTTTTTGAAAGTTGTGCGCGGCAGTTTCCAAATGTCCTACGAGATTCAGTCTGTTGCGCACCAGATTAAATCTCCGGCAAACGAAAATATTTCTTTTTGCTTTGCACTTAAGGGGCTTCTTATATAATGACATACAGGTATACATTTTCACGATAAAATACAAAAAAAGGAAAATATAATTATAAGGGTATGAAACAACACTATAAAACCTCATGTGTCCGAATCGCATCTCTGGACCCACCCACATAAGGAACGCAAAAAGCAAAAACATAACCTGAAAGCTGGATGCACATATACCGAACTATGCCAAGAGACATAAGATCAAATGGGACATAAAAGTACAAAGACAAATAAAGGTAAAACTGTAAAGGTAGATAAAATGCTACACAATCAGTACCTAGAATCTATAACTCAACACCATCTTGTATTATTTTGTAAGTAGACACATTGGATGTTCGATGTGTACTGATAATATTTCAGTCTTAGATATATGATTTTTTCATTAGTTGTTATTGGCTTTGAACTAGCTGTCAGTAACTGCGAGTACTCACATATCTGTACTTAGTGTCTTTTTGTGTTGTTATAGATGAGAGATGAATATATACCGTGCCACGTCCTGTCTGTGTTTTTGTTTGATGTTTTTCTTTGTATCGATTTGATTAGTTAAACCTTTACAACTGAGTTTTATAGTTTGTTCTTATGGTGTGCTGTTACACCACTGACCAAGGTTAGGGGTGGATTGAGCGATCACAAACATGTTTTACCCCGCCACATTCTTTATGTGCCTGTCCCAAGTCAGGATCCTGTAGTTCAGCGGTTGTCTTTGGTTCACGGCTGTCATATTTGTTTTTCGTAAATTGTTTTGTTATAAATTAGGCCGTTAGTTTTCATGTCGGGGACATTTCTAGCTGACTATACGGTATGGTTTGTTTTCATTGTTGAAGGTCGTACCGTTGCCTATAATTTCTTACATCCCCTTTATTTGAACTTTGGTGGATAGTTGTCTCATTGGCAATCATACCACATCTCCTTATTTTTATACTGAAAATCATTTTGTTATGTCTTGAAACTTTCCAATGAACTTTTTTATCACGAGATATTCTTACACAAAACCCTGGCTCATTAATTTTTTGCTAAGGCACTGATAACGTTTTACAAACTCTGTGTAGCAGCACCAAGCTTCTGAAAATCGTATGGGTTGAGAAATGTGTGCTCCATACGCGGATAAAGTTGGTAAGTCGCTGCTAAGGTAAGGAACATTTATAATTTCAAAATTGAAATCATCAAGTTTGTCATAAGCTCTGAGATGACCGCTGAAGTCAAATTCAGGGTATATGTCTAAAAATGAGGCCGAGGAAGCTGTGTATGTGGGGTCTGTAATCTCTAATTCATGAGTTTTAATGGGACCTAATCAGAAAAGTTTGTATTGTTAATGGAAAGAACATCTTCATTACACCTGCATATAAAATTAAATGATATAGCTTATTTGATCTAACCCTTACGAAAACAAAAACGTACATATTAAGATATTTCCAGGGGAAGACCCCCCGACCATCTCTCGATTCAATCATTAGTGGATGCACCCTTACGAAAACAAAAACGTACATATTAAGATATTTCCAGGGGAAGACCCCCCGACCATCTCTCGATTCAATCATTAGTGGATGCATTATGCATTATATATTTACTTTTCAACAATTTACGCTCCAGTTGTTCTTATTAACTTGGATGCCTAGTTACATGTAGCATTGTAGATTAAATGATCAAATGATCATTCGTATGATCGTCCTGTATATGCATGGGATATTTGCCACTGTACTTTCAACAAGCAACAATTAGTTTATATTACTTTATCAATAATTTTACCGAACTACTGAAAAATATGGTGTTCAAAGTGTTTCATTCGCAGCATCACTTTTAAGGTAATCTGCTTTTTCATTTTTGTTGATTTCAGTTGTTGTCGGGAAAACGCACTTTACCGTATTGAGCCATCGGACTTTAGCGTGGTCCATTTAATAACACAGACCATCGTACTTATGCGTATCAAACCATCGAACATTAGCGTAAACCATTGCACTTTAGCGTGACCATCGCGTTTTAGCGTCCACATCGCACTTTAGCGTGGTCCATTTAATAACACAGACCATCGTACTTTAGCGTATCAAACCATCGCACATTATCGTAGATCATCGCACTTTAGCGTGACACATCGCACTTAACATATATTTATATATCACCAACAACAAAAAAAGCATTAACATACGTTCTTAGTAAATAAATACATGCTTCAACCAATTACAAGTATAGAAATGCTGTTTTTTTATTATCGCGTTTTAGCGTCCACATCGCACTTAACATATATTTATATATCACCAACAACAAAAAAAAGCATTAACATACGTTCTTAGTAAATAAATACATGCTTCAACCAATTACAAGTATATCAACTGGTAAAAGAAATGCTGTTTTTTTTATTATTAAGTCTGGTCACGCCTTGTCTTTCACGAGCAAAACAATGCGTTGAATGATCTTTCACGATCAATTTTGATTAAAAATCGACAATAATTTACTTTTTCAAAATTAATATGAACTTTTTCAAGTAATAACACATTTTACTGGACTATCTGATACATTAAAGATTAAGTTGCAAATATAACATGATATATTGGATTATGAACATTATGGATACAAAACGTGATTTTTTCTTAATGATTCTCGTAGGATTGCGTGTCGCATTTTGTGTTTTCTTAAAAAGTACTACATTTTTTCTTTAACTAAGTGCACAGTATTATTAAGGAAGAGGAATCATTTTAACAGACACATTTTTTTCTGATTTGTTCCACCTTTTGAAAATACAGCAATTTTTTCACAGATTTGGAAGTAGAATAATACTTAATTGCATTCACGATCCGATACCAGATCTTTCAAGATCCGATTGCAATACTTGACCACCGTTAGTTATTCTTTCACGATCATTTCTCTCGATATACCGAACGACACCCGTGAATAGAAGCACCTTAAGATACGTTTTGTAATTTAAGTAACAGCATTTACTTGTACACACATTTTATGTAGGCATGTTATGTTTTAGCTATTGACTAAGCAAGTGGGTATATGTCACTTAATCTGCACGGCTCCGGTGACCCTACTTCACCCGAGCGACGTAGGAGTTCTGGTTAATGGGTCATCCCGACCGTGCAGATGAAATGATATATACCGATTTGATTGGTCAATAACTGTTTCCCCTCCCCCTAATTTAAAAGCCGTCTCTGTACCGATTTCCTTATAAAGGTTGCTATAAATTTTCCAATGCGAGTCTACAGGATTTCATACTGTTTTCTTTAATACATCTTCTCATCGTGCTTCAATAAATATGATAAAATCTGAAATAGTTTTTTATCTAATCTATAACATAATTTCTTTTTTACAGCTTATTTCCTAATTCATGTGGGTTAATATATTAGTTAGCTTGTTTGCCCTGTTACATATATTGTAGTTAGGATAACTTTCAATCAAATTCAAATATATACTTGTTTAATAATACAATATCGATTGCAGATGTCAATCTTAAATACAATGCTTCAGCTTACATTTATACAAACAAATTAAGTAAGCCAGCCAAAGTGTTACTCCACAAGCAATAAGAAATTAGCTGTAATTTACCTATAATTAAAATCATCTTTACATTATTTCATTATGTGTGTTGAAATGAAATGTTACATAAAGTTTTCTTTTATTTCAGTCCAGCTAATGGAGGAAAGGATTGTTTCTACCTAACATCTTTAAAACATATCAGAGATGGACAATGGTATAGCAACAGTCCTATTGGACACAGCACTTTACAAGGCACTGTGAAACGGTTGTGCACAAGTATTGGACTGACAGGAAAGCGCACAAACCATAGCCTCCGAGCATCTGCAGCAACACGCCTTTAATGCTGGCATAGAAGAACAACGTGTTGCCGAAACAACAGGTAATATAAGAGTAGAATGAAACATTATAATTTCTAGTCTTTTCTTTTCAATATTCTTATTTATCCAACACAAAATGGAATAAAAAAACACGAAGGTATTCCTTGTCTGCGTGATATTACCCAATTCCGTTCTTTTTCCCAGTTTTTTTTCTATTGCTTTAAAAGAGAACTGATGATTGTAAGAAAAATGTATAATTATCTATGTACAGAGACTTCAGGAAACTTCTTATCAAAATAAATGATTGCATCTGTCACGACCACGATATTTCGGGTAATCAGATCTACCATTTCTCGTCCGATCGTCTGTTTGTCCGTCATGCTTGAGTTACTTCTCTAAATTTTGAATATTATTTTATTTCTTGTATTGTGATGTTGAATATGCAGTTCAATAAAAAAATAGTGCTAACTTAAACACAAAAATAATTAACCTTTGCTTTGCAGGTCATCGTAGTAATGCAGTTAACTTGTGCCGATCAACAAATAGAGGCATCGAATATTTTATATGGATTAAGACCGTCAGACGGAAGTAAGAAGGCAAAACCATCAGCAGCTGCAGGTGCACCAGTTGGTAGTGCTTCGGTTGAATGTTCAACAGACGAGAGTGACAAGAAAAATGTGACTTGCAACTTTTCTTCTTTTCCTTCAACTTTTCGTTATGATCAATTTATGTAAAATAAAATGAATTAAATCTGTTAACAACCAGTTAAAGTAGTTTTTTAATTAGGATAAAATAATGACCTGTGACATGGAGCACATTGTATTGAAAAATGGTATCGTCCAGAATGATTCTGAAAAAGAATGACCTATCGTTCTGAAAGAAAATAACTCCATATAGGTATATAAGACCGTAAAAACTAGGCAGTGGTTATTCGTCCGGCTAGCCGGACAAATAGTCAAAAATGTCTATTCATCCGGCAATCCGGACTACTAGCATTTTTACGGGTTTTCGCTATTTGTCCGGCCAAAAATATAATGATGAAGATATAACATCGTGTTGTGAAGGAGATAGATCAAGCATGAGTAGTTTTAAAAGATATTGTCTATCATCATAGGCGGATCCAGAGGGGGGGCGGCCCCCCTTTCGTGGGAAAAATTTGGTTGATTATATAGGGAATCATTGAAGCATGACTGGAGCGGGCCCCTCCCCCTAGGTCAGTCAGCGCCCCCCCCCCTTTTAGGAAAAGTTCTGGATCCGCAACTGATTCATCGTTTTATTAAAAAGAACTCATTCTAATAAAAAAAAAAGTAAACTTTACATTTGATTCAGATTTTTTTAAAGGAATTGGGGAAGGGGGTATAGGGGGGACAAACATTATTCTCTCTTTTGTTGTTCTGCCTATGAATTTCTTGTAGGGTAAATAGTCGGGCAAATGATTATTGGCTTCATTAAACATCTATGATTTTAAAAGATCCTAAATGTATTGCTGTTGTGAAGTTTGGTTAAAGTAAGGTCTTCAAATGATTATGCACGATTCTTCATTTAAATTGTTCTGCGATTTATAATTCATAGGAAATCAGAGAAAATGATAGGCACGTGTAACCTGTCCTCAAAAGTAGGATTGTGTTTCCGATAGATTTTTTTTTCAGAAAAACTAGAGGCTCTGAAGAGCCTGTATCGCTCACCTGACTCTACTTGGGTTTTTGAAATCATATAAAAACAGATAAAATTTGGCTACAAAGTAACAACACTTGGCCAGCACCTCATAAGGAAAGACTATTCATGCTATGTTTGATTTCATTCCATTCCCTGGTTCTCTAGAAGAAGACTTTTGTATGCATTTCCCATAGGGTCCTATGTTAAACTAAGCTTCCCACTGGCAGCCATCTTGGATGATGGATCGGCTACAAAGTAACAACACTTGGTCAGCATCTCATAAGGAACATTCATGCCTTGTTTGGTTTCATTCCATTCGGTGGTTCTCTAGAAGAAGTTATTTGTATGCATTTCTCATAGGGTCCTATGTTAAACTAAGTCCCCCGCTGGCGGCCATCTTGGATGATGGATTGGCTACAAAGTAACAACACTTGGTCAGCACCTAATTAGGAACATTCATGCCATGTTTGGTTTCATTCCATTCTTTGGTTCTCTAGGAGAAGTCATGTGTATGCATTTCCCATAGGGTTCTATGTTAAACTAAGTCCCCCGCTGGCGGCCATCTTGGAAGATGGATCGGCTACAAAATAACAACACTTGGTCAGCACCTCATAAGGAACATTCATGCCATGTTTGGTTTCATTCCATTCAGTGGTTCTCTAGAAGAAGTCATGTGTATGCATTTCCCATAATGTTCTATTTTAAACTAAGTCCCCCGCTGGCAGCCATCTTTGATGATGGATCAGCTACAAAGTAACAACACTTGGTCAGCACCTCATAAGGAACATTCATGCCATGTTTAGTTTTATTCCATTCAGTGGTTCTCTAGAAGAAGTCATTTGTATGCATTTCCCATATGGTCTTATATTAAACTAAGTCCCCTTCGGGCCAGGTGAGCTAAAAATGTATATATAATAAAAAAAAAAGATGTGGTATGATTGCCAATGAGACAACTATCCACAAAAGACCAAAATGACACAGGATGATATAAATGATACAACAAAAAAAGGGGGATACCCCAACTCTGGTGTATAATAAAGTTAACATGTATACGCGCTATTGTTCTTGAATCACTCCTATAGAAATTCGTTAAAAGCAAATCACATTCTCTCTTGCTTTCTTGATGACATCTTTAAATATAAATCACGATCTCCGATACTCAAAACGTCCATTTCATACGCGCGTTTGTTATCCGGGACCTCATCCGGGACACTTTCCGCGTCACATGACACTTTGATTGTAGCCTGGGGACCTGGCTAATCATATCAGTACACGACGCGCAGCTAGATATCGGGCCGGGATACCAGGCTATCTTTGATTGATATTGAGATTTGCGCATGCGCAGACGGATCGCCGGACGATTAGACATTTTACCAGGACGAATAGACACTCCCAGGAGCATAGCTGCCGTTAGGCACTTTAGGCACGTGTCTACAGATATTTTTTTCACAAATATTTTTTTTTATTAAAAAAAATAATAAACAACGTTATCTGTAGATGAAAGCCGGTGAAGTTGTCTGTATGTGTTTGTATGGCTAGGGATAGATATGATAATACCGAAGGGGGTACTGTTTAATTAAAGGGATACGCTGATCTTTGGGTGAGATACAAATTAAGCTGCGTATCATCATTTTAGTTATTTGACAAAACTTTACAAATGTAATTGAGAATGGAAATGGGGAATGTGTCAAAGAGACAACAACCCAACAAAATGCAGAAAACAGCCAAAAACCCACAATGGGTCATCTTAAAAAAAAAACTGCACCCGGAGGAGGTCTTCAGTTTGCCCCTAAACGTAAATGTGTACTAGTTCAGTGAAAATGGACGTCATGTTTAACTTCAAAACATTTTTATAATTGGACTAAAATTAACAATCATATATATATATATATATATATATATATATAAATTTAGTGAAGCCCAGGTGGTCGTGTGGTCTAGCGGGACGGCTACAGTGCATGCGATTTGGGGTCACGATATCTCAGTAGCATGGGTTCGAATCCCGGCGAGGGAAGAACAAAAAATTTGCGAAAGCAAATTTACAGATCTAACATTGTTGGGTTGATGTTTAGACGAGTATATATATATATGAAACTATCAAAGGCCAGAGGCTCCCGACTTGGGGTAAGCCATAAATGCGGTGAAGTTAAACGTGTATATTTAGTAAACGTGCCTTTGTTGATCTTGCGTGTTTTTTTTAAATTTCAGTTCATCTATGTTATAACGACAACAGACAATAATTAAATGCCGGAGATAAATAAACTATTGTAAAAAAACAAAGAGGAAACATAACCATACAGCTGTTACACGTTTACTAATATTCTGAAATGAAAAGGCTATGTTTTGCACTGACCGCAACCCTAGATGCAAAAGGTAAAAGTTTAAACGGCACGTTGCAACTCTCAAGGTATTTTCAAAATCATCCAATCCCATAGCTGTATTTGAAATTCCGCGAAATGTAATGTCACGTGCGGACAAATAGTCTCACAATGGTCCAATAGGTTAAATAGTTCAACGCTTGCAATTTGAAAAATAGTCAAAATAATGTGTTCTTATTTTATATAGAAAATGATAACTGAGTTATAATAAATCCAACTATTTTTACTATTGTACATATTATCCACCAACCAACTTGATAAACAGCAAAATCAATCTGTTCTTAGTCATTCGATGGAAGGTCCAGTGAGTTTTTTGATTTTTAAATACATGTATTATACAATTCAAGTGGGAAGAGACATTTTGTAATTTTGGTCTTCTTCTGACTGGCAGTAAACCCTTGCCAAAGTTGGACGTCCGTTTGGTTGTGCGGGATGTATAATTTTCAACAAATATCAGAGATGTGACGTTGTATGTATTCAACGTCTATGCAGGTTAAGAACATGGCACCTACTCTTTGAGGGGCCTTCTGTGGCCTCTTGTCTGAGCCTATTGAAAGGCAAAATATTGTCTGTATTAAATATAATAACTTTCATTGTCTAGTGGCAGTCCAAGTTATGTTGACTTTTTCATCCCGGATGGCAACTGTTACAGAACCTACCTAGTGTATTTATTGTTAAATTTTTCTCGTCCTGAATATGCATGTAATATTTGCCACCGGAAATTGAGTACAATTACAATATTGTAAGTACTTTGTGAATTCATGTATGCTATTATTATTTTAAGTACTCTCAGGAAGATCAACTTTAAGTAATTGGATTAACCTATGGAAATAATATTATTATTTAAAATATTGCTCAATTATTCCGTGTCGGACTATTGGTGTGTCGGACTAATGGGGTGTCGGACCAATGAGATGTCGGACAAATGGGGTGTCAGACTAGTAGGGTGTCGGAATAATGGGGCTGCCCCAACAGAAATAAAGTGATAAAACTGCTCAGTCACATACAAATATCGGAGATATGAAAAATAATAAACAACTGCACCATGAGCACATGATACGCTCGTCGTCTTGTGTGCAATAATCATAAATAGTTTCTGAGATACAGCATGACATGTGAAAACACACCTTTTTAACAAAAAAACTCAATAATATCTCTAAAATAAAATAGCCAGGGTAAAAAAGATGTGGATGCGAAAAAATTTCAAGGCCCATTTTATGCAGAAAATGATATTTTTCGGATGATTTTTTCCTGTATGCATGTGTACTCACCTAGAATCAGACACTGGCTAAATGTTTGTTTAATTTCAAAATACCCACCAATATATATATTTCGAAAAAGATTTTATTGTTTATCCTGACTTTTTTACATAAATTGTCATCCTTCCTTTTTTTTTTAACTTTAACCCCCCGTCCTGTCTATTTTTTTTTACAAATTTCATCCTGATGTCCTGTCCCGCTAGAGCTTGTTGCTGGTTTTTGTGGGTGTTTACTCTTGTCTATGTCTACAAGGTAGAGCCCGCACATGCACTTGTCTCAGATTCCACCCCCTCCCCTATGTACCTTGATATAACACAGTGTTATATGAAGGTATATAGGAAAACGTTTCTGAGACAAGTGCATGTGCTACAAGGTCGTTTGTTATTTTGTAAAACATGATGAGTCTAGCTTCTTTTTTTCTTGTTGACAGACTTTTCCATCCTAATTTCGTAATCATATTGCTGTCACTTGATCTGTTTCTATGTCTGCTGGTTACAAATCGTGTATAGCATGTCTTTGTACTTTTTTTTCCCATTTTATCAATGTGGTAATGCTAGTACGGGTTCCATGTCGTGACGTATTCCATTTGCGGTCTTACGAATATTTTATTGGCATGCTCTTTACATGTTTTAACTAATGTGGAGGTTTCGATGGAAAGAACCGAGGTATTGGCTGGCTTTTCTTGTGATGTTGTTACATGTAATATGCTCTAGATAATTTGCAATGGTGCAGCCTATAGGTATTCTGTAGATGTTTCATGTCCCATAGTATGTCCGTGAGATTGTAGTACCGCTTGATTGGATTTGTTTTTGTGAGGACGCTGCATTTTTCAGGGTGGAACTCCATTTTCCAAACATTTTTCCATTTCGGCAGTTTGTCTAGGACTTCTTGAAGTTCGTGGCAGTCGTTGTCCGAGGTCGTCTGAGGCAGTGGTTAAGTAGACAACAGCATCATCCGCAAACAGTCTCGCTGTTTATTGTGGACCTTCAGCGTAGGTTGTATATGTAAAAACAAAGAAACTGGGGTCCTAGGACTGATCCTTGGATACTCTAGATTCTAGTTTCATTCTGTCAGTCTAATGTTTCGCATTCTAATAAAAATGAACACACGGTTGTATCATGTTGTTCAAATAATGAAATATCCACCAGTATCATCTATATTGTTTCAATGCCCATGGAGACAACACCAAAGAAATAAACTTTGGAAATGCGTACTAAATTCCATGAAAGATAAATATTTAATGACGTCATAAAACGCTATTACTTTTCATTCAGACGCTCTGAAAAATGATTTTCTAATATTAAAAAATGATTTTCTAATATTAAAAAATGATTTTCTAATATTAAAAAATGATTTTCTAATATTAAATAATGATTTTCTAATATTAAAAAATGATTTTCTAATATATTAGGAAATGATTTTCTAATATTAAAAAAACATTTTCTAATATTAAAAAGTATCTTATTTTTTAATATTAGAAAATGATTTTTTAATATTAGAAAATGATTCTTTAATATTAGAAAATGATTTCTTATTATTAGAAAATGATTTCTTATTATTAGAAAATGATTTCTTAATATTAGAAAATGATTTCTTGATATTAGAAAATGATTTTTTAATATTAAAAAATAGCTCTTTTTGTCCACTTTTGATTGCCATAGATCTACGCTGGGTAATGCATATTGTATTTTTTATATATATATTACGGATTGTACTGCGTTATTTAAAAATTTTCACCAGTCAGATGTTATGGTACATTATTCATAATTCTTTAAACTTTTCATCATATAAAAAAGAAGATGTGGTATGATTGCCAATGAGGCAACTACCCACAAAAGAACAAAATGACACCGACATTTACAACTATAGGTCACCGTACGGCCTTCAACAATGAGCAAAGCCTATACCGCATAGTCAGCTATAAAAGGCCCCGATAAGACAATGTAAAACAATTCAAACGAGAAAACTAACGGCCTTATTTATGAAATAAAAATGAATATTATGATTATCATGATTAAAGGGATAATTCGCGAATTTTTACTTGTCAGCTAATTATGTCCATAATACCATAAAAATCATATTCACCAAGTTTTATCTGGATATGAACAGCAATAAAGGAGAATTATATTTTAATATTTTCTGAAATGATTATAGTGATACAAGTAAATCATATAAAATATTTTTTTAATAATTTTTTTTCCGACGGATATTTTGAACTAATATGTATAACTGATAGTGTTTTAAAAATGCATGTTTGTACTTTTTACCTTTTACGTCAGGCTAGTAAATATGTGCTGCAAGTACATTTGTAGTGTGCAAATACGGCCCCGCAAATACAATGTGTATTGTACTTTGACACATAGTGACTACCTGTTGAATGCGTGGTTAAATTCAAGTTAATTAAAAGATTAGCATTTTGTATCTTTTGATCGGTGTCTTCCCGATTGTCCCACTTTTTGAAATTACAGGTAAAAAGGTAATGAAATTTTGTGGGACAATCGGGAATATGTTTGTGGGACAATTGGGAAGTTTAAATACCGTTTAAATGTGGGACAATTGGGAACTGTTTTTATAATGATTAATTTGTTTTTATAGCGTGTTGCAGTTAATCAAAGGTTACTAATCGATGTAACGTATAAAATATGAACAAAATAAGAACAAATAATAATATTTACATATGGAACGCCATGACTGTCTTCTGATGTTGATTGTTTAATATGTTCGGTGCTTTATGCATTATGTTCAGTAGTATGTATATTATGTTCAGTAGATATCCTATTATGTTCAGTAGTTATAACATTATGTTTAGCAGTTTTTACATTATGTTTAGCAGTTTTTACATTATATTCGGTGCTTTGGTAATTATGTTCAGTAGTTTCATTATTATATGCAGTGGTATTTAAATTATGTTCGGTACTTCTGACGTTATATTCAGTACTTTCGACATTATGTTCAGTAGATTCAATATTATTTGCAGTACATCATGTAATACCTTCAGTAGTCCCGCTTTCTTTATATTCAGTAGATTATTCATTATGTTCAGTAAAAGCATCTGTATTATATTCGGTTCGTTCAACTTTATGTTCAGTGGTTGTATCATTATGATGATGTAGTAAAAGTGGTTGTATCATTATGATGATGCAGTAAAAGTCGGGAAGTCAATAACGGAAATTGTCGGAAAAAAACGAACGCGGATATTTTTGACGGACGTTTTATTCATGAACACCTTTACGTGATTAAATGAAAATGAAAGAAATGGAAGCAGTTTTAAATCGGTGTGGTTTACGTGTCCAAGTTGGCATTTTTCACCAGGAAAAATAACTTCTGACTTAATTTGTAAGTTGTCGCGAGTACTCTCAGATCTGTACTTAGTGTCTTTGTTGTGGTGATGTCCCAAGCCAGGAGCCTGTAAGTCAATGGTTGTCGTTTGTTGCCGCGTAACATATTTGTTTTTCGTTCATTATTTTGTACATAAATTATGCCATTAGTTTTCTCGTTTTACATTAGTCATTTTGGGGCCTTTTGTAGTAATGTGATATGGAATTTGCTCATTGTTGAAGGCCGTACGGTGATCTATAGTTGTTAATTTCTGTGTTCTCATTGACAATCATACCACATCTTCTTATTTCTTATGGAAGTCTGGCTCTTCTTTATAATTGGTGAAGAGTCCTGTTGACTGAAAAAACAATGGGAAAATTGGAAAAACAACCTTTAATAGTGATTCTTGGAAAGGTTGATCTGGAAAAATTCTAGACAGCAGCAAATTCAGAGAAAATAGATGGGGGTACAAGAAATGATTTTAACAGAAACATGTGCATCCTATATATAAAAAAAATCTTTCAAATTCTCAAATATGTATTTTTTCAATCAATTATAACAAATTTTACTACATAAAATAATGTGGGACAATCAGAACTTTTCATGTGGACATGAAATTTTAAAAAGTGGGACAATCGGGAATAAACCTTTTGATCTTTACTCAGTGAATTTAAGCCGTCACGGTTCACCTTTCTAGGTGTGAACAACATTTCGTATGAATGATAAACGGGTGAATCTTAATATTTTCAAGGATTTGTATAGTACAAATCCTTGATATTTTACATGAGCTCAGTTTTATTAAATATATTATTGACGCTGAATATTTTTTGTTGAAAAAAATATATAAAAAAACACTGAATTAATTTAATTGAAAAAATTTATGAGGCCTTCAAAATCTAACATGAATACCCAGAGATTTGTTTGGTTAACCTGAAATTTCAATAATGGAATCATCATTGTTATAAATACACAAGCTAATCAAACTTATAGGAATAACTTCTACCTAATTTTTAAACAAGATCAAAAGACGTCGAATTAAATTAATCAATTAACTTTTTTCTCAATTTCTTGTTTTCTTATGAATTGATTGGAGCGTGGTTGTTTTTGTAAAAAGAAAAAAAAGTTTTATATATAAGCCCTTTAAATAAATATATACTATAAGCAAAAATGTCTAGTTTAGAGAGTGAAAGTTCTGATAGTGTATCCAGCTCCCAAAGTGAGACAAATTTTGACGAGTGTGGTCAATTTTGGTTCATATTAGAACCGGAGTACACTGAAGAAGAACTCCAACAAATTGAAGCTGAAGAAAATTCTAGACAACAGGATATTATAAATAACCCTCGCAAGTTTGACACTTATTGGTGTTCATGTACAATCTGCATAGTCATGCCATTGCCGGCGGAAAGTTTCTGCTGCCACGAAGTTACGCTATTTGATGAAAAAATGAAATTGGGTGAATGTGTCACTGAAAATACATTTCACCGAATGTTTCAGATTCATTTCATTATTTGTGTATTAATATACCTATTTATGAATTATTTCACTTTGAGGTCTAATTTTATAGATTGCATGTTGTATTAACATGAAGGTTTGGTATACCACAGTACCACGGAGCGTTTAAATGATTTGACCCGAGATCCTCCCGAGTTGTTGGTGGGGTTCTTGTTGTGCAACCGAAACCAGTTTTCTATGATGTGTTTTTTATCTCTTTGTTTGTCTTTTGATCGTTTATTGGTTATTTTTTGCTATAACGTTGTCAGTGTGTTTTTTAGTACTGAATATGATCGAATATGACTATCCGTTTTGGTACCTTCTGCCTTTTTACAAACATGACCATGAAACTGAATATTGGAAATGTATCTTGCTACTACAAAAGAAAAAGCACTGATGGATTGTCCTAGAAGCATATTTTATGAGAATAATAATGGTCTATAATCTATAAGCAGTTACTATAAAAAAGAAGATGTCATATGATTGCCAATGAGACAACTATCCACAAAAGACCAAAATGACACAGACATTAACAACTATAGGTCACCGTACGGCCTTCAACAATGAGCAAAGCCCATACCGCATAGTCAGCTACAAAAGGCCTCGATAAGACAATGTAAAACAATTCAAACGAGAAAACTAACGGCCTTATTTATGTAAAAAAAAATGAACGAAAATCAAATATGTAACACATAAACAAACGACAACCACTGAATTACAGGCTCCTGACTAGGGACAGGCACATACATAAATAATGTGGCGGGGTTAAACATGTTAGCGGGATCCCAACCCTCCCACTTACTTTCATGTTTGAAGGGGTGCATTTTTTAAAATTTAATTTGACTTTTACCAAGAAATCCATTGTAGCAAAGGGGAAGAGTAATTGTGGTCTAGTGTCAGATAGTCGAAAATAATGGAATTTAACAGAAAAGGAAACAAATAACGGACTTTGGCAAAAATGGAGAAGGCTTTTGATACCTTTTCTCCAGACATAAAATCTTTTACAATAAATCATCCTACAACAGCTTAAAAGCTTGAAATGCCAGCGATTTCGCGGAAGTGTTTTAGTGTTCTCAAAATCTTATATTGATAAAAATGACAACTTTAAATAATTGAATGTACATGTACAGGAAGCCTAACGATTACCGCACGTTCTAGAGACATGCCACGAACTAAGTATCATCTTCGTGTCATAATTGCGCATGCTTGTCTCTTCACATACAAGTACACGCAAATTTTCTAATAGGCAAAATATTTCGTAAATGCGCCCGCTTATATCGGAAATAGGACAAGAAAGTATGAAAGATAGTCATCCATAATCTCTCGGTTAAATTCTCTAGAATTTACTCCAAACAAATTCAATGTTGTAAAATGATGCAGTATGTTTTTTTCTTTCTTAATTTGTTCATCACAACTCAAGACCGCATAACGTAAATTAAACATTTGATAAGAAAATAAAACAAGCTGACAAAACATTATGTAAGTTATTGTTTACAAAAGCATTGGCGGATCCAGGGGGAGTGGTTCCAGGTGTTGGAACCCCCGTTTTTTTCTTGGCCGATCAATGCATTTGAAGTGGGACATATAGTTGGACCCCCCCCCCCCCCTCTTTTAATATGGCTGGATCCGCCCCCGAAAAGTAAAATTGAAATTTGAAAAAAAATCATTTTACATGGTACAGTACTAGTAAATCTTCTATACATGAATTTTGAAACTGAAGTCAAAATTAATAATTAACGGTCTTATTATTTCTGTCTTTGCACAAAAAAGTCATGTCAGAATTAATCAGCCTGTAGATATAAATTTTAAACTCTTAATTTCATGTTTGGACGGCTTTGTGTATTTCAATCAGGTTAGGGACATACATTGTTAACAGGATGTATAATACACCTGACAGCATTTTCGATGGCACTTTTACCTGTGCACACCTGGGTCAAACAGCTGGGAAGCGATGCATGTACTTGAATTGCGTAATGTCACCAGTTTATTAGCCCGCAGGAAGTCACTAGAATACCTGAATGTGACCCTAATACACGACCTCTGGCGAAAGATCGTCGGTTTCCATAATAGAAGTACCCGAAATGAATAAAATCTATTACAGATAAAAGATTTTTTTTGGGGCAAGCATTTCGAAAAGTCTAAAGCCTTTACAACTTCCAAATTAGTGTCCGCCCCACTAGATGTATTCCTATCTTTTATCTTGTTATCATAAATTTAGGAAGAAAAAATACTCCTACGATTGACCATAAATCATTACAAATTTCGTTAGCCTACCTGTCGACATTTTATATCTCGAAACTGCTTAGCCTTAACTTGTAGGACTACACAACTGCGTTGACCTAGTAGACAGCTATAAAGCATAACAAGGGGCGGTAAGATCTATTAAGTTTCCACACGAATCGGGGAAGACATATGCTCCCATCTACCTATCACCTCTTCAACCTTTAAATATGGCACAATATGGAAAAGGAAAAAAAGGGGGGGGGGTAAACAGCATCTGTAATTATACTACATGTAAATAAAGTCTTATTTTTAAACCATTATTATATTAAACAAATGACCCTTTAAATGTTTTACGTAAATTTTTTATGTATACATAAAGTTTTTTGTACCTAAAAAATATATACTTCATTGAACTTGTGAATTTACGACAGAAAGTCACAGAACAAAACGTCATAATTCAGTTTCGAGTTTATTTTGCTTTAAACGAGAAAACGTAAATTAATTAATTCTTTTTTGGTTAATTGTTCTTGAAATATTATTTTTAAAGCAAGTTTTATTTATTAAATAAATATCAATGACATCAAATAATTGTTATAAAATCAAAATGCCAAAGTGGCTAGGTACCTTAAATGGCTTCATTGTCCCTAGAAATATATATCCTTTGCCTGATTGAAATCAAATATCTTTTTATTTTTAAGGCTTGTAAACAAGTTCATAAATTTAAAATGTAATAAATGTAATAAATAATATAATATTTGAAGATTTTTTTCCTGTATATATTCAACAATTATCAACAAATTTGTTGTGACTTTTTGTCTGTGACTTTTTATCCGTGTACTAAACTTCTACTTGTAAACAACAAAATCTGTTAATAATGCATGAATGCAGAAATAATGAACTATATTAATCTGACAATTTCCTTTCAACCAGGCTTGGAACGAAATAGCAATAGAAACATTCATGAGAAAAAAAATCATAATTACTATCAAATTTCCATCGAAACAAGATGCTTCAAAATGGTCTGCACACACTTTCTTGAACTTGTTGTGAGTGAAGCTGGTTGGTGTTATGTTAAGGTTAATCATCCACGTCTGGTACAACTCTTTCTTTTTTGCAGGATCTGGGAATGTGTATAAGCTTATGCCATGTGAACTCCGAGTTGAACATCCGTACGCTTGACAAGTCATTTTGATACTGAATATACGATATGCCATGCTTGTTTTTTGGCTTTGTGGTTTTCAGATATTTTATTCAAATATACTCATCACGTGACAATTTGTATCGGAGATGCGATAAGTCGAGAAGTGATAGTGGGATTTTAATTTTAATTTTAATCACTTATCTTGAAGAATTGAACAATAATTTTAATGAATATATGATTATTTATATCAAATAAACATAATATAAAATTTTCATTTTTTTGCGAAGTTTCCCTTTAAATAACAAGTATATTTTTGTACATAAAATTTTGCAGCTAAAACGCTGAAAACCGTTTTCCGGCCCCCAGACCCCTGCCGATTGGTGCCTACAGTTGACTGAATACCTAGCTACGCCCCCGACTCCGTAAATACTATCGACTCGTTGACTTCGTAAATCTGATGTTGTTTACTAATGTGGTTTTCCCGTTCCATAATGATTTTATAACTCATTACAACAATTTAATAAATCAGCGACAGAACTTGAAGGTAGAGCTTGTAGGTTGACTTATTAACTAATGGAAAACAATTATATTAAACATTAATACTTCTGAAGACCCATTGGTGGCCTAACGGTGTTTTCTACTCTTTGGTTGGGTTGTTGTCTCTTTGACGCATTCCCCGTTTCCATTCTCAATTTTATTCGTTCATCAAGCATCACTTAACGATTCATTTTTACACTATGTTCACTCCTTCTTGTAAATCCACGGACGTTTTTCGCGATTTCTTACACATGCATAGTTTATCATGTTTATTACACACAAATATTTAAATCTTATCTAACTGCATGTATTGTACTAAGTAGTTCTTTGTCAATTCGGAGACATGTATAACCAATATTATCTTCTCGACTTGCGACCCACCATTATAAATAACGGGGTAGCGACCGATAACTCATTTGTATACAATTTACAGGATGACGAATTGCAGGATAGCTATTTATAAAGAGAATTGCAGGATGAGAATTGCTGGATAGCTTGACATTAGAAGGGCCGTAACTAGACCCTTTTAATACTGAGGCAAAATATATTCGCCGAGCGTTGCGAGGCGAAACAAAATTTTGGCGAGGGGTCTAGGGTCCGCTTAAGGCCCCCAGAAGCTCTGAGAAAAATAACACAAAATCGTGCATTCTGAGCGTTTCCCGGACTCTTTCTTACATAGAAACGCAAATCATTTTTAGCTATTTTTTCGACAATATTCTGGTCACAAAGCAAAAAAATAGATTCATTGTTATTTAAGACTTTAAAGTTTTAGGGAAATTCAAAACATTAAAAGACCGATATGTAGGATAAAGCAAAAATCGTAATTCTCATAATCATTAATATCGGATCTGTCTGTCTGTTCTTGTATTGTGCTGACTTGAGATTTTTTATGACTAGATTTAAATATAGTGACAGTCATTAGTGCAGTAATATACGTTTTAAATTCTAGTACTGCTCAAGTCGACACTAGGGACCATATTGACCTTGTTTTACGGTATTTATGATTCTTTCATTATTGAAGACCCTCCAGCAACTATCAAGATAAAGAACAGGAATAAAAACTTTGACCATTGATCATTTGTATTTGTTTCTATACATTGACATTGTGTGCGATTAGCAATGATTAGCTCCCGTGCATGTGTACTTCATATTCATATATTTTCTGTTAAAGGGTCTGAACACGACTTAATGCAAATTTAACCCTTGAATGTAAAATGTCATATGGCAATACATTGATGTTTTTTCAACAAATGATTTGATATCGGGAAATTGATAGTCTTACTTTAATTTAAACCATGTCAGCTATCTAGTTTTATCCACAGGTGCTTGAATATATGATACAGTTATTTTTTTTAATTTTGTTGTTAATTAAGATATTAAATTTTCTATATCTAAAATACATATCTATCACTTCTGTGCATATATCACCTACAGAAAATACCTAATTTTACAATCCATACTAAGAAAAAATGAGTATGGTTTTATATACAAGAAAGGCAGTTTCGTATTCTTTGACATCAAGTTCAATTCTCCATGCAGAAACGACCACGTTTTTTCTGTGTCCAATAGCATCGTATATTCTTAAAATATTTTCTCGCATAATGCCTCAGCAGGGACATCGGTGGACATGCAACATTACACAGTGTGACACGTTTACAAATGAAAATGAACACTCAGACTAGTCATTAAGTAGGACAATAAATGAACAAAAGACAAACCCGGGGCACAGAAGTACAAACAATAAACCATCAACTCTGAAAACCAAAAGTAAAATAGAAACATGGATTACGAAAAATATGCAGGGGCGACATCAGAGAGTGAAGAAAACTTGCTTCTTAAGCTTGCAAGACACTTTCAGTGAAAACAATTTGATATGAAGACAATCATATGAAGACAATCTTTTGTTTTATTTTTTTTTTTTTTTTTTTTTTTAAATTTAAAACATGAGGCATTTGCCTCATTTGCCTCAATGTAGTTACGGCCCTGCTAGAGGCTGACAAATGTCTTCATCTGAAAAAAGGAGAAAGAAAATGAGATGTGGTCACAATCTGCCACCAAATATTTTCCAACTACTAGTCCGCTGACCAATATTCCGACATTCAAATTTCTGCTTATGTGTAAACAATTTTTTTGCAAATACTTACTTATCTGAATAAGATTTTACTAGTCTATGGCATCGGACTAGTGGCTAACGTGCAGACAGTTGTCATCAAGTTAGTTATATATTATTGTTACATGGCAGTCATAACAAGTTTCATATTGTTGTAACATTGTGTTATGGTATACAAATGTAGTTACATATTTTTGTGACCGCGTAAATTTACATTTTTATTACAGAGTAGTTACATATGTTTGTGACATGGTGCATTTATATATGTAGATCTGTGATAGGGTTGATGAGTTCTGTGACAGCGTAAAGTTACATATTTCTGTGATAGCGGAAAGTTACATATTTCTGTGACAGCGTAAAGTTACATTTTTTCTGTGACAGCGTAAAGTTACATATTTCTGTGACAGGGTAAAATTACACATGTCTGTGACAGCGTAAAGTTACATATTTCTGTGACAGTGTAAAATTACACATTTCTGTGATAGCGTAAACTTACATATTTCTGTGACAGCGTAAAGTTACATATTTCTGTGACAGCGTAAAGTTACACATTTCTGTGACAGCGTAAAGTTACATATTTCTGTGACAGAGTAAAGTTACATATTTCTGTGACAGCGTAAAGTTACATATTTCTGTGACAGCGTAAAGTTACATATTTCTGTGACAGCGTAAAGTTACATATTTCTGTGACAGCGTAAAGTTACATATTTCTGTGACAGCGTAAAGTTACATATTTCTGTGACAGCGTAAAGTTACATATTTCTGTGACAGCGTAAAGTTACATATTTCTGTGACAGCGTAAAGTTACATATTTCTGTGACAGCGTAAAGTTACATATTTCTGTGACAGAGTAAAGTTATATATTTCTGTGACAGGGTAAGTTTTTTGTAACATTGTTTTTAACTGTGTTAGACACCTTAGAATTTACTTACCCGTGCTGAAGCCTGGTCAAGTAGCTGTGATGTTTTTGATTTGTTTATCTGTGTCATTATATGACATATATGAGGGTGTTGATTGGGATCCCGGTTCATTTCTGTTTTTTTTTAATATTTTCGCTCGTTACTGTTTATCTTTTAAAAATAATGGCTATTCTGCAATTACTTCTGGATTCTGGACATTTTTCTTTTCTGTAATCAGTATATTTTTACCCAATTCTTTTAATTTTGCAGTTATTCATTATATTTTAGCACCCATTAATATATTATTCTCTATTTGTTTGCCCATTTTACTCTTTTCTTTACTCCCCTCCCCACTATTCTCTATTCTGTCTGTATACCCCATATACACCCTCTTATATACAGTCTAAAGTTTGGGTGCACGCGAGGGTGGATGATCTAGTAACAAGAAAATCACTGAAAATTACCGACTGTTAACGAAAATTTTACCAGGAGATAATTGCTTAGCAAACAGAGGATTTGACATACCAGAAAGTGTTAAGACTTTTGTGTTCGGAAGTGTAAATCCTGTATTTACCAAAGGAACAGGTCAATAATATTTTTCTTGAAATAAAGCCAACAAGAAAAGTGCACATACTATTCTACAAAAAAAACATTGCCAATTGTCTTCTGAAATTACCTATGTCACTGAGTGATTAGTTGTTTTACACGACACCCCTGTTCTTCTTCTTCTTCTTCTTCTTCTTCTTTTTCTTTCTTCTCTTCTTCAGTTTCAGAAAACCCTTAAAATACTGATGTTTACTTTCCGGCGCATTTCTGGTAAATGTTTAGAAATTTATAATTTATTAAGTATATTAGTAAACGTAGATTGACAATTTTTATTTTTTTTCCATAATAAATATTTTTTGTTATATATACATTATGTATTATCAATTTTTACAATTTTTCTTTGTTTTAAAATTTTTTGTTTTTATTTAATTTTCCTAATATAATTGTAATGTTTATTGGTAGTTAACGTTACAATCAATTAGAATCTTAGTGTAGCAATACATGGTTTGCGCTTGAGAAAGAGTTACATAGATTTAGACGTTTGGCGGGAAAATAAGTGGCCGGGTCGAAAGTTAATGGGGTGATCGTAAAGGACTCTCTATGCTCCATAAGGGTAACATATAGAGAACACCCCTATCCAGGAAATAATCAAATCGACCACGGGTATATAAGAGAGTGAGAAACGGCACTCGAGGTTGTCGGTTGGCTGTCGATGAGCTGTCAGCCTTCAGCCGAGCGTACGTCGGATTTATTAAGTGCTAGAATTAAGAGCCTTTATATTCACAGGACACTTTGTACTGGGTACAAAGTGGACGTACACGTTTACAGGATTGACATAGCAGACTGTCCCACTCGGAGGACAAGTTGTACCAGACCGCACTGTCTGGTAGTGACAGACTGTCCCACTCGGAGGACAAGTTGTACAAGGCTGCACTTTCTAGTAGTAACAGACTGTCCCATTCGGAGGACAGGCTGTACCAGCCACATTGTCTTATAGTGACATATGGAACGCCGTAACTGCCTTATGTTAAAAACTTTCATTATAAGATGGTACTTTGACATTATGCGATGGGACTTTGACATTATATGATGGTACTTTGACATTATACGATGGTACTTTGACATTATATGATGGTACTTTGACATTATACGATTATGGTACTTTGACATTATATGATGGTACTTTGACATTATACTAATAATACGATGATACTTTGACATTATATGGTGGTACTTTGACATTATACGATGGTACTTTATTTATTTAGTATTTAAATAGCCCATCCGAGCTCACCCATGAGCATGAATGTTAGGCCCGATGTTTCTGCCGTGTTTGGGGAAAAGATCCCCGAGTCCGGCTTCATCAGTGGTCGACTCAATAAGTTGTATATTGGCGTATTATTTATGTTTTTTTGTTTTATTTCGTATATTATATTGGACCATATAATATACGAAATAAAACAAAAAACATATTGGCGTATTATTTATGTTTTTTTGTTTTATTTCGTATATTATATTGGACAATATAATATACGAAATAAAACAAAAAAACATAAATAATACGCCAATATACAACTTATTGAGTCGACCACTGATGAAGCCGGACTCAGGGATCTTTTCCCCAAACACGACAGAAACACCGGGCCTAACATTCATGCTCATGAGTGAGCTCGGATGGGCTATTTAAATACAAATAGATTCTTTAACGAAGGCATACTAGACATTAAAACCTATTTCAAACCAACTGAAACATTTCAATATCTACACAGATACAGCTCACACCCGAAAAGTGTTTTCAAAGGATTTATCAAGGGTGAAGTATTGAGATACATCAGAAACACCAGTAGCAAAACTGAACTTAAAAACAGTTAGAAGCTTTTAAAACACGTCTTCTCAAACGAGGATATAAAATATCTGAAATCAACGAAATTTTTAATCAAACACAAAATATAGAAAGGAAAAACCTGCTTATACAACGCCAAACGAAACGGGAACAACCACTAGTTATGTTAACAAAATCCAACCCATCTATACAGAAACTGAAAAATATAATTACAAAACACTGGAACCTTATTTCATTAAACTATAATTGTTTGAACATATTTAATCGCCAGCCTATTATAGCTTATAAAAGACATACAAATTTTCAAGAACTATTATCAAAGCATTAGTGGGTATAGTTTGCTCAACCTTTCACAACACAATATGATACTGATCTCACAAAAAATAAATCTTGATTAACTAAAATGTTATTCAAAGACAACCGGTGTATGGTCCAATATAATATACGAAATAAAACAAAAAACATAAATAATACGCCAATATACAACTTATTGAGTCGACCACTGATGAAGCCGGACTCGGGGATCTTTTCCCCAAACACGGCAGAAACACCGGGCCTAACATTCATGCTCATGGGTGAGCTCGTATGTGCTCACAACAGTTTATGCAGTGCTCATACCATTATATGCAGTGCTCACAACATTATAGTAAGTGCTCACAACATTATATTAAGTGCTCACAACATTATATTAAGTGCTCACAACATTATATTAAGTGCTCACAACATTATATTAAGTGCTCACAACATTATACGCAGTGGTCCAAACATTATATGCAGTGGTCACAACATTATATGAAGTGGTCAAAACATTATATGAAGTGGTCACAACATTATATGAAGTGGTCACAACATTATACGTTTTTTGTTGATGAAGGTGATGATCGGTGATGGTGATGATGATGTTTGATGTATGATGAAATTGATGTATGATGAGATCATTCGGTAAACTTCGTTTTTTAGCGGAAATTACCGAATCCATAATTGGTAATGCCCAGCAAACAAATTTAAACAGTTATTAAAGTCATGTTATCATTAAGGCAGTATACAATATTTAAAACTGATAGAAATAAGTAAATGAAGAAGTATGATAAATTTACCACAAATTTATTCCACACCCGGCAGGGCATTTTAAACTTATTTTGAGGATCAGTTTCATGATATTCACAACTTAATATGTATATATATTTAAGTGTTTAATAAATTGCTTCGCCGAACGCAGTTGGATACGACCGCAGAGGTCCAACCCTGAACCGTTTGGACAAAAATGTACACAATATTCACGCTTGATTCAGGTCTGAATTTGGAATGTAATTAAATATTTGACACATAATAGGTTTCTGACACAGAATAACTGTAGTCAAAGAACTTACAATTGGTTATATAATTTGAATTTATAGTTAATGTTTTGCTTTTGCACTACGCTGTTGCGAATTGCCCCACCCCCTCCAAAAATTAAAAAAATACCCTCCTTTTTTTGTTGATTTTGTGCAATACACTATGCTGTTGCATACTGACCCCAACCCGAAGAAGAAAAGAAAAATGTACCCCCCACTTTTTTTTCTTTTTAATTTCTGAAATCTGATATGGGAAAAATATTCTTTACACATAATTTTAAAGCAGTGTAAGGGAGGTAATCAAACATGTCTGGATTACCTCAATATATTTGTATTACCTTCCTTACACTGGTTTCAAATTGTCTTAATTGACCATTAACCAAGAAACCCTTGTTTTTCTCTCTTTTTTGCCTCTAATTCCTAAACGGTTTGAGCCATAACACCTCCCCCACCTACCCCTCCGAGCAAATCATAACCATCCCTTTGTGGTTTGGAAACTTGTGGTATAATTTCAGAGAGATTCTTACACTTAATGACTGGAAACTACAAAAATGTTTATTTGGACCCCCTTTTGGGCCCCTAATTCTTAAACAGTTAAGACCATAACCCCCCAAATCAATCCCAACCTTTCTTTAGTGGTTATAAACCTTGTGTTAAAATTTAATTGATTTCTATTTACTTATACAAAAGTTATTATCCGGAAACCATCTGTCTTCGGCGACGCTGACGACGACGACGTGATAGCAATATACGGCTTTTTTTTTTTTTTTTTTTGCAAACGTATTAATACATGTAGATTTATACACATATATTGTGCATTTCTGAATAAATATATTCAGATTACTCGGGACTGTAATTAAGATATGTTATGACCCAGTATTTTTCAAGAAGAACCAAATATCTGTCAGAAATTTACTGTTCATTGCATTTTTTTTTTTATATTAATGTTGGTCAGCAAGGTCCATTGTTATCAAAGAAGTGCGATCTAAAAGATATTATTCTTCTATGACTTGTAGTTGATTAGATTTTGTATCTTAATGTACCTTAACCAGAATTAATTTAGGTCAAGATGACTCTTTTTTCATGGACAATCGTTACTATCCAATAATAGTAAATCATTCTTTTTTACTCACAGTTTGTTTCAATCTTTACCTAAATGCAAAACTTAGATGCATGTTTTTTTTTATTAGTTGTTAGTGGCTTTGAACTAGCTGTCAGTAACAACGAGTACTCTCAGATCAGTACTTATAGTGTCTTTTTGTTGTTGGGATATACAAGTACCCGCCCACGTTATAGTGTCTTTTTGTTGTTGGGATATACAAGTACCCGCCCACGTCCGCTCTATTTTTGTTAGATGTATTTATATTTGTATCCATCTGATGAGTTAAGCCTTTTACAACTGATTTTCATAGTTCGTTCTTATGTTGTTCTGTTACGCCACTGTCCCAGGTTAGAGGGAGGGTTGGTATCCCGCTAACATGTTAAAACCCGCCACATTCTGTATATATGTGTCTGTCCCAAGTCAGGAGGAGCCTTTATTTCAGTAGTTGTTGTTTGTTAATGTGTTATATACATGTTCGTTTGTACATAAATTAGGAATGTTTTACGTTTATCATTTCGGGGCCTTCTATAGCTGACTGTGCAGTATGGGCTTTGCTCATTGTTGAAGGCCGTACTGTGGCCGTTTAGTTGTTAATTTCTGTGGTGTCATTTTGTCTCTTGTGGAAAGTTGTTTCATTGGCAAGCATACCACTTTTTTATATATTAACCGTGCAGACTGACGAACAAACGTAGTAAAAGTTTTATTCACCCCCACAAACTCAGTTTTCATAAGAGATGATAACTTTAAATGAAAATGTTAAACTGGGTCTTGAAAGGGTATTTTTTTCTTATGAAAGTCTATATCTCTATATAAGACTGCTGATCATATTTAGAAGACAAACTACTTGGCGTGCTAAAAAGCTTGTAAAAAAAAATTGGAATAATTCATGTAACGTTATGTTAAACACCTACAATGAAATGCTTTAAACTGCATTTTCCATATCTGTTAGATACTTATTCATGTAAAAATGCCAAATTCTGAAAATCGATGCAAAAAAAATGACTCTATCATGACATATATAAGCTAGCGTAATATGGCACTTAAGTGTTATAGAAAGCTGACTATTTTCTTTAAAAGGCAATTAAGCTTTTTAAAACTGAGTACGGACTATAAAGTGGCACCTTGCTAAAGTTCTTCAGTAGGAAATGAACTCGAGGAATATATCATACAAATTTTCCTTCGATATTTCATTAAATAAACTTTTTATTATTTAACTTACATTTTGTCATTCGCATTTCTTACGACGAACAGAACTAGTTCATTCATTCACCTCTTAGTTTCATCTTTTCCTTACTTATTTCAATTAGTTTTAAATATTGTATACTGCCTTTAATGATAACATGAATTTAATTGTTAGCTGGGCATTACCAATAATGGATTCGGTAATTTCCGCTAAAAAACGAAGTTTACCGAATGATCTAATCATACATCAATCTCATCATACATCAAACATCATCATCACCATCATCGATCATCACCTTCATCAACAAAAAAAGTATAATGTTGTGACCACTTCATATAATGTTGTGACCACTTCATATAATGTTGTGAGCACTGCATATAATGATGTGAGCACTGCATATAATGTTGTGAGCACTGCATATAATGCTGATCATTAACATAAGGCAGTCATGGCGTTCCATACTCTATGCTCCGTAATGGTAACATAGAGAACACCCCTATCCAGCAAATAATCAAATCGACCACGGGTATATAAGAGAGTGAGAAACGGCACTCGAGGCTGTCGGTTGGCTGTCAATGAGCTGTCAGCCTTCAACCGAGCGTACGTCGGATATATTAAGTGCTAGAAGAGCCTTTATATTCACAGGACACTTTGTACTGGGTACAAAGTGGACGTACACGTGTACAGGATTGACGGGGGACAAGTTGTACCAGACCGCATTGTCTGGTAGTGACAGACTGTCCCACTCGGAGGACAAGTCGTACCAGGCTGCACTTTCTAGTAGTAACAGACTGTCCCATTCGGAGGACAAGCTGTACCAGCCACATTGTTTTACAGTGACATACCGTCCCATCTTCTGGACAGGCTGTTTTATTGTTCTATATTTGTATATATATAATTGTCCGTTGTTACTTTATATCGACAAAGAGTCAGTGTGTATATTTTAGTTCATTGTGCATAACGTAGATGGTTGTAGTATATTGCCGTATTGTTTGTGGACAACTTAGATCCAAGTATTTATTGGAACGTTCGTTTAAGATATAAACGCCTGGTTACACGTTACATAATTTTTTTTATTATGCCCCACCTACGATAGTAGAGGGGCATTATGTTTTCTGGTCTGTGGCTCCGTTCGTCCGTTCGTCCGTTAAGGGTTATTGCTCCAAGGGGGTTTCAAAAAGATGGGGCGGGGGATATTTTGTTTACCATTTTTTGAAGGGCATCCTATTTTTATTATGCCCCACCTACGATAGTAGAGGGGCATTATGTTTTCTGGTCTGTGGCTCCGTTCGTCCGTTCGTTCGTTCGTTCGTTCGTTCGTTCAGGTTAAAGTTTTTGGTCAAGGTAGTTTTTGATGAAGCTGAAGTCCAATAAACTGATAACTTGGTACACTTGTTGCTTATGATATGATCTTTCTAATTTTAAAGCCAAATTATACTTTTGACCCCAATTTCACGGTCCATTGGACATAGAAAATGAAAGAGGGAGTTTCAGGTTAAAGTTTTTGGTCAAGGTAGTTTTTGATGAAGTTGAAGTCCAATCAACTTATAACTTGGTACACTTGTTGCTTATGGTATGATCTTTCTAATTTTAAAGCCAAATTATACTTTTGACCCCAATTTCACGGTCCATTGCACATAGAAAATGAAAGTGGGAGTTTCAGGTTAAAGTTTTTGGTCAAGGTATTTTATAATAAGTTTTTGATGACACTGAAGAACAATCAACTTGAAACTTAGTACACTTGTTGCTTATGGTATGATCTTTCTAATTTTAAAGCCAAATTAGACTTTTGACCCCAATTTCACGCTCCACTTAACATAGAAAATGAAAATGGAAGTTTCAGGTTAAAGTTTTTGGTCAAGGTAGTTTTTGATGAAATTGAAGTCAAATTAACTTGAAACTTAGTACACATGTTCCCTATAGTACAATCCTTCTAATGTTAATGCAAAATTAGATTTTTACCCTATTTCACGGTCCATGGAACATGGAAAATGATTGAGTGGGGCATCCGTGTACTTTGGACACATTCTTGTTTTACTTTTAATTTAAGATAAAATCATGATTGCCTGTTTACTTCAGCATGTTCAGGTGTAGATAGGTATCAAGGAGCACATCGTGAGTGAGTTAATCCTTGAAGGTTTCTGTAGTGGTATTTTAGTTATGTCGGAGGTTCCAGTCTTTAATGGTTTGAAGCTTGAGGCAGTCGTTTGGGGATTTAATTTGTCTGTAAATTATAGCTGTCATCTGCGAAGAGTCTGATGTTGCTATGCTGGATGTATTCTTGAAGGTCATTTATGTAAATAAGGAAACGTATAGGTCCTAGTATGTACCCTGTGGGAATACCGATATGACTGGTATTTTTGAAGATGACAAAGTCATGTTTTCTAAAAGTACTGTTCGAGTTCTGTTTAAAAGAAAGTATTCTATCCAGTTTATCATTTGTTCTGATATGCCAAAGTATTTCATTTTGTATATTAATCTTTTGTGTGGTACCCAGTTGTCAAAAGCTTTAGTAAAATCCATGATTATGAGATTTGTTTGTATGTTCTTGTCATTGTTTTGTGATAATTCATGAATCAGAAAGATAACTTGGACTCACATGATCGTTTTGCCTTAAATCCATGTTGTAATTTATAAAGTGTGTTATTGATTTCTAGATGTTGCATCATGCTGCTTACAAGAGTAGGTTCAAGTAATTTGCAAGCTATACATGTTAAGGTTATAGGTCTGTAGTTACCTGGGTTATGTTTATCCCCTTTTTTTAATACAGTTTTGACGTTTGCGTGGTTCCAGTCAGATGGTACTTTGCCTGTTTCTAATGATCCCCCATACCAGACCATCAGTCATGGAGGTGACAAAGGAAAAGATCCTCCTGTTGGAGAAATCACTGTAGCAATCAGTCAATATTTATTGGCAAATTTATGTGAATCAATGGTTCCATTTGACTTATTTTTTTATAATAATTAATAATATAGTAATTAATAATAATAATTTTTATATATATAGACATTTATATATAAAGCATTGACATTTTGTCAAAATCATTTTAAGACAACTCGGATTAGTCTTAAGACAAATCACACCTGTTTAAAAGACGAATCGGAACAATGAAACGGTGGGCCGGGTCGTACGCACCCCTTTCCCCTCTGAATCAATCACTCAGAAGTGTTCTTAACCCTTATACTGCCAACGGACCGAGCAGGGCCGATTGACGTTACCTCTAACTGCCAATGGGCCGGTCGGGCCGATTGACGTTTCTCTTAAAGGGCCGATTTAGGTGTTCTTTAACTGCCAAAGGGCCGATCGGGCCGATGGTTAATGTTAATATATTAAGCATTGATTGATTTCAGCTACGAGAGCATAAGGTAACGACGTTTTGTCAATGATGTTTTATTCTCTTTCCATCTTTCATTATTTCGTGACGTCACTTTAGCCATTTATTTGACACGTAAATCTGTGTAGTGGATTCCATATATCTATCATATATATTTTTTTTATCATGTAGCACGTAAACCGAGCTGTTGATTTTTATTTTTTAAAAGGGAGTCTGTTATCGGAAATGCTTCACATTTTGTGATTTTGGTAACTTTTACAACTAACTGTACGATATGTGTTTTTCTCATTGTTGAAGGACATGAAGTGTTTACAGTTTTTTACATTTATGTCGTTTTGTCTCTTGCAATTACCATAATCTTATGGAAGTATCATCTTATTTTTGTATAGTGATGATTTCAATAAGGTAAATTAAGTTGACCGTAGATAGATTTGGCTTTTATCTTTTATCTTTGAGTCATATCTTTTTAAATATTTGGTTTTGAGCATTTCCGATGAAGGTTAATCCAGAAAAACGCTGCGGAAGCGTATAGGTGATCAAGTGTTAATTAAAATAGGCATAATCATGAATTATGATTTAAAAGAACACAATTCTGCAAGTTACGCAGTATTGGAAATGACATTTAAGGAAGTTCGCTGCTCAGTTTCAAAATAAATAGCTTTCCATAACACTAGTTTATATTGATAGGGGATAAATTGAGGAATCAAAAAAGCAAAAAAAAAAATATATATATAGGGAGCAATGTGCTTGTTTTCGAGATATTAGCCATTGGAGCCATTGACCAGTTAAAGCTCTCAAAAACTATATACAAAAAAAAAGATTTTATAAGACTTTTACAAATGGCTTGTTATTATACATGTAATAGATTTATAAAGTGAAAAATGGGGGTCCATTGGCCACTTTTAAGGCATTTAAATTAAATGGATAAAACCAGAGGATTCTGAAAATCTGACAAAAATTCCAAAACTTGACAAGTAAACATCCTTAATCATACATTCTTGATTTAAATCATTTCTTTGGTACAACGTATCCACCACCGAAGGTATAACAGCCAGATCAAAGTCATGAATACCGGTTGACTGTCAACGAATTCAATTCCTTATGGGATGACCATTTGATATTCTAAACAAAGAGAATGGGGCCGTAGGATTTTGGAATAAAATATTCCGGCCTTGTAAATAATTTTGGAAAAGACGGGAAGAAGATGAATGTTTTGTCCAACAAAATACAGGACAATGCAGAAAATAAATGTGAATGACAATAATTTGTACTAGTAGCAAAAAATGATCACGAATATTTATTCCGGAGCCCCACCTCCTCCCACAGAAGATCAAATGGTTGCCCATAGGCATAGTATCATGAGACAACATACTCTTGGTTAGGAACTCTACAATGGCCAGTCAGGCAGAGACCCAGTCTGGTATCATGTGACAACATGCGCTTGGTTAGGAACTCTACAATGGCCAGTCGGGCGGAGACCCAGTCTGGTATCATGTGACAACATGCGCTTGGTTAGGAACTCTACAATGGCCAGTCGGGCGGAGACCCAGTCTGGTATCATGTGACAACATGCGTTTGGTTAGGAACTCTACAATGGCCAGTCAGGCAGAGACCCAGTCTGGTATCATGTGACAACATGCGCTTGGTTAGGAACTCTACAATGGCCAGTCGGGCGGAGACCCAGTCTGGTATCATGTGACAACATACGCTTGGTTAGGAACTCTACAATGGCCAGTCGGGCGGAGACCCAGTCTGGTATCATGTGACAACATGCGTTTGGTTAGGAACTCTACAATGGCCAGTCAGGCAGAGACCCAGTCTGGTATCATGTGACAACATGCGTTTGGTTAGGAACTCTACAATGGCCAGTCAGGCAGAGACCCAGTCTGGTATCATGTGACAACATGCCCTTGGTTAGGAACTCTACAAAGGCCAGTCAGGCAGAGACCTAGTCTGGTATCATGTGACAACAAGGGTTTGGTTAGGAACTCTACAATGGCCAGTCAGGCGTAGACCCAGTCTGGTATCATGTGACAACATGCGTTTGGTTAGGAACTTTACAATGGCCAGTCAGTCGTAGACCCAGTCTGGTTGAAACAGTTTATATATGATATGAAATCGTATCGATTTGTATATGTCTACGACTATTCGAGAATCGTCTCGAGACAAGAACGGAGGATGATGTAAAATATGTAAAACGGAATAATAGAACAAAGTCGTAGATGTATTGATAGTCCACGGAGAACAAGAATACATGTACATAGTAATATCATTCCAATTAGATAACATCTATATACGACCATATAGTAAGATGTTCACCGGTAATTTGATCCCTCCATAGTATGTTCATAAATTTATAAGACACACTGTCAAGGTATATTTGTTCCGCCTAACAGAAGTTCCAATGGAAACTTTATTATAAACATTGTCATAATATCTATTCCTGTGGGAACAAATATTCTATACCATTTGTTCCGTTAGGAACATATACTGTAATATTTATTCCTGCGGAACTTATATTATGAAGCTAAATTACCAAAATTGAGCTACATGTATATGGTGAGCCTACATTTGAGAACTTCAAAACCCACTCAAGTTAAATATTTTTGCTGGCTTACAAGTAACTTGGCATACCATATTCTTAATGTGATAAGACAAAAGCAATCTCTATAAATGTCTGCTTTTTGTTAAACATCTTGAAGACATCTTTAATATATTGACTGTGTGTTTATAACGCCATCTCTTTACTAGTAAGACTTTTATCATTCACACAGACTAAACGATTTGTTTCCTTTCAAATCTGCAGTACTAATGATAATAGTTTAGAAATTACCAAAAAGTCAAGTTCCTGATAAAAGGTATAGTGATGTGGTATGATTGCTAATGAGACAACAATCCAAGTTCAAATGAAGTGGATGTAAGCAATTGTAGGTAACTGTTGGACCTTCAACAATGAGAAAACTGCATACCAGTTAGGCCAAATCTGCTACAAAAACCATGGCATGAGAAAACTGCATACCAGTTAGGCCAAATCTGCTACAAAAACCATGGCATGAGAAAGCTGCATACCAGTTAGGCCAAATCTGCTACAAAAACCATGGCATGAGAAAACTGCATACCAGTTAGGCCAAATCTGCTTCAAAACCCATGGCATGAGAAACTAACATCGAAATCTTTAGACGAAAACAAAAATCACGAAAAACAAATATGACAGACATGCATGAATCAAAGAAAATCACTGAGCTTTCAGACTCCTGACTTGGGATAGGCACAGATTGTGGCGGGGTTAAACATGTTTATAGACGCTCAACTCTCCCCTAGTATTTTTCGCTGTTGTATGAGTTATAATACTAGTATACAAATAGATAAAAAGCGTAACCCAAAAATGTAAACTTACGCGACAGTCCCTCACTTCACTCATTCAAGATAGCTACGGACCGTATACACTAGATTGTCTTCGTCGTCGTTGTTGTTTTCTTTCGATGCCATAATTCTCAACAATTTCCTGCATAAATTGCAGACTAGTTTTAAACGGTTGTGACCGAAGTTTCTTCTCATAGACCTCACTTTCATGATCAACGAAACGGCAAAACAGTTTGTACACAGTTGCTTAAACTTGAATCGGAATGGTATTCATAAAAAAAACAAATGAAACCAGGGGCGTAGCCAGACTTAAATTGAAGTGTAGGTACCAATCGGCAGGGGGTCTGGGGCCGCTGAAGGCCCCGAGTGGGTCCAGGGCAAAGCCCTGGTAGAGGGTTCAGGGCTTCGCCCCCGCTTCGCCTCCCGACGGAAAACGGTTTTGAGCATTTCTGGATGCAATTTTTTTTTATTTCGTTGCACAGAAAACATTCAATTCACTGGTTATTTTTCTCATGAAATATACACGAAAAAAGTAAAGTTTAATTATTTATTTAATAATTAAAACTGACTGATGAATGACTGTCCAGAAATTGTTTTCAACATTTATATTATATGCACATGAGGACAATGTTAAAAAGTTCAAACATAAAAGAAACCATCAAAGTCAAACTAATAAAGTACTAAATTTTCAGGAAAAACCATGACAAAATCACAACGTTTAAACGAAATTAAGGTGTCTGGTTTTTTTTTCACTGAAAATTTGTCAATAATATCTTTGATATTTACACTTCTTATATTATATATAAATATAAATCAAGATTGTTCCAATTCGAAATAGGAGTTTTTGAGAACGACTTTTCTTTACTGTCTTTTGATGAGAAAAGCACACAATAAGCACAGAAAAGGGCGTCAGTTGATACAGAATAGCGCATCCACGGATGATTTTGAAGCCAGGAACTTTGAAGTTTTCTCTGCTTTTGTCCAAACACCCTGAAAATACGAGTTGTTTTAAAGATGATCATGTGGTTTGACAGTTGCCAATGAGACAAATATATTCACCAGAGACGAAAGCTCGAGGATGATAACATCTACCGTTATTATAGGTAACCGTACGGTCTTTAGCAGTACGAAAACACAGAATATTAAGATAGTATTATAAAAGGTTCTTGCATGACAAAATGTAAGTTTCTGAACAAAAGTTCTAAATCGAAACAATCAAAGTAAATGTTAAAGAACAATACAAAAATCTACACATATACAACATACAACTTAACAAAAGTCGGAGTGGAAAATCATATTAAAAAAAATGTTATGAAAACTGATAGACAATATAGGTACGTAATTTAAGCTACATGCGTGCATACTTAAATTCAACACAATCTGAATTTATCAAATATATATTTTCTGATTTATGCACCTACAATGTACCTACTTAGGAATTTAAATAAGTGAGAGTCATTCCACTTTGTAGACAACAGTTTTTGTTTTATTAGGTCATCCATATCAGATAATTTAGCAATGTCAGGGTATAGAGGTTCATATTTGCTGATTAGACTAAGAGTGAAATTTGAACTGGAGCTACATGTAGAAGGCGTCAAATCGGACGTAGCTGTCACTGCTTCACCTAAGTCAGTCTGGCTCCCCGCCATTACAACTGTTTCTTCATTTTCATCACTTTCCGGGATTTGATTTGATACCTTCGGCGTTTCGTTTTGATTTTCTGGAGATTCACTTTGTCTTATTTTCTGAAACATTTCGTCTATAGTTCTATTTTTCAATTTGGGTTTTTCTTTGGGTTCTGACATTTTTCACAACTGAATAATCAATTCAATTACCGGTAAATGTCTGACTCGATCTGTATAGTTAAAAACTAAATACGGTTAACTACACGGGTGTCATTCGGTTTAACGAGAGAAATGATCGTGAAAGAATATCTTACGGCGGTCAAATATTGAGAGACGATCGTGAAAGTTCTGATAACGGATCGTGAAAGACATTTAATCGTGAAGACATATGAAAGGTCAATACATATTCTAATTTACAGCACATTTCAGTCAGTGTGTAGCTAATGGTAATATCTTTGGTTTGCTTGCTTGTTAGCTGAACCGTGAAGTAATTGTTAGGTAAGGTAAACTTCCCTCCTTTAATAGTAGACTAGCCCAACAGATAAAAAATCCATCTCTCTGTAGGACTACGCCACTTTAAAAGGAGGGAAGTTTACCTTACCTAACAATGACTTCACGGTTCAGCTAACAAGCAAGCTAACCAAAGACATTACCATAAGCTACATACTGACTGAAATGTGCTGTAATTAATTACACAGACAAAATTACGACAAAATAAAACTGTCTGTCAAAATGGTTCAACATTATCATCTGTATGTGAGAATATCCAGTTTTAAAAGTACATAGTTATTACAAAACAACAAAAGGCAGATTGCTTCTCGACATTTCAATGACATAAAAAATGTAAACAAACATCATTTTTTCACAAATTCGACTAGAAAAACTACTGTAATACGAATAGAGGCATTCTATTTGAATTAATCAAATGGTTCTCATAGTTATTTTGTATAAACATAATCTGAAACTTGGTAAATAAAGAACTATTTACACAAAAATAGATGTTTCGGATCGTGAAAAATCACGTACCGCATTTTTGAAGATCGTCGGAAAAGGATCGTGAACGACTTCTACCCGACTGCTATCCGACTGTACACGACCTTAACCCGACCATTCACGACCCCTTATTGAATGCATATTCGAAAATTCCGACCAATTCAAGACCTCTACACGATCTTTACTCAACTAGCTAGACTAACTCGACTATACTCGATCTCAGTCTGATCTCCGCCAGACTAGATCGACTTGATCGTATAGGGGTCGTAGGGATAGTCGGGCATTGGTCGGATATGTACAATTTCAGTATAAAAACATCTGAATTTGTTTTACATCACCCCGGGCACTGCAGCGGAGGAGGCATTATGTGTTACCCCTGCATGTCCGTCCGTGAGTACGTATGCGAACGTTCAAACAATTAGTTTCCGTTCTCCAATTTTATTCTGCCTCAACCAAATTTTAGGAAACGCAATACCATAATACACAGATCTAGTGCGAATTTGGGTGGCGTCACTTTTACCATTCTTGAGTAATGACTCTTTATTATGTTATATTCAAGCTGGGGCATTTTCTGTGTCCAATGGACACGTTCCCCGTTTATTTGGTTAGTTTCAGTAATTCACAGAAGGTCTGAGTAAAATTTTACATTTGAAATAAGTATCTACATGGAAATCAAGCAGTTGGATTGTTTGGCAAGGTGGTTAGGGCTCAGATAGACAGGTTAATATCTGTGACGGAGCTTGAAGAGAGCATAGAAAACAACCAAAAAGGGTTATACAGCAAAGGGTGCCGACAAAATCTAGAAATGCAGTGGCTGACAGGGCGACCACTGTGTGGGCAGTATTAAAAGTAATCACAAAAATACTGAACTCCGAGGAAAAACTTTAAAATGGAAAGTCCCTAATCAAATGGCAAAATCATAAGTATGAGAGACTTGCAGGAGCTGAACAAACAGGACCCCAATGGTTATAAAAACTTTCTGAAAGTAGAGTGGGACGCTGATTTTTATAGGACTTTTGCTGCTCTTTTCTTCAAAATGAGATTTGTCACTGGATAAGTACTGATGTAAGATAGCATAATACATAAATATTACCATCCCCTTTTCCTTGCTTTCTTAAAATTAAGCCTACTGTTTGTGTCATATATGTGAATATGTATGTAATCAATATTTTCCACAGATTTGATACTCAGTAGTTGAATGGTTCAATATATTTATTGTTGGTGTATCCTTGGCAACAATCTGCCTTTTTTACTAATAATATTGCAAAAAGGGGGCAAAGATGTCACATATTTTCCCAAAATTTGACCAAAAATAGAATTTCAATCCCTTGAGGGGACAAATATCATTTTGAATAAAAAAGCAATAAAACTCCTATAACAAATCAGCGTCCCACTCTACTTTCAGGAAGTTTTTATAACCATTGGGGTCCAGTTTGTTTCTGCAACAGTTTACATATACAATGTATATATATATCTATCACGAATTCAAATAAAAATCATTTCTCTTTCGTCTCATTTTTTTTAATAAAATTGCTTCAAAAAGCGTATGAAAAAAAGTGTTTGTAAACATTCGACCGTACGGTGACATATAATAGTTGTTAATTTCTGTGTCATTTGGTGTCCTGTGGAGAGTTGTCTCATTGGCAATTATACCACATCTTCTTATTTTTATATCACAAAAATGTCTGGACATACGAAAAATAGAGAAAGTCAAACAAAAAGAGCCCATAGCCCAAAAACAAACTTTGAAAACTAAATTAGTCATCAGCTGTCTAATAATGAATTTTAATGCACAAGTTCTTTCATATTTTGAAAAATCCTCTAGGGCCAAAATGCAGAATCTACTTCCCTTCCAAAACACCTGATATCATCCCAGGTTTTATTGGGTTTCGTGTTGCTATGTTTTTTATTTTTTTGTGTGTTGTGTTAAGATCACTTCAGTTTGTCTTCTCGTCGGCTTTCGTTTTTCGCTATGGCTGTTTCGGTTTTAGCTTTGGGTTTGATTGTTCCTTTGGTGTCTGTATTCTCTCTTTTAAACTTTTACTCCTCTGGTATCTGTGTTCTCTCTTTTAAACTTTAACTCCTCTTTGCAAAAGTACAGACGCGTACTGTACATGGAGGAATTTGTGTACAGCTGAAAATAAATAGTGACAAGATATTTTTGCAGAAGCAAAATTATGAGAGTTAATCAGAGCTGCACATATTTTTAGAGAACCGTGTAGCAGTCATGTATATTCGTGTATGGTCGAGTAGAGATCGAAAAGTGGTCGAATGCAATCGCGTAGAGATCGGGTATTGGTCGAGTTGATCTGGGATGAAAAATATATCGAAGTCGCAGTGATCATGAAGCGATCGGGCATTAGTCGAGGTAATCTTTACCACATATCGTACAGGTTATCGTTGATCGGGAATTGATCGGATATTAGTCGAGCAAAGATCGAAATGATCGAGTACTGATCGGTAAACTATTTGTATTCCGATCAAACGCGATCTCTACACGATCCTTTTCCGATCAATTCGACCGATACTCGACGAATTCTCGATCTCTTCTCGAGTGACTGGCTTCTCGATCCTTACTCGAATGTTTTTGACATGTCAAAAACTCTCGGGTAGAAAGTCAGATCGATGACGACCAAGGTAGACCACCCCGAACATTCTTGTCGATTGAGATAGACCAGTCTCCCGATCGCTTAATTTGTCTTGTTCGAGATTGATCGAGTTGGTCTGATCGGCAGTGTGAACCTAGCTTAATCCTTTGGTCTAACTTAGTTTTTTTAGCATAACCCATGTTTGTTAACTATTTTAATAGGATAGGTACTCATGTATTCTGTTATTGGTTTATTCATGGTTTCAAGAGATTAATGAGTCAATACATAAAAACAAAATATTGAAGTTTTATTAACATTTTCTTTTCTGGACATTGGTTCACGAATAATGCATTTTGCATACAGTCCATTTTTTATATTTTAGACAAAGAGAGTGTTAAAAAATAAATAAAATAAATATATGATTGTTCTTAAACACAAGTACATGTACAAATTAAAAGCATAATATCACAGCAAATATCTATCAATATAATAAAAAAAAAGAGAAGGAAAATAACTTTGTTACTGCCCGTACATCAAAATATTATTTTTTTTTTTAAAGTTTTCTTGTCGCCAAATTTATTCTTCTTCTCGCTTTTTGACGCTTCTTGTTACAATAAGAAAAATACAGTATGATTTCCAATGAGACAACTATCCACTCTAGACCAAATGACGTAAATGTTAGGTCACCATACGGCCTTCAACAAATAAGCAAACAATGAATATAATATACAGGAATGTCGTTCCCACAAGATAGTTATCTCGTTCTTTCATACATGTAGCCGCATAATGCCACCGTATTCTCGAGATTCGGAGATCTCAAATAATTAATCGTTACAGTTATTTTGGAAAACAAAAAAATGTCGAAAGCAGTCGATTTTTTTTAAACGTCATTAAGAAAATGGTCATGCATCGGATATTACAGTTCATGTCAGTTTGCAAGAATTTTACCGTTATTCGTCATAAAGGTACCCTCATTACGATCCTCTTTTACATGGCTTTCGCATGAATAATGTTTTCACAATTTGTAAGTTCCATTTTCACAATGAAGCGAACGAAATTTTATTAATTAGAAAGATGTACAAATGTATGCTATATCATTGCCGATATGGTGACATCCCGTTAGTCCAACAACCATTATTCCTACAGCCCATTACTCCGACAGTCCAGTATTCAGACAGCCCATTACTCCAACAGCCTAATTTTCCGACAGCCCGTTATTCCGACAGCTCATTATTCCGACAATGCATCTGTCTTCAGTGTATGTGTACATTTTCTCTAAAAATACTAACTTCGTTCTCTATAATATTTGTAATTATCCGTTTTGATTTCGATTCTTCTTCTCATGCGGGATATTTGTCTCAGTATATTGGAGTTTATACACATGCTTATTGCAACTACTCAGTCCTTACCTTCGTCCCTCTTTCGTTTTACGGGTCTTGATATTTTATTGATCTTTATATTTCGGCGTTTGTGTGTACGTTGTCATTCTGTCCAGTTCTGGTTCGCTGTTCTTTGTTATTGTTTTGATCTATATTTTTTCATTAGTCTAAGATCTTCGGTTTCTCCCTCTCGCGTATCAGGGGAGTGAGGTTTCATCTATATTAACTACATAAATAAATATATCAGAATTGGATAACACTACACGCCCTCTTTGGTCGTAACACTTTCTACCCCTTATATCACTTATCTGAGTTTTATTTAAATTAATTTTGTCGCTGAAATTAGCACTAATGTAGCGTCAGCCAAAATGAGACTGAAAACAAAAACACAAATACAATCCAGTTGCAAAGAAAATAAGATGACAAATATGACGAAATATGTGTTCCAAAAAGATGAGCAATTACAGCTTCTACAAATACACCACCCGTGCGATTTTTATGAATATCATGTTCGGGAATGTGAATCCACGAAATGCGGAGAAAGTACATAGCACTTCTAATAACGATCGCACTTGTCAGAACTTTAAAAAGTTAGATATACATGATAAATCTTCGAAATTTGTTTTAATGTTTTAACACAAGAAAACCTTACTATTATGGGGGAAAATGATGATTTTATTGTAAGTTCTTTTGACTTGTGTAGAACAGGTCTTGATACTGTTATTTGATTTCAAAACCGTTAGTTGTTTTTTTTCTCCGATTCTGACTGAGCCCTATGGTGATATAATGGTGATATAATGATAATGATACTATACTTGTATTGTAATGTCTCAATGTTGACCAAATCATTATACCGCACTTCTAAAAAAAGTGTTGGAATATTGGGTTGTCGGACTAATGAGTTGTCGGACAAATGGGCTGTCAGAAAAATGGGCTGTCGGACTAATGGGCTGTCGGAGTAAAGGCGTGAATCATTTGAGCTTCATTTGGCTGTTGATGGTGAACTTACATTTCAGGAAAATAGATATAAGAAGATGTGGTATAAGTGCCAATGAGACAACTCTCTTGTAAATATGTATACTATACATTTTTGAGTCTCTACAATATTATGATCTTGGATTACATTTTTTGACATGACAAATTTGTGAACCTTATGGATTGTTATGGAAATTAAACAGAAGGTCATCTTGAAGACCAAGAAATAACATCTTAGAATTTTTTTTATTCTGTAGTTTACTGATACCGGGATTATTTATTTTTTGTTTACATTACACTTTTACGCTGACAGCAGCATAACATCGCAAGAGAAAGGGTTTCGATTGTTGTATAACAGGTATTCCTTTTCGGTTATCGTCATTATAAAATATTTCTTCTTTGTTCATATCTATATCCATTTTGCTACTTTTGCAGATAAGATATGTTTAAACTAAATGGCTTTCTTTTAATTGCTTATATCGTTCTTTTCTCATTGTTTAAAACTTTAAGGCAACAGTATATAGGTTATGTTCGGTAATTGTTCCTTTTTTGACTATCGTACCATACTCATTTTCATAGTAATAATAACATTTGCAAAAGCTATTTTTAATTAAATATAATTACATTTGTCAGGAGGTGATGCCATCCGGAATCCTCTAGATTTTTCATCTATTTGAAGGGGATTACTGATTATTTATATTGCCGATAATTTTTTAACAAGAGGTTATAGTATGTTAAAAATCAAAATAGAGATATTATATAGTGTCTTTAACAGTATTAAAAGAGTAAAATTACTATATTCAACTGGTTACGATATATATCAATTAAATTAATTTGCAATAAGTCTATGGAAAATCTAGAGGAATCTTATCCGCATCACCTCTCAACATTTTTTACATAACAAAAATGCTAATCATTGATTGGTCAGTTACATGTTGTGATGTCACTGCAGATCTGAGAATTGAATCAATTTTAATGGGATTTAGGACCGTTATGTGTTGTTGCATACCCGAAATTTGATTGTTCAAGTTCCAATTTTATGTTTATTTTTCATCTATTGATTTCGTGGTTTTGACAATTTATGCTTACAAAGCATACAAAAAATTTAATTCGTTGACTTGAAATATTGGTTCACCTGTACCCACGAAAGCCATGAAAATTGCTCTCCAACGAACCTTAATGTTGAATCTCGCACAGTATCAAAATATCTGACAAGTTTGTTTTTTTTATAAATATCTTCATGAAAGAGTGCTGCTTTTTTTTAATTAACAGCTACTGATAGATTTGGATAGTTTCAAATGCCCTCGAAATCAAAAAAAAAGAAAAATATAATATTTTAACCGGAGTTATTATAATTGGACAAACAAGCACTCCCTGCCAAAAACGCGGACGTGACAGAAGACACCTTTAAGTAGCGTCAACAGTAAACATTGGTATAAAATTTATTGTCTAGATGTTTTTGTTCATATATCACAAACAAATGGTTTGGTTCAGATATTTCTGATTGTTCTGTTGAAATAACTTGTTATACATATGAATTGTAAGTACATAGCACGCAAATTATCTTTTACTTTACTCGAAAGTCAGTGTGAAAGGAGGTCAAAGTTGGAGAAATTTACCAAAGTCGTCCTTTCAAGGCGTGATAAAAGCATATCTGCAAACTTAAATATGCCCTGTCTAACAAGACGGTAGCGAGATATGATATATGTGTCATTCAAATTGTCACTGATTTCAATCCTTCCCTGTAAACCCTTTGTCGTCTAAAAATTCGGCGTTAGTTGTACACCAAAGTATGCAAGGCGACGGCCATCTTTTATTTAACGATCGCTTTGCGACAGGTTTAACCACACGTAAATAGCGTTCGCGATTCACACGCAATTTACGACCATCGCAAAGTACGATTGTTTTATGAAACGGAGTTTTAGCGTTACGTTTGGTTAACGTTCAAACGTACGCTAACGATCGTTTTATGAAACGGCAGCGTTTTATGAAACGGCAGCCTGATGCTACGAAGACGTTCAAATTATTCTTCAATTATATCATAATTAATATTTGCTATTGGTATTGAGAAAAGCAATTTAGGTCAACATCCTCAACAGCTTTAAGCTTTTCAAAGTATTAATATTTTTAGAAAATGAAATGTAAAATAGTTGGATGATTGTAGGATGAAGCTTTTTTATTGTCATGTGAAGTACTCACTTATCAGGAGTTATAGGATACCCAAATTTTGTATATTGGATCCTATAAACTACCTTTCCGTCAGACAGGATTCACCTGACCCCGAATTTACCTTATTTTATTTTATTTTCGACTTGTGCAAGGTTTCAAATAATATCGAACCCATTATTATGCATCATTCGGCAATGCTCGTTTTATGTTGTCTAGCCTTTTAGATATATACCTGTATGCTATAGCACCATGGTATTTCGTGTATGGTGTACATGTTTGTCTGCATGTTTCATATATGACCATGATGACGTCAATTGTATTTGATACGTGTAACGTGACGGTACACCTATTTTGACAGTTTTTCAATCTACGTTGTTTTATGATAAAGACAAAAATGTCCTTTCTGTGTTTATTTTGTAGCAGTATCCTTCTTTATTATAAAGGTACACCAATTGGAATTTTATTCCATATGGAATCATAGAAAAATTAGTCTAAACTGACCTCCAAACCATCAATGATTCTGAAATGAGGAGTACCCAAATTGCATCCATGCTTAAATTCACATCGTCAAAAGTCTAACAACAGAGCTTTTGTTAAATTTCTCTAAATATTTTGAACAATTGGATATTACTCAATGCTTACTCTTCATTATTTTTGAAATGGATACTTGTATTTGCTCATTTCAAAAAGATGACGTTTTGATGACGTCGCATGGCGACGTTTCAGTACATTTTGCTTTTTCAGTACATACTTCATCTGTTGATAAATACTGTGAACGTTTTGTGCATATCTAAATAGTTTTACCTATGTTGAAAGATGTGCTTAGTATCAAATCATAAAAATAAAAAATTGTTTAGTCTCTATGAAATCTTGTAAGATTTTCGCTGCTAGTTTTCCTAAATAGGTACTCGGTGCAATTTGGGTACCGTTACGTTATATTGAATGATAGTAAGATGTCTATGTCTGGCTGTCGGTCAGGGTTCATATATTATTGACCTTATGTTTCGAATTAATTGGCCAAGCATAACTTTTACATTTGTCAGTTTCTAATGCACTTTAAGGATCGGAACACATTTAATTGGTCTACGGGATATTTGTATGAGATCTGTATGACATGGTTCATCTGACTTTGCACTCTTTTTATCAATCATTGACAATCATAATTTAAAAAAAAAGAAGATGTGGTATGATTGCCAAAGAGACAACTATCCACAAGAGACCAAAATGACACAGACATTAACAACTAAAGGTCACCGTACGGCCTTCAACAATGAGCAAAGCCCATACCGCATAGTCAGCTATAAAAGGCCCCGATATGACAATGTGAATCAATTCAAACGAGAAAACTATTAATAAACGGCCTTATTTGTATAAAAAAAAATGAACGAAAAACAAATATGTAACACATAAACAAACGACAACCACTGAATTACAGGCTCCTGACTTGGTACAGGCACATACATAAATAATGTGGCGGGATTAGACATGTTTGCGGGATCCCAACCCTCCCCTAACCCGAGACATTGGTATAACAGTACAACATAAGAACTATAAAAATCAATTGAAAGTTAGATGGATAAAAATACATTAAGCGCATTAAGCGCATTTGACACTTCTAGTAAAACCCTTGATATTATAGGTTGCATTTCTGTAAATATTGACAATGCAATTTCCCATAGGAACTCCTTTTACGGCTAAAACTGTACCAATTTAACTATGAAGTTTGAAAAAAAATCTTATCCTAGAATTGAAAGTTCATACATGTATGCACCATAATTTTTTTTCAAAGGTCAAAATATAGGGCTGTGCGGCATATTTTCAACGTTTATATTCCCTGAACTTCTCAGAGTTTAAACTTACACTAATTTTCTTAACTACCCCCACCTCGAATGAAAGGTTACCACAGATTTCAATGTAAACAATATGCACGTGTTTATTTACTGGTAACATTCCCAAGTTCTGTCTCTGCGATATGGAACACAGAGAGCATAACTGGGAACCAGTATGTAAACAAAATTCTACGAATATTCAATTTCTTCCCAAAAAGAGGCGTGTTTTGAGAAACAGCTGTATTTACAAAGTGCGACCTATAGACGTTCCAAAAATTAACTATCATAAGTAAAACAGACGAGACATTACAGCATTTGCGCTCTGGTATTCTATAGTCTGTAGTATATAGTTAAATCAATCCACATCTGCGTTGTACTGTTGCACAAAATGTTGGTTATCGTTCAATCTCAAATTACTCATGAAAGATGCTGTTTTGCTGTAATTTTTTGTTTGATGGATATCATTTTGGTTTAAACGTTGCATATCCATATTATTGGCTAAATAGTGTCGGTCTGCCTGAATTGCACTTGACCGATTCTCAGAGCTGAATCTTTCAAACTTATTTAGAGACGTTTTTAGTTGTTGTTTTTTTTTAACTTTCGATGTAAAGTGTTGAATAAAAAAATAGCTTTAATGTTCATCCTTATCAAAATAGTTGTAGGTTTATCAAATGGTACGTCCTCCGTGGATACATGTATACCGAAGTTCACAGTATTTTACTTCACAGTTAGCAAACTTTGTTATAGATGAATCAATTTTTTTAGAACTGCGTTTGTATAGCTGAATGAAATTTGTGTCCTGATATTGTTTCAGTTTTGTTTCAAACGAATCCCAAGTTTTAAATTTTTCACCCACAACAAAATTGGTCACAAGAATCTCTTCATCCATTGTGCATTGTATAATGACAGTAATACGAGTAGGTGTGCAGTTAAATACTTAAAGTGAACACTTTTCTCAGCCCGAGTTCTCAACAACAAACCATTGGTCTATATTTTCGCCTTTGGCACTACTTATCTAAAGTAATATCTTTAAAACACCAAAACCATAACATTTATACGTTAGAAAAAACAATTTAAACACCATTTGTTAACGATAATATTTATTATTTATCATTATTACAAGTATTATTTCGTACATATGCAAGATTAAGGCAACAAAACTAGACAAAATTTAAGTTTAATGATTGCTGTTTTTCATGTAACAATAACGCCATGTAACCGTAGCCTCAGTAATTATTGTTACATTCGTAATTAATCGGTTCCTTATCCGCCTTTGCATTCTGGCATTTAGTCTCCTATGTAACAATAATATTTTTATTATTGTTACATTTCCATGTAACCGTAGCCAGTGCCTAAAAGAAATACTGATTTCTGATTACTAGTAATAAGTCTGGTCACGCATTATCTTTCACGATCAAAATAATGCGTTGCTTGATCTTTCACGATCAAGTTTGATGGATATTCAACTCGTTTAAGGTTTTCATATACAAATTAATGCTTTTAAGAGTAGAACATACCTCCATTTTACTGTACTAGCAGATACACCAAAGATTAAATTTCAAATATATCAAGATAAACTGAAATATGACCATTACAGGTACAAAAAGCGTGTTATGTGATTAATTTCATAGACATGCATTGCGCCTTTTGTGTTTTTTCGTAAAGTACTGCATATTTTCTCTATCTTATTTCACAGTTATGTTGAGGAAGTTAAACCATTTTGACAGACATCTTTTTTTGTTCGGATTTGTTCCGCGTTTTGAAAATTAAGCGATTTCTTCAAAGATTCTGACCTAGAATTTTCATTAAATGTCTTTCACGATCCGTTACCAGAGCTTTCACGATCGTCTCTCAATACTTGACCGCCGTTAGATATTCTTTCACGACCATTTCTCTCGTTAAACCGAATGACACCCGTGAACTAAGTTACTGTCTGCACATAAATTATTCTTTCAAACTTTTTCAATCAACAACAATAATCAGGACATTCTAGATATACAGTGTCGTTTATCACGATGATTAAAGAGTTGTGATGACTTCGCGTGCATCACGAAAGGGATGGGGAATGAATCTAAAAGTAAGATTATTAAGGCCGAAAAAAATAATGTGTAGGCACGTGCCTATAGTGCCTAACGGCAGCGACGCCCCTGCGGCGAAATCCAGGGCCTAAAAACATGAAATCTCGAGGTCCCGAATTTAAGGAAATTTTAATCTCGACATCGCGAAATTCGAAAAAAAGAATTCCCGGATCCCGAAAGGATCAATCCCGAGCTTACCCAGCTTAAAAACACCCAATCCCGGAGTCCCGATAAATTAAGGTCCGACCCCCCCCCCCCTTTTTCCAAAAAAAAAAATGATTATAGGCGAAATTGTACTGGTTTGTGCACCGATTATATTCACTGTAAATTATCCCTGCACATGCACACAGTTGCTTGTCCGTGCTACACTACAAAAGTAGTGGTACTCCAGATAGTTGATGAAAGAATAAAGAAGAAGAAGGTCCGAGTATTCTTGGTCCGACTTGTCCTAATCCCGGTTTTCAGCGTCTCGTTTTGACAAAAACTTCCTGCTCTTCTCGGGGGACTGTAATCGACAAACTGCAAGCAATTCTATTTAACCAAGAAGACGTCATTTCAATGGCTTTAAAGGGTAATTTCTGTTATATCTGACTCAGGGGAAGAAATGACACATTCATTTTAGGTCATTTTAAAAATATTGTTTACACAGCAACATGTCGATGCAAATATTTCCGGGTTTCCATATCTCTTTTTCTTTGCATTAAGGTTTATGTACCCTTCTGTAGCCATTTTTGTACGAATTTTTCAAATCTCAATTGTATCAAAACTAAAGATATAATAAATAATAGAGATAGGCCATTTAGTACATGTTCCAAGGGGAAACTTGATCAGTCAGGGGACTTACTTAAACGGTATCGGGTTCGTTCGCACTAATAACATGTTCGCCCTGGGTACGTTCGCCCTGAGTTCGTTCGCCCAGAGAGTCTGTTCGCCCTACTAAAAAATATTGATATACAGGGCATTGAAGTTGAAAAAACTTATTCAGATATTTCTATGGTATATATTCTTGAAATTTATGGAAACAGGGAAATATTTAAAAGTTTATGGCTTGTTTAGGATCGTTAATTGTTCAATGACAAAATAATTCAGATCACTGATTATTGTGATACTTGTCTTTTGATGGATTATTAATAAAAATCAAACGTTTTGTTTTGATAAAATATTCAGCTTGAAATTAATAAACACAATGATGTACGAACTGTAAATCATGAAACGGATTTACAAGTTCATTATTATACTCGGAGACAGTCCTAGTCTCAGTTATACTGCATACATTCATGATTGACTGAATACAATTATTTTGTTAACAAATATCAATAAAGAGAAATACATTGTACATACCAATTCTACTCTGTAAATCAAAGAGAAAATGATAAAATGATTGCGGCAATATAAATATTCTGTCAATTTGTAAACAAACTTTAACATATTTTGTTCAAATACTTAAAATTATGCGACTGGACAACAAACAGAAAAAAATATAAATCTGGGCGAATGGACCCTGGGCGAACAGGTATCAGGGCGAACACGTAGTATGGCGAACGTGAATCAGGGCGAACGGACCCGGATTCTACTTAAACAAGTGATTTTCTAAATCACTGATTCAAGTAACATTATTTCCATAAAGGTTGGAAGTTAGAGTTGTCTTTCTTTGATAATCACCAATTTAAGTAGTACAAATTAATCACTAGAAGAAGTGATTTAATTTTATTGTAGCTTTAAATATAGAATACAAATGATCCAGGGACTAATTATGTTTCTAAACTTATCAGAACCAACATCTGTGTTGTCTAGGTTGACCAGGTCATTTCAGGTGATGACCTTGTACTGAATCTATGATAATGACATAAAAATCACTTGTTTAAGTATCAGACCTCAATTTCCTTCCCAAAATCACTTCTTTAAGTATCATTCTGTCATGTCTGTTAATAACCCCCACTAATTTCAACACCCCCAAACAGTGAAATTTTTATCACGAACAGTAGAATTTTATGACATAATCTGAAAGATGAAACCTTGAACTTCACAGGAAAAATACTCCCACTGCTGTGAAAAATCTTTTAAGAAAGTATCATTATGTAAAGCCATTATTATCAGAGCTCCAGATAAGCTGCGTATTTGCGTGATCACGCAATAAAAATAATTAAAAACTCAATGCAATTGCCAATTGCAGGGTTCAATAACCCAATTAATTCAAAGGAAAACCCAATTATATGCCAAAACTATGAGTTCCTAACGCTTTTACTCGCTATTGTTTGCGTTGTTTACCCTACACTGATTACAGTCGTAGCGTAAATCTATTTTATAATATTTATAATTGGAAATGTCCTATCGTTCTAAAAATAGAGCCCAGCATCAAGTAGCTGAAATGGGTCCCTGTTGGAATTTTCAGTTGCTCAACAGGTTCACGTGATAATGAAAACATTCCGATCTTCTCTGCGTTTATCCAATTAGCGTGTGTCATGTTGTCATATTTTTTTCGAATTGCTCGGGACTTATCATAACATACTATGATTTAAAACGAAAGTAAATGTCCGCATGTTTTCACCTTCTTTTTGATAGCTTAGGGAAAGTTATGATATTAACAAAACTCAGCTATTGTTTTTTATGAAGCATCTATCAAAGGCATGTGCGTGTTCGCATACCTGAACGAGAACATTGCTAGAAAGATAAACATGGGGTTACGTCAAAAACGAAATCAGTTGGAAAAAGTGAAAGGGTTATCTCAAATCTGGGTACTACTTATCTTTTTTTTAAAAGTAGGTCTGGCAAATAGGTGAAAGTACTGACAAAACTTTCTTACAGCACCTAAATTTCACATAAAAATCTAAACACTTTAATAGCCGGCCAACACCTACCCCAACTAAACTGTAGGGTGATCATATGATATGGGACCTAGAAAGGTAATTACTTACTGTCCAATTAGTGACACCATGCAGCTGCAGTTTATATAAGTTGTGAAAAAATAAAAAAAACTGGAAGAACGTTTAAAACGGGACGTTTTAAAATAAAATGTACAATTGCTAGTCTGTGAATAAACTAAATAAAACAGCTAGCACATATTTAAGATGGAAAAACATCTGAGGTTAATACAATGTGATTATATTATGCCTGAATATTCAATATTGTGTTGATGAAAAAACCCAATACATAAAGGAGCTTAGTGGTAAAAAACCCAATTTGATATTTGCTTGAGGGGTGAACTGAAATTGATAATGCAATTAAAAATCTTTATCACCTAATTACGTAAAAAAATGGTGGGTAAAAACCCCAAATTGTGAACTCTTATCTGGAGCTCTGATTATAGCATTTTATTCAACTAAAATAGAATTTTCAGCTAAATGATAGCATCAAAGGCATAAACCTTGCTACTTAAAAGAAGCAAAAAGTTTATATTTTTTTAATTTTACTAATTAAAAGATATTATTTTAAACCTATGTGTTTAAAATTTTGAAAAAACTACAAAATCCCAATTTGTGACAAAACCTCGAATTTGCTACTCAAATAAGTGATTTAAAAATCACTTATTTCAGTAAGTCCCCTGACTGTTGATGCAAAGCATTATTTTTTACTGTTTCATTGCATTTGATAGAAAAAGAGGACTTTGTGGCAAATAAATCAAGATTTTTATAGAAAATCCACCGCCTTTAATACAGAGATTTTTGTTATAAAATTTGAAACATAAATTACTCACTTGATTTTCTCTGATGTGCTAGTGTTTATTTTTTACAAAAAGTTCTAAGTAACCTGTAAATTCCAAAACACCTTGTGCTGAGTCACTAAAGTCATGCGCACCCTAAAAGGTGTACTTGATTTTGGCCATATTTATACTTGTCTTAACAAATAACTACATTTATAAACTTGTTTTAAGGAAATCAATGCTAGCACTGCATGCAATAATCCTATATCTATCAGTCATCAAATTGCCAAATATGAGAGTACAAGGATAAAGGCTGTGGATTTTCTATAAAAATCTTGATTTATTTGCCACAAAGTCCTCTTTTTCTATTAAATGCAATGGAACAGTAAAAAATAATGCTTTGCATCAAGTTTCCCCTTGGAATATGTACAAAATGGCCTATCTCTATTATTCATTATATCTGTAGTTTTGATACAATTGAAGTTTGAAAAGTTCGTACAAAAATGGCTACAGAAGGGTACATGTACATAAACCTTAAGACGAAATGTTCTGAACAATGACTGAGAAGAAATTTCATTTGAACATTTAACTGAGTAATTTTATTTTCTTCAAGGTAAAAGTATTTATGAATTCAAATTTGAAAGTTAAAAGACAGTAAACTGTTGAATAGTTTTTAGACACCAGGCGGCGCTGATGTTTGTACTTTTTTGGTAAACAAGTATTTTTTTTTTATAAAAAGCTAGTCTTAACACAGGCACTTGTTTCAATCCATGGAAAGAACCACTATAAACGTATATTTAGAAGGTATCGAACTACTTTTTTCACCTCTCCGCTTCAAAAACTTATTTTGCTGTCAATTCCATGCTCAAATTTCTTCCCATGGATCTGTGTGTCTGAACCTTTCATTTATCAGTCAAGGGTCTAACTTAAATAAGTTATTAGAGAAAAATAACATACATGTTGTTATTGTGAGCTAAATATAAAAAAACTGTGATAACATATACATGTATGTTACATGTTTCAAAGGGAAAATATACAACCTTTATTTTGTTAAATTTTCTCAAGTTCTATTGATATCATAATTTTCTGTTAAGGTAAAAAAAATAGTAGACATGATTGATAGACAGTTTGGCAAGGCAGGAGACATTTCGGGACCAAGACAAATCAGTACCTCATTTTGCTACCTTATTCTATTCCTTATAACAAATACCATACTGGTAATTTTTTCACAATTTTTTTATTTTTTTATTTACCATTAAATTCACAAAATCATATTTGATCATAAGTAGAAAAAACAATACTGACAATATGTTGACCTATAGTTGTTAATTTCTGTGTCATTTGGTCTCTTGCAGAGAGTTGTCTCATTGGCAATCATACCTTATCTTCTTCTTTTTATTGATTGCATTTCAATAAACTTTTTTCAACTTAAAAAAAACCAACAGGATTATACAAATCCAATGAGTGTACAGGCCTATCAGATGGTGCCTCATGTTTAGAGTCTGATGAGACTGGCATGGATGAAAAACTAGAACCTAAGTCCTGTGACATGACTAGATTCAGTTGAACTTGACTCATATTTTTGAAAAGTATTTCAAATCAAAAGAAATACATCAAATCCTGTCTATTGTTTAAATTAGTTTTGTTCCTTTAATAAACTAAAAATATAAAAAGGTTATTTTTAATAGAAATTTTTTGGACAAGTAACAATTTCATTCGGACAAGTAAATTTTGGTATGTACTTGTCCTACAGGACAAGTTGAAAAAAAAGTTATTGTAGAGGCCTGAAGTGTCTGTAATAACAGATAAAATTGAGAATGGAAATGGGGAATGTGCCAAAGAGACAACAACCCGACCATAGAAAAAAACACACAACAGCAGAAGGTCACCAACAGGTCTTCAATGTAGCGAGAAATTCCCGCACCCGGAGGCGTCCTTCAGCTGGCCCCTAAACAAATATATACTAGTTCAGTGATAATGAACGCCATACTAATTTCAAAATTGTACACAAGAAACTAAAATTAAAATAATACAAGACTAACGAAGGCCAGAGGCTCCTGACTTGGGACAGGCGCAAAAATGCGGCGGGGTTAAACATGTTTGTGAGATCTCAACCCTCCCCTTATACCTCTAGCCAATGTAAAAAAGTAAACACATAACAATACGCACATTAAAATTCAGTTCAAGAGAAGTCCGAGTCTGATGTCAGAAGATGTAACCAAAGAAAATAAACAAAATGACAATAATACATAGCAGTTAACTGACATGCCAGCTCCAGACTTCAATTAAACTGACTGAAAGATTATGATTTCATCATATGAACATTTAGATGCATGTTATTTTTCTCTGATAACTTATTTAAGTTAGACCCTTGACTGTTTAAACTTTTATAAATGCATATAGTATCAAAATTACAGATTTCTTGAATTTTTTTTTTTCATCATGTTCATTAATGTGGTCCTAAAATTGAGCCCAAGCGGGTCTGAGGTCAAAGTACCTGGTGGTATTGGGTTCGAAGCTGCGAAGCCCCCGAAAGCTATCTATTTATTCAGGAATAAAATACTATTTCTGTCATTCAAAACTCATCAATAGTAACAGACCTTATGATTTAATGGTGTATTTTTGATGTTGAATGTAACTTTGGAATCTAAGGTCATTGGTACAAAACAATAACTTTGAGATAAGTTTTAAAGAAGCCGTTGGGTAAAGCATTCAATCGAGAAAAAAAATTTGTAAGTAAGCATGGAAAAATTAGTTTTCAGACATGTGCCGGTACAATATCAAAACTCGTAAAGAGTTCTGTGGAACCCTGGATCCTGTCTTGGAGTTCTTCTCGCAAATAAGTTTATCCATTTATCAGTCATGTCAGTTCTTTACAGGATTTAAATAAAATAATTAAACATTTTGTTTAAATATGCTTTGAAGTTTCTTGATCTAGAATATTAACGTTTGCCTGTTTTGTAAAGGAGAAGGTTCACGAAGGGTTAAAATTGGCCCTAAATTTTTGACGTTTTTAAAATCGGACCAATAAATTACAAATTTTGCATAGAAATACTTATGACAATAATATCAACATGATCAATATAAAAATATATTTTATTGGCACCTTCCTTTTAAATTTATGAAGCTATGACCCCTGAAATATACATTATTTGTATTTTTGGTCAATTTTGGTCAAATTTTTCCACAATTTTAATTATTTTTGGAATAATTAACCTTGACCTCCATCCACAATCCAAAAAGTCTTTATATTGATGAATTCTGCATCAAAATTCGAATCTTTTTGATTCAAAACATTTTGGATCGTAGGTGGCGGCCAATGTTTTCCAAAAGCTTTTAGGTCTGAAAATTGAACAAATTTACCATATTTTGACAAAATGTCAAAAAATGGGCCTTCTTTGGAAAATATTATGTACTTTTATGAAAAGAACTGATTTATTTAGCATTAGGTCTTTTAGAATAGTTCCATTTACGAATCAAATTGTAACCTTTTTGGGGTTTTATGATAAAGTTGATATTTTAGGCCATATTGTGCCATAAGTGAACCTTGTCCTTTAGCCATAAAAGATTTGAGAACCCTGCAACACAGACCAAAGTTCATCTATTACTGTATGTTCCAAACTTAGTCATCATCTTATACACGTACACGTTCGAATGTCGATTTCTACCCGAAGCAGCTCATTTGACATGATTCTTGGTTGAAAAGAAAATTTCATCCCTCTTATTCGAAATTCATTGAAGAAAAAAGTAAAAGGCCAATGTGTATTTTACCAGTTATTTATAATTCTTTTTAGATTATAATTCATTTCATCAAAATTCAAGTGTACGCCCGGGCGTTTTGACCTAAACGTAGCTACACGCCTGTTTTCGTTCATTTTTTTACATAAATAAGGCAGTTAGTTTTCTTGTTTGAATTGTTTTACATTGTCTTATCGGGCCCTTTTATACATGTAGCTTACAGGGATGATTCCAGGTGTTTTCAAATGGGTCCCTTGAACATCGAATTGGGAATTTTTATTCTAATTGGGAATTTTTTAAGCATAACATCTAAGACGGTCGAAATAACATTATTTTCCTGTAAAAACGGAAAATGTATATTATTAAGTTTAACCTGTACACTGATGTTCATGTAAGTTGTAACATTTTGAATAATTCTGGATGGGCTACTGTTATTAGATGAATATCATTGAACATGATGCACCAGTCTTAGCTATACTTACATAGGCCTATTACAAAAACATATATTCCAGCTAACATAAACCACTGAAAAAAATCATTCATCGGGTATTTTTTCAACAGCAGGTCATCTCCACAAATTTACCTTGATTCAAATGGATTTCAAACTGAACTGGTCAATTGTCGAATTCAGATTACAAAAGTTTATATACTTAATTGATAAGATATTTAAAGCATTGAACCAGTGTTCTTTAAAATCATTTGGATCATCTTCAAAACTTTTGAAATAGTTCCACAATGAGGGTTACACTTAAATGTCCTGACAATGTCCTGAAATGAAAATGCTAAATACTTTTTTTATTATTGGAAGGATTTAAATGAAATTTGGAATGAAGCAAGATGAGAACTTATATTTAATAAATAAAATGAAAAAAAAATAAAAAAAATATTTATAAGAGTTAGAAAATTTGACCTGACCAACTTGACTTTGAAACTACTAATGTCCTGACCGATATGAAACAGAAAAAAATGTTGTATTATTGACAGGATAGAGACTTCAAATTCGATAACTAGAAAGATTAAAACATTTAATACAAACATATAACATCTGCTTTTACTAGATCGGCGCCCATTAAAATTTATCCATCAATGTTATATCAAAATTTGAATTTGCTCTCTGCCGAGGTCTGCTTTGACACCCATTTTTATCAACCTCCTGGGCGATCGGCTTTTACAAGATCGAATACTCCAATAACATATTAATCAATTGAATTCGGCTGTTAAAATTGTTTGCCACATGTTGACATAATTAAATCGTTTTTAATTTAATGCGATCATAAACAGCATTCTTATCTGGATTTTAACGTTTTGACAACAAACTATGGAAAATTATAGTTGCCTTAATCAGTGACAGAAACTTTTCCGGAAATATGGATTTTTATTTTATTTTCCTGAATTGGGAATTCATTTTCATGTACATTTTTTTGGGGCTGCTGGCCAATTTAAGGGCCGCTCAGCGGCCCTAAACTATATAGTGGAATCCTCCCTGGCTTACTATGCAGTATAGGCTCATTGTTGAAGGCCGTACAGTGACCTATAGTTGTTAATGTCTGTGTCATTTTGGTCTTTTGTGGATAGTTGTCTCATTGGCAATCATACCACATCTTCTTTTTTATATTTAACATCTATTTACAAGGATGTGCTAACGTGTGCGTATGAACTCCCTGTAGGGCTTTAATCGAGAGATAAGTTTTTATGCCCCACCTATAATAGTAGAGGGGCATTATGTTTTCTGGTTTGTATGCCTGTTCGTCCGTTTGTCCGTTCGTCGGTCCGTTCGTTTGTCCGTCTGTTGTCCCAATTCAGGTTTAAGTTTTTGGTCAAGGTAGGTTTTGATGAAGTTGAAATCCAATCAACTTGAAACTTAGTACACATGTTCCTTCTGACATGATCTTTCTAATTTTAATGCCAAATTAGAGTGTTTACCCCAATTTCATGGTCCACTGATCATAGAAAATTACAGTGGGAGTGGGGCATTCGTGTACAGGGGACACATTTTTATTAACATCAGTTTACAAGGATGTGCTAACGTGTACATGTGAACTACCTGTAGGGCTTTAGACTGGAGACAAGTATCTAATATCAGTTTACATGGATTTTTCTAGCATTCCACAGGGTCAGGTATTCGGACCCATTCCCTACATGTATGGCAAAACCCCTTCATTTTTCCCAATTTCAGCAGGAAAATTCCCAAACGAGATTTTTAGGGACATCTGCCAGCTGGATTGAAAATTTTTCAAATTGCGTTTTCATTTATATTATTCATGACAGCGATGTACTTTTTGCTTAACTGCTAGCTTTATGCCGAAAATTGCAAACAAGCAATGTGTAAAACCGAATGAAAAATATATCCAACTGACAAAATACAACCATGACAACTTCGACAAATGGCAGCTATAAACTGAAAATGTAGACAAAATCAATACTGGACCAGATTCCGGAAGTGGACAAGGCTAATCAGCTAATTCTGGGTTTACCAATCAAATACAAAAAATAAATTAAAAATAAAATCGCCTGGAATCGCCATAGGTGACAATCAAATAAAAACTTTTGAATTGAAAATTATGAAAAGAAAAACATGAAAAAAGAAAAAGGTAATATTTTTTTTTACAGAAACTAATTGGAAGAGTTCACAATAAATGTTCATGAAAAAATCTAATAAAATATTACATTCACTTTCTTCCTCACTAGAAATAAATTGACATTGGATATTTGTATAATATAATAAAATTGAGAATGGAAATGGAGAATATGTCAAAGAGACAACAACCCGACCAAAGAGCAGACAACAGATGAAGGCCAGCAATGGGTCTTCAACGCAGTGAGAAAATCCCACACCCTTTAGATGTTTAGGTGGTCATCAGCTGGCCCCGAAATAAAATTGTGTATTAGACAGTGAAAATGGACGTCACACTAAACTCCAAAACATAAAAAGACTAACAAAGGCTAACTAAACACATTACTACAGATCTATGAGGTAATTCTTTCTCAATTTTGAAGGAAAAGTAAATATCAGAAAGGGCAAGTGAATTTAGAAAAGTGTTAGCCTGCTTGGCCAGTTAAAAAAAAAATCTTATTTTATAGGCTATCCCAGAATTTATTAACTGTAACCATGGTTTCTATCTTTGAAGGTGAAAAAATCTTATCACATGTGGAATATAAGAAGTACTGTATTTTGATGCCACGTCATGCATGTTGTCAAGTTTAAAAACAAAAAGGACAGGAAAATAAAATTATAAATGGCAATCATGTAGTTTCTTTCTTTATTTTCACAAAAGAGGTAATTTCTAAAGAACTATACACATCAAAATTCGCATCTGGTATATTTGGTGGGTTTTCCCAATTTGATTTTGGGAGTTTTGGTCCCAACAGTTTAGGAATTAGGGGCCAAAAACCCTTGCAGAAATAAATCCTGACAATTTTTTTAACCAGGATATCTCAAGATTATCCTGGGAAATCCTGAAAATATCCTGTAAAGCATTTAGCCCCTTTTTTAGGGAAAAAGTTGATGGGAGAATTACAGGAAATGTCAGGACTTTCAAATCAAGCAGCTTTAAACTAGGGGAATTCTCAGGATATCTCAAGACTTTCAAAAATAAATATAATATAGACCAGGATATGTCAGGACTTTTCCTTCAACATTCATCCTACTTTCAGAAACTTTACACTTTCTTCCTGAATGAATAAACCGAAATAAAGTCCTTAATGATTCCTGGTATTGGGACTTAAGAAATAATATAATCTGCAAATGATCTGTATCACAAATTCAAATAAAAACAATTTTTGGGACTGACATTAACTATTGTTTGTTAAATTAAATAAGTTTTTTTGGCCTTAAGGATTTGTGAAGGGTGATAGAATCGGGAGAAGAAACACAAATTATTTTGTCAAACATTTTTAAAATACACAAATTATGGTGATAATTAAAAATATTAAACATATTTTGACAGTTAACTTATTTACACAGTTACTGCTGATCTTCCTGTTCAGGAAGCATAACGAGTTTCAGTTTGACAGTATTTCAAAGTCAGAGATTTTTGCGATAAAAACCGCAGGGTGTCCAAAAAACACCCAAGCTTGTCTAGCATAGTCAAGGATTACAATGTCAAATGGCAGTTTTGCAAGACGGGGCCACAAGCTGGGTCCGTAGCCCCAGCTTGTCCAGAGGCGGATTTAGGGGGAGCCAAGGGGCCCCGGGCCCCGTTTTTTATGGAAAAAATTGTTTGATTATATAGGGATTCACTGAGGCATGACCGAAGCGGGCCCCCTCTTAGGCAGTCAGTGGGCCCCCACTTATGAAAATTTCTAGATCCGCCACTGTTGTCAGTACTTCAGAGTAATCTTGGACTAAGCCTTAGCAGGTTAAGATCATACATGATCATAATTATGTCATGTTTTGAATTCCCGCATCTGCGCAGAAATCTATAATGTACTTCCTTTTTCCGCCTCGTTTGCATGAAATTTTGAGTAAAATATATATTTATCAGTCTAGTATTACATGTATAAAATAGGAAGGGACACAATATCAATTTCATTTTTAATAATTCCTTGATATGATTTTAAATTAAGATATGTTTGAATTAAAAAAAAAGATTATAGACTTTGTCCCCTTTCACAGGTAATGCCTGCCTCATATTAAATCATATTCCGAACTATTTTGGATGTGTTGAAACACACATAATTTTGTCATTGCCGGATATGCAGAGTTGTTTGGTTTTATTGATCATACAGCTAAATTTTAATTTTATCTTCATTATATATATGTGTGTTAAGAATCAGAGTTGTAACTTGTCATTGTGTCCCGTAATTAGGGGCCCTTAATTGTAAAATAAAGAACTTTGAACTTTGAACTTACAGTGCCGGTGGTACATTTATTTGTAACTGGTATCTTTTGACTTTTCCTTTCCCTACAGATGTAAATTCTGATTTTCTCCAAGTTTATATATGTGCCTTTCTATTAATTGTCGTCCGGCATATAAATAACTTAGAAAAAATATCAGATCAATGATAGATTTCTCAACGTATGCAAAATGTAAACAAATTTTGACCTCATGGTTTTTCGTAATTGTACTGAACAGTTCGGCCCTAAATAGTGACTCCACTTCGGCACTTGTTCATTCGCATGTACCATGTTCCTTTTAAAAAAAGATTATTTTTATTATACTTAATAAAAAACTGCATAATATTAATAAATATTTGTTTGCGACATCCTTGATTTATTTTCATAATACCGTTACCGTGACGGATCAACTTTTGGCCGATATAATTTGGGACGATATTGTCACCTCTATGTCATGTATGTGAGCTTACATAATCTGTGCTCTTGGAATATTTCTGTACCTTCCCAATTCAATGCCTAGAGAATGATCACTCAGTCTAAATTTAACTGTCTATGTATAAAATTATTGCAATTTAAATATTCCTCAGACTGACAATTAGTTTTTAATTTCCCATTAAGACAAAGTTTGGATGAGGAATCCAATTTTGAAAGTTTATTTAAAGTAGTGTTTTCATATTCCTTTGAAACACACTTTTTAATATTACATTTTAACACGTTTTTGATTGCTTAAAAGTTACATTAATATAAGAGTAATTTTCTGGGTTTATTTTCATATCTTTAAAAATTTTATCTGCAAATGAGTACCAAGAATAAATTCCTGCAGAATGTAAATTTATGTTTGTTTGTAAAGATTCTTTAACCAAGGGATTAATATCATTATAGATAAAGATAAACTGTAAGCCGTAATAATGTTCAGCAAAGTAAGATTTACAAACAAATCAACATGACTGAAATGATCAGTTGACCCTTTTAGGAGTTATTGCCCTTTATAGTCAATTTTTAATAATTTTTCGTAAATTTTAGTAATCTTTTACAAAAATCTTCACCTCTGAAACTACTGGGCCAAATTAAACAAAACTTAACCACAATCATCAGAGGGGTATCTAGTTTAAAACGTGTCCTGTGACCCGGCCAACCAACCAAGATGGCCGCTATGGCTAAAAATAAAACATAGACATGATAGGGGTAACATGCAGTTTTTGGCTTATAACTCAAAAACATAAGCATTTAGAGCAAATCTGACAAGTTATGAAATTGTTTATCCGGTCAAGATCTATCTGCCCTGAAATTTTCAAATGAATCTGACAACCCATTGTTGGGTTGATGCCCCTTAAATGTTATAATTTGAAGAAAATTTTGCTGTTTTTAAATATGGTTATTATCTTGAATATTATTATAGATAGAGATAAACTGTAAACAGCAATAATGTCCAGCAAAGTAAGATTTACAAATAAGTCAACATGACTGAAATGGTCAGTTGACCCCTTTAGGAGTTATTGCCCTTTATAGTAAATTTTTAATCATTTTTCGTAAATCTTAGTAATCTTCTTCTCTGAAACTACTGGGCCAAATTATTCCAAACATGACCACAATCATCTTTTGGGTATCTAGTTTGAAAAATGTGTCCAGTGACCAGGCCATCCAACTAAGATGGCTGCCACGGTTAAAAATAGAACATAGGGGTAAAATGCAGTTTTTAGCTTATAACTCAAAAACCAAAGCATAAAGAGAAAATCTGACGGGGTTATATTGTTTATCAGGTAAAGATCTATCTGCCCTAACATTTCCAGATGGATCTGACAACCCTTTGTTGTTGGGTTGCTGTCCCTGAATTGGTAATTTTAAGGAAATTTTGCCTTGTTAAGGGCCAAGTGAGCTTTTCTCATCACTTTGCGTCCGGCGTCCGACGTCGTTGTCGTCCGTCGTCGTTAACTTTGACAAAAATCTGCCCATTATTGTTAACAGCAATAATGTTCAGCAAATTAAGATCTACAAAAAGTTTATGTGACAAAAATTGTCAATTGACCCCTTTAAGGAGTTATTGCCCTTTAAAGACAATTTTACACAATTTGTTCATCAAGTTTGTTAACATTTAAAAATCTTCTCCTGAAACTACTGGGCCAAATACCTGCAAACTTTAATTGAATGTTCCTTAGTTACACTTTACACTTTCAACACATGTCAACATTCAATGATTATCAGTAAAGCAGACAAAACAGATTGTGCACTTTTGTTTACAGGTTTTCATATGTGTATTTGTTTAACATTTTTTATAAAACTTTATTTGCAGTTTCTTATCATGCTAATTGACTGTTGGCAGAAAGGGTATGTAATATAAAGTGGCATTAAGGCCATGAAGACGGACTTTACATAACATGCTGAAGTTGAAATTAGAGTTTGACGAAGGCCCACGTGTAAACCTTTATTGACATTTGCAGAACTTGGACCTACAGATTTCACTTTGGGTATTTAATAAAATTAGCTTAAGATAGGGGCTTTACTTTACTTTAAGTTTTGTTTTAATGATTTATGCTGAACACATGCTGAAACTGATAATATTTTAACAATATAAAAATAAAGAGATGTGGTATGATTGCCAATGGGACCACTCTCCACCAGAGACTAAAAATGACTGAACCAGTTTAGACAAATGGTTGCTACAAAGACTTTTACATTTTCATTTTTCTGATTAAGGGCTATTGTCCTGATTGATTGAAAAATAACTGTTTATGACATTTCTGTGTAATAACTTGCATTCTATTAAATGAAAGTGCCAATTTTCACTTATACTGCTCAGGAGTTATGGCCCTTGATTGTTTTAAAAATGACGCTAAAATGTATGCAAAATCTGAAAGTACAGCATCTATTTAAAAAAAAAGTGATTTGTTCTAAAATTATCTAATACAACTTTATATATGTTATATGATTGTATGTAATAAGACAAGGTTGGTTGCTAATCATATTTCGGAGAAAAACCTAAATATGACATCATGATTACAATTACAATATTCCTCTTCAAATTACACCTCCTGTGTACAAACATGATAAAATGTTTTCTTTTTTCTTTTGTAGGATATAATGGCAAGTTGGGATCAGGTAAGATTTTCTCCTTAAAAGTCAATGGTCATGTGACCTATGTTGTCAATAAACTGTACAGAAAGATACAGGCGTGTAGTATTCTCAGAATTAGAATAGGAGAAAAAGAATATCATTACAGTGAAAAGAATTTCAATATACAAAATTCCAGGGAACAAACAAAGAGACATAAGATATCAGAACTCTTTTCAAGTCAAAGAGAAACTGACGACACCATGGCAAATGGGGCAAAAAATGAAAAACAACCAAAATACAAACAACATTCTTCAAAACATTACATACAAGACCCTACAATACTAACCCCAACAAAAACTCAAAAGGCTCATCTCAAAACTGATGCATGATTAATACAATTGTCTAAAGATTCTTCTAAAAAAAACTCTGAAATTATAGACAATTTCATTCCCTCTTCATACATGTACATTGTCATAGTCATTGTATTTAAATGTTTAAATATAAGCTATTGAAACTGTAAACATATAGCTTAAATTCAATTATTACATGTATAATACCTTTGTATGTTTTAGAGGAAAATGTAAAAACTTTGTTTTGCTTACAGAAACTTCTTAAAGCTGCAAGGGAGGGGAATATAAAAGAGGTAGAAATATGTGTAAAGAATGGAGCTAGTTTGGAATGTAGAAGTGATGATAGAGTAAGTGAAGTAAAATGTATTTATTATATATATAGTACACACAATATGAATCAGTTAAACATTGCTCTTCTTAGTGTTCAGTGATTCAATGTTAATTTCTGATAATTGCAAATAGTCTTCAAAATATTAAGAAACATGATTACACATCGCAAATGTATATAGAACTGTTGCTGTCTGATACTTCATAACTGTATACAACTGCCATATTGTGATTGACTTCATTACACTGATGAATACCACTCCAGTGTGTATGTCAAAGGGTTGCTGTCTGATACTTCCTAACTGTATACAACTGAAATATTGTGATTTACTTCATTACACTGATGAATACCACTTCAGTTTGTATGTCAAAGGGTTGCTGTCTGATACTTCCTAACTGTATACAACTGAAATATTGTGATTGACTTCATTACACTGATGAATACCACTCCAGTTTGTATGTCAAAGGGTTGCTGTCTGATACTTCCTTACTGCATGAACTGTATACAACTGACATATTGTGATTTACTTCATTACACTGATGAATAAGACTCTAGTTTTTAGTCAAAGGGTTGCTGTCTGATAATTTGTAAGCGTATACAACTGAAATATTGTGATTTACTTCATTACACTGACGAATACCACTCCAGTTTGTATGTCACAGGGTTGCTGTCTAATAATTTGTGAGCATACACAACTGAAACATTGTGATTTATTCATTTCACTGATGAATACCACTCTAGTTTGTATGTCAAAGGGTTGCTGTCTAAAACCTCTTAACTGCATACAACTGAAATATTGTGATTTATTTTATTATACTTTAAGACACTTAACATACACTTTCATGGTATTCTATTAAAAAATTCCTTTGGTTTTACATAAATCTTGCATCATCATGACACAAGACATGACACAGGATCATACAACAATCATTTACCAATTCTGTATTAAACATGACATGTGGCACCTGATCATACAACATTCATTCACCACTCCTATACTGAACATGACATGCGACACCTGATCATACAACATTCACTACCACTCCTGCACTGAACATGACATCTGACACCTGATCATACAACATTCATTAACCACTCCTCTACTGAACATGACACATGACACCTGATCATACAACATTCATTAACCACTCCTGTACTGAACATGACATGTGATACCTGATCATACAACATTCATCCATCACTCCTCTACTGAACATGACATGTGACATCTGATCATACATCATTCATTAACCACTCCTGTACTGAACATGACATGTGATACCTGATCATACAATATTCATTTACCACTCCTGTACTGAACATGACATGTGACACCTGATCATACAACATTTGTTACCACTCCTCTACTGAACATGACATATGACACCACATCAAACAACATTCCTAACCACTCCTGTACTGAACATGACACATGACACCTGATCATACAACATTCATTACCACTCCTGTACTGAACATGACATGTGACATCTGATCATACATCATTCAGTAACCAATCCTGTACTGAACATGACATGTGATACCTGATCATACAATATTCATTTACCACTCCTGTACTGAACATGACATGCGACACCTGATCATACAACAGTTGTTACCACTCCTGTAATGAACATGACATGTGACACCTGATCATACAACATTTGATACCACTCCTATACTGAACATGACATGTGACACCTGATCAAACAACATTTGTTACCACTCCTCTACTGAACATGACATGCGACACCTGATCATACAACATTCAATTAACACTCCTCTACTGAACATGACATGTGACACCTGATCATACAACATTTGTTACCACTCCTCTACTGAACATGACATGTGACACCTGATCAAACAACATTCATTAACCACTCCTGTACTGAACATGACATGAGACACCTGATCATACAACATTTGTTACCACTCCTCTACTGAACATGACATGTGACACCGGATCAAACAACATTCATTAACCACTCCTGTACTGAAAATGACATGTGACACCTGATCATACAACATTCAATTAACACTCCTATACTGAACATGACATGCAACACCTGATCATACAACATTCGTTACCAGTCATGTACTGAGCATGATATGTGACACCTGATCATACAACATTCATCCACCACTCCTCTACTGAACATGACATGTGACACCACATTGTACAAAATTCATTCACCACTCCTGTACTAAACATGACATGCGACACCTGATCATACAACATTCGTTACCACTCCTGTACTGAACATGACATGTGACACCACATCATACAACATTCATTAACCACTCCTGTACTGAACATGACATGTGACACCACATCATACAACATTCATTTACCACTCCTGTACTGAACATGACATGTGACACCTGATCATACAATATTCATTTACTACTCCTGTACTGAACATGACATGTGACACCTGATCATGCAACATTCATTCACCACTCTAGTACTGAACATGACATGTGACACCTGATCATACAACATTCATCCACCACTCCTGTACTGAACATGACATGCCACACCTGATCATACAACGTTCATTCACCACTCCTGTACTACACATGACATGAGACACCTGATCATACAACATTCATCCATCACTCCTGCACTGAACATGACATGTGACACCACATCATACAACATTCATCAACAACTCCTGTACTGAACATGACATGTGACACCTGATCATACAACATTCATCCACCACTTCTGCACTGAACATGACATGTGACAACACATCATACAACATTCATTAACCACTCCTGTACTGAACATGACATGTGACACCTGATCATACAACATTCAATTAACACTCCTCTACCGAACATGACATGTGACACCTGATCATACAACATTCATCCACCACTTCTCTACTGAACATGACCTGTGACACCTGATCATACAACATTGGTTACCACTCCTGTACTGAACATGACATGTGACAACACATCATACAACATTCATTAACCACTTCTGTACTTAACATGACATATGACACCTGATCATACAACATTCATTACCACTCCTGTACTGAACATGACATGTGACACCTGATCATATAACATTCATTTACCACTCCTGTACTGAATATGACATGCAACACCTGATCATACAATATTTGTTACCACTCCTGTACTGAACATGACATGTGACACCTGATCATATAACATTCATTTACCACTTCTGTACTGAACATGAATTATGACACCACAACATACAACATTCATTTACCACTCCTGTACTGAACATGACATGTGACACCTGATCATACAACATTCATCCACCACTACTGTACTGAACATGACATGTGACACCTGATCATGCAACATTCATCCACCACTCCTCTTCTGAACATGATATGTCTTACCTGATCATACAACATTCTTTTACCACTCCTGTACTGAACATGACATATGACACCTGATCATACAACATTCATCCACCACTCCTATACTGAACATGATATGTGACACCTGATCATACAACATTCATTTACCACTTCTGTACTGAGCATGACATGTGACACCTGATCATACATCATTCATTCATTACTCCTGTAATGAACATGACATGTGACACCTGATCATACGACATTCATCCACCACTCCTCTACTGAACATGACATGTGACACAACATTGTACAACATTAATTTACCACTCCTGTACTGAACATGACATGCATATGTGTGACCTGATCATACAACATTCATTCACCACTCCTGTACTGAACATGAATTATGACATTTGATCATACAGCATTCAGTTACCAGTCCTGTACTGAACATGACATGTGAAACCTGATCATACAACATTTATTTACCACTTTTGTACTGAACATGACATGTGAAACCTGATCATACAACATTTATTTACCACTTTTGTACTGAACATGACATGTGATACCTGATCATACAACATTCATTCACCACTCCTGTACTGAACATGACATGTGAGACATGAGCATACAACATTCATTTACCACTTTTGTACTGAACATGACATGTGATACCTGATCATACAACATTCATTCACCACTCCTGTACTGAACATGACATGTGAGACATGAGCATACAACATATATTTACCACTTCTATACTAAACATGACATGGGTATCCTGGTAACATGTGACATAGTAATCACATACTTACACCAACATGTGAAATTACAAAATCACTCTTATACTCAACACCAACATGTGAAATTACAAAATCACTCTTATACTCAACACCAACCTGACATAGCAATAACACTCTTAAACTAAACTCCAACATGTGACATAGCAATGACACTCTTATACTCAACACCAACATGTGACATAGCAATAACACTCTTATACCAAACTCCAACATGTGACATATCAATGACACTTTTATACTCAACACCAACACTTGACATAACCATGACATGCTTATACTCAACACCAACAAGTGACCTAGCAATGACACTCTTATACTGCTCACAAACAAGTGACATATCAACATTTATAGGCAACGCAAACAAAAAGTAAAAACATGGCTTTTGAAATTCTTCACTTATACTCAACACAAACATACACCACTGCTATATTACCATAATAAGCAACAGCACATATAATTTGAAGCGACTGTTATACACCACACAAACATTTTACATGGAAATACCTCTGAATTCTTTTTAAGCTTTGATCAATATTCTGAATTAACACAAAATACTGTTAATCAGACAGGTTTAATGGACAACAAAAATTTGTTAGAATTATATAAAGTGGGGCCTCATTTTTCCTGTCTCATTAATTTGAATCAGAAAATATAATTATTTTTTTTTTCTTGAAATAATTTTTTTTTAACTTTGTTAATCAGACAGATTTAATAATAATAAAAAATAAAAATTGACAGAATTATATAAAGTGGGGCCTCATTTTATTTGTAACACAGAACTGAATCAGATAGTAAAGGTTTTATTTTATTTCCTGACAAAAAATTATTTTGTAAACATCTGATTTTAATGAGAAGTTGATGAGAACAAGTTGTGAAAACATCTTTAGTCAGATAATGTTAATTCTACAGATCTAATGTAAAACATCTTTTAAAAAGAACAAATACTTGACAGAAATATATAAAGTGGGGTCTTATTTTTCTTGTCTCTTCGTACTGAATCAGAAAATATAACTCGTTTCAATGTTTCTTGAAAAAAGTTTTTTTTTTTAATCTGACAGTTTTGATGGAAGTTCTGACATCTCACAATAAAACATGTTGTTTATTTGTTGTTTATGTAGAATATAAATACAAGTGTGACTGGTCATTTTATTCAGTTTTGACCACTGATTCATGTGATATATATTTTGTTTATATTTATTACACAACATTGTCCAGTTTATGACACAAGTTTTGATGTCTGTTATATGTTGATATTACAGTATGGACAGACACCATTAATGTTGGCGGCTGAGAGAGGACACCTGGAGGTAGTGATGTACCTCGCCAGTCAGGGCAGTCAGTTAGAGGCCACAGACACCTTGGTAATGATAGATATAATCACCTTACTCTGACAAAACTCAACTTTATACAGAATCTACACAAAATCATGTTGTTAATCAGACAGGTTTAATGGACAACAAATATTTGTTAGAATTATATAAAGTGGGGTCTCATTTTATTCGTAACACAGAACTGAATCAGATAGTAAAGGTTTTATTTTGTTTCTTGACAAAAAATTATTTTGTTAATATTTGATTTTTTAATGAGAAGTTGATGAGAACAAGTTGTGTTAACATCTTTAGTCAGATAATGTTAATTCTACAGATCTAATGTAAAACATCTTTTAAAAATAACAAATACTTGACAGAATTATATAAAGTGGGGTCTTATTTTTCTTGTCTCTTTGTACTGAATCAGAAAATATAACTCGTTTTAATGTTTCTTGAAAAAAAGTTTTTTTTCAACCTGACAGTTCTGATAGAAGTTCTGACATCTCACAATAAAACATGTTGTTTATTTGTTGTTTATGTAGAATATAAATACAAGTGTGACTGGTCATTTTGTTCAGTTTTGACCACTGATTCATGTGATATATATTTTGTTTATATTTATTACACAACATTGTCCAGTTTATGACACAAGTTTTGATGTCTGTTATATGTTGATATTACAGTTTGGAAGGACACCATTAATGTTGGCAGCTCGGTACGGACACCTGGAGGTGGTGATGTACCTCGCCAGTCAGGGCAGTCAGTTAGAGGCCACAGACGACTGGGTAATGATAGATATAATCACCTTACTCTGACCAAACATCACTTTATACAGAATCTACACAAAATCATGTTATTAATCAGACAGGTTTAATGGACAACAAATATTTGTTAGAATTATATAAAGTGGGGTCTCATTTTATTCGTAACACAGAACTGAATCAGAAAGTAAAGGTTTTATTTTGTTTTCTGACGAAACATTATTTTGTTAAAATCTGATTTTAATGAGAAGTTGATGAGAACAAGTTGTGTTAATATCTTTAGTCAGATAATGTTAATTCTACAGATCTAATGTAAAACATCTTTTAAAAATAACAAATACTTGACAGAAATATATAAAGTGGGGTCTTATTTTTCTTGTCTCTTCGTACTGAATCAGAAAATATAACTCGTTTCAATGTTTCTTGAAAAAAGTTTTTTTTTTTTAATCTGACAGTTTTGATGGAAGTTCTGACATCTCACAATAAAACATGTTGTTTATTTGTTGTTTATGTAGAATATAAATACAAGTGTGACTGGTCATTTTATTCAGTTTTGACCACTGATTCATGTGATATATATTTTGTTTATATTTATTACACAACATTGTCCAGTTCATGACACAAGTTTTGATGTCTGTTATATGTTGATATTACAGTTGGGACAGACACCATTAATGTGGGCGGCTTTGTACGGACACCTGGAGGTAGTGATGTACCTGGTCAGTCAGGGCAGTCAGTTAGAGGCCACAACATCCAAGGTAATGTTAGATATAATCACCTTACTCTGACAAAACATCACTTTATACAGAATCTACACAAAATCATGTTGTTAATCAGACAGGTTTAATGGACAACAAATATTTGTTAGAATTATATAAAGTGGGGTCTCATTTTATTCGTAATACAGATCTGATTCAGATAGTAAAGGTTTTATTTTGTTTCCTTACAAAAAGTTATTTTTATAACATCTGATTTGAATGAGAAGTTGATGAGAACAAGTTGTGTTAACATCTTTAGTCAGATAATGTTAATTCTACAGATCTAATGTAAAACATATTTTAAAAATAAAAAATACTTGACAGAATTATATAAAGTGGGGTCTTATTTTTCATGTCTCTTCGTACTGAATCAGAAATTATAACTCGTTTTAATGTTTCTTTAAAAAAGTTGTTTTTTTAACCTGACAGTTCTGATGTAAGTTCTGACATCTCACAATAAAACATTTTGTTTATTTGTTGTTTATGTAGAATATAAATACAAGTGTGACTGGTAATTTTATTCAGTTTTGACCACTGATTCATGTGATATATATTTTGTTTATATTTATTACACAACATTGTCCAGTTTATGACACAAGTTTTGATGTCTGTTATATGTTGATATTACAGTGGGGACAGACACCATTAATGTGGGCGGCTCGGGAAGGACACCTGGAGGTAGTGATGTACCTCGTCACTCACGGCAGTCAGTTAGAGGCCACAGACCTGGTAATGATAGATATAATCACCTTACTCTGACCAAACATCACTTTATACAGAATCTACACAAAATCATGTTGTTAATCAGACAGGTTTAATGGACAACAAATATTTGATAATGTTAATTCTACAGATCTAATGTAAAACATCTTTTAAAAATAACAAATACTTGACAGAATTATATAAAGTGGGGTCTTATTTTTCTTGTCTCTTCGTACTGAATCAGAAAATATAACTTGTTTTTATGTTTCTTGAAAAAAGTATTATTTTTTTTTAACTTTGATCTTTCTACTGAATCATTGTTAATCAGACAGGTTAAATGGAGACCTAATACTTGACAGAATTATATAAAGTGGGGTCTTATTTTTCTTGTGTCTTCGTACTGAATCAGAAATTATAACTTGTTTTAATGTTTCTTGAAAAAAGTTTTTTTTTCAACTTTGATTATTCTACAGAATCAACATAAAATCATGTTGTTAATCAGACATGTTAAATGGACAACAAATACTTGTTAGACTTATATTAAATGGGGTTTGTTATTATTTTTTCCTGTTTTGCAGAACTGAATCAGAAAATATATATTTAGTTTATAATCTTAATCTACCATCTATCAGTTTATACACAAGTATAATTGTTTATTATCCTACCCAATGTTATATTTCTTACATTTTGATAAATTGTTTGACTCCTCTCTTGATTTATTATCACACACCATTAACATGTTTATATTTTTATATTGTTATAGTATGGCGAAACAGCTTTACATTATGCTGCTCAGAATGGAGGGATTGATACAACAAAATGGTTAATAGATCAAGGATGCAGTCCTTGGGTGAAAACAGAAAAGGTAATATTCATTTTTATTCTTATTCACTATCTTTATTAACTAAAAATATATACACTTTAAATTGATATTAGAAAAACTCACTTGAAATTATGTGAACCAAGTATTTAACATGGTGCAGTCACTTGATTTACAAACATTAATCAAACCAACCCACAAACCACACTTCAAATGATGTCAACACACTGATCAAACCAACCCACAAACCACACTTCAAATGATGTCAACGCACTGATCATACCAACCCACATACCACACTTCAAATGATGTCAACACACTGATCAAACCAACCCACAAACCACACTTCATATGATGTCAACACACTCATCATACCAACCCACAAACCACACTTCATATGATGTCAACACACTGATCATACCAACCCACATACCACACTTCAAATGATGTCAACCCACTGATCATACCAACCACCAAACCACACTTCAAATGATGTCAACACACTGATCAAACCAACCCACAAACCACACTTCAAATGATGTCAACACACTGATCAAACCAACCCACAAACCACACTTCAAATGATGTCAACACACTGATCATACCAACCCACAAACCACACTTAAAATGATGTCAACACACTGATCAAACCGACCCACAGACCACACTTCAAATGATGTCAACACACTGATCATACCAACCCACAAACCACACTTCAAATGATGTCAACACACTGATCAAACCAACCCACAAACCACACTTCAAATGATGACAACACACTGATCAAACCAACCCACAAACCACACTTCAAATGATGTCAACACACTGATCATACCAAACCACACTTCAAATGATGTCAACACACTGATCATACCAACCCACAAACCACACTTCAAATGATGTCAACACACTTATCATACCAACCCACAAACCACACTTCAAATGATGTCAACATACAGATCATACCAACCCACAAACCACACTTCAAATGATGTCAACACACTGATCAAACCAACCCACAAACCACACTTCAAATGATGACAACACACTGATCAAACCAACCAACAAACCACACTTCAAATGATGTCAACACACTGATCATACCAACCAACAAACCACACTTCAAATGATGTCAACACACTGATCATACCAACCCACAAACCACACTTCAAATGATGTCAACACACTGATCATACCAACCCACAAACCACACTTCAAATGATGTCAACACACTGATTATACCAACCCACAAACCACACTTCAAATGATGTCAACACATTGATCATACCAACCACCAAACCACACTTCAAATGATGTCAACACACTGATCATACCAACCCACATACCACACTTCATATAATGTCAACACACTGATCATACCAACCCACAAACCACACTTCAAATGATGTCAACACACTGATCAAACCAACCCACAAACCACACTTCAAATGATGTCAACACACTGATCAAACCAACCCACAAACCACACTTCAAATGATGTCAACACACTGATCATACCAACCCACAAACCACACTTCATATGATGTCAGCACACTGATCATACCAACCACCAAACCACACTTCAAATGATGTCAACACACTGATCAAACCAACCCACAAACCACACTTCATATGATGTCAACACACTGATCATACCAACCCACAAACCACACTTCAAATGATGTCAACACACTGATCAAACCAACCCACAAACCACACTTCAAATGATGTCAACACACTGATCATACCAACCCACAAACCACACTTCAAATGATGTCAACACACTGATCATACCAACCAACAAACCACACTTCAAATGATGTCAACACACTGATCATACCAACCCACAAACCACACTTCAAATGATGTCAACACACTGATCAAACCAACCCACAAACCACACTTCAAATGATGACAACACACTGATCATACCAACCCACATACCACACTTCATATGATGTCAACACACTGATCAAACCAACCCACAAACCACACTTCAAATGATGTCAACACACTGATCATACCAAACCACACTTCAAATGATGTCAACACACTGATCACCAATCAAAAAACATGGTGCAGTCACTGGATTAACAATTATTAACACGAGTCATCAAAACCGATATACCATAATTCAAACAATGTCAACTAAGGGATAACCAATCAAAGCATGTCAATACAATGATCACCTAGCAATCATTACAAACACACCTTCCACCAATCATACATTACAAACACACCTCCCACCAATCATACATTACAAACACACCTTCCACCAATCATACATTACAAACACACCTTCCACCAATCATACATTACAAACACACCTTCCACCAATCATACATTACAAACATACCTCCCATCAATCATACATTACCAACACACCTTCCATCAATCAAACACTACCAATATACCTACCACCAATCATACATTACAATCACACCTTCCGCTAATCATACACGGGGCAGCCCCGATGTTCCGACACCCCGTTAGTCCGACACCCCATTGGTCCAACACCCCATTAGTCCGACACACCATTGGTCCAACACCCCACTAGTCTGACAACCCATTGGTCCGACACCCCGTTGGTCCGACACCCCGTTAGTCCGACACCCCACTAGTCCGACGCTCCATTGTTCCGACACATCAATAGTCCAACAATACAATAAATCCCGACCAATAGTAGTAAGCTGATACACAGAAACTAACAAATATGTGAACCTAGTGTTAGACCAGTTGTTAGAGAGCAATCAGGGACACATCAATAGTACAATTATGTAAATGTTTATCTTTACGAGGAACAACACAGGATAACTTGCTACCGAAACTGTGAATTTATTCAACAATTACCTATTATTTATTATTTTACATTGTATAGGTAAAATTAATGCACCAGTTACCTAATATTTATCGCTTTACAGTTAATGAAATAAAAGAAGATGTATATGTGTATGATTGATGAAAGATTATTTGGTTGTATTTCAGGGTCAGACTCCTTATGATAAGGTAACAATGGAAAGCTATGATGATTCTGAAAAGAAAAAGAAAAAGAAAGAAGTGATGGACTTCCTTAAGGTAGATATTTTGTCTTAATAAAAAAGAGATATTCACAAATATGTCACAGATATGTTAGAGTCACAACAGACTTGGTACAAAAAAGTTTCAATAAAACATTTGTCTTTAGTTGTCTATGTGGTATTTGTTGTCAGTTAACAATGTAAGTTGACACTTCCAAGCTTGTTGCCTAATGTAGATGTTGGCATAAATATTTCATTTAAGCAAAATATGTGCATTATGTATCAGTGCATGAAAAGATGGATTTAAATGTGTATGCAAGTATGTGATAGACATATATACAGGCACTTCATTGCATCATTTTTTACATGTATAGAAAAAACCTTTGTAAAATCTTTTAAAATCTAATATAAATACAATTACAAGTTAATCACATCACTATTAAAGATGCTAGATTCTACCATCATGTTGTATTGTATATAAGAAAAACAAATTATCATGACTAGTAAAGGATAATGATTTTTTTCAGAGCGTGCAAATACAAATATTTCAGACATTATTTGTAGCTAAAGTAATGATGCTCTCAAAGATTTTATTAGTTATAAATGTAACCTCAAAAAAATGATTAAAATTTCCACGTTTTATTAAAAGAATAAAGTAAACCTATGTACAGTAGTTTATATATATGCAGATACAGTGAGGTATTTTCAGTTTGAATCTGGTACACAAATAAAGCAAGTTATTTACCAAAAAAAAGAAAAAAAAAGAAGTTATTTACAATTTGAATACATCATGAATCTTGTCCTATGTGATTTACTTACAAAATGTAGGGGAGGGGCATGTTAATTTACTCCTGTCTGTCCGTCTGTTCGTCTGTTCCTCTGTTCGTCCGTCTTGATTAGGATACATTGTTTGTCCGGCTATCTCCTCCTACAGTTTTGGAGGTACAACTTTAATATTTTGTAGGATGTTCATGAACACAATAAAGGTGTGCATGGCCAAAGGATTTTGATTTTTTTCAAATATTCTGAAAATGTCAGGTAGTTGGACTTGGTAATTGTTTTGGTACAAGCTGCATAAAAAGATCATGGTTTGTCTAGCTATCTCCTCCTATAGTTTTGGAGGTACAACTTTAATATTTTGTAGGATGTTCATAAACATAATAAAGGTGTGGATGGCCATAGGATTTAGATTTTTATTTCAAATATTCTGAAAATGACAGGTAGTTGGACCTTTTTTTTTACTAGCTGCATAAAGAGATCATGGTTTGTCCAGCTATCTCCTCCTACTATTACATCATCATACGTAGTGTTAAATTTATAATTTCCTATGGTCAGGCGGAGGCATCATTTGTCTTACAGACAGCGTAACAATTTCAAGTTGTATGCAAACATCACTGTTGGTCAAATCTAAAATATGTGGAACTATACTGTGCATATGGCAGAGCAGAAAAGGGGGTGGGGGCATTGTCCATATCTAGTATTGTGTATAGTCATGTTTACATTTTTTCATGGTTTTTAGCTCACCTGTCCTGCAGGGCCAAAAACAGTTTGTCTCATCACTGTTCGTCCATTTTAAACTGATGATTCAGATATTTTTAGACTAATATATTATTGTGTTGTGTTGTTGTACCACTGTCTCAGGTTTAGGAGGAGTGAGCACTCACAAACCTGTTTAAACATCACATTCTGTATGTGCATGTTCCAAATCTGAAGCCTGTACTTCATCCAGTTGTTTTTGGTTATTGTCTGATATATTCGTGTTTCGATTATTGATTGCTCGATATCAAACTGTTGATTTTCTCGTCTTAATGGCTTAACATTTTACCGTAGACACACCAAGCTAATGAATTGTTATATGATATCAAATTGTTTATTCTTTTGTAGACTGTCATGTTAAAGACTCCAGAAGAAGGTAAGTTCAGTTATGATATGCCAGTATTCTAGTCTCTCATACCATCATTTAAGAATAAAGTGTTCTTTCTGTGCTAGTATTGATAGTAAGTTTTTGGATATTTGCTTTGTTAAACTTCTAATCGGGAATAAAAGAAGGTTGGGGTTGAAATGTCAAAACATTAATTTAAAACTTCCATATAGTCATGTTCGGTCCGTTATCAGAAATCATGAAAAGAGTTTTATTTGTGCTATACCTTTTCGTTATTTTCAGAATTTTGTCTTTCTGGCAGATCTTGCGTTGTGTTTGTTTAAAAACATCTTGTGTACTATTTTTTTCTGCACCAGATACGAATGTCCACATTAAAATTATTTCAATAATTGCGTAGCTTGAGTTATATTTACACATGTTCGCTTCAACAGAGCTATGAGAAAACTGACAAATGAACACTCAGTCTACCTTACAAAATGTAATTTTACAGTCATTATAACAAATTGGTTGACCGATATACGACGTGTTTGTGTCTTTATAGTTACCCACTAGCGAAATGCTTTTGAGAATATTGAGATGTTCGTCTGATCTGTTCTTCAATCACCGAGTCTTATTTTCATAATGTAACTTTTTACTAAGTGTGAATTTGTGTATTTTCTTATTTGAAAAACAAAATATTAAAATTAAAGTTCCTAATGCCATTAAAAAGCTAAATCTAAAATATGGATGTTTAATATAAATCACCACGGCGGACAATGGGCTTTTAAAATCCTTTATGTGAGGAGGTATTTTAACACCAATAATAACTTTTACATAATGACAAACCGTCAAAAACATTGGGAAATAACCCAGAAAAAAACATTTCTATCAACCTTGATAATTGATAATTGAGAATTTGAAATCGCATATTGAAAGTATATGATAGATAAACAGATTAATTGGTACAAACAATAGTTATATAACTGCATCTAAGACGGAAAGATTAAAATGGCAGAAATCTGTTTTATTTTTTGACTTATTAAATATTTTTTAGCGGCCGGTACATTATTGTATGATTTTTGTCGAGCCTTTGAAATTTATAAATGTTACAAAAAAGTAATTTCATGAAAGTGAGACATAGGGATCCTAGATTTCATCTTGGCCAGCGTCAACATTTAGATTCAGTCTGTGATTAAATGTTTTTTTAGACATCAATAACTGTATCAAATCTAGATGGAGTTTTAGGGAATGTGGACAGACTTTATTATGACCCGGTGTCATATGGTATTTTGAACCCCCTAAAAATTGAACCCTACTATAGACCTTGAATTTCAAAAATCCAAACTACTCTACCTCCTTTACATAGTAATAATACCCCAATAAGTAGTTTGTATGTATTTATCTTTCTGGAAAAGATAATAGAAAAAAAATAATTTCCATGGTATTTTGACCCCCCTGCGGTATATTGAACCTCCTACTATAGACCTTCAATTTTTAACCGGATTTTGTGACAAAAATGTCGGTTATTAAATTGGGGATGCTCGGCGGGCGGGCGGGCGGGCGGCAATCAAATGTTGTCCGTACATTAACTCAAGAATCGTTCAACCAAACCTTTTAAAATTTTAATATGTTGTTACTGACAACTAAATGAAGGTCAAGTTCAATAATGGCCATTTTGACTTTTACCGTTCAGGAATTATGGTTCTTGAAAGATTGAAAAATGGCGTTTCCAGTCGTGTCCGTGCATTTACGCATGAACAGTTCTACCAAAGCTTCCCAAATTTTAATATGTTGTTACTGGTGACAAAATGGAGGTCAAGTTCAATAATGACGATTTTGACTTTTACCGTTCAGGAGTTATGGTTCTTGAAAGATTGAAAAATGGCGTTTCCAGTCGTGTCCGTGCATTTACGCATGAACTGTTCTACCAAAGCTTCCCAAATTGTAATATGTTGTTACTGGTGACAAAATGGAGGTCAAGTTCAATAATGACGATTTTGACTTTTACCGTTCAGGAGTTATGGTTCTTGAAAGATTGAAAAATGGTGTTTCCAGTCGTGTCCGTGCATTTTCTCATGAACCTTTCAACTAAAGCTTTTCAAATTTTAATATGTTGTTACTGATGACAAAATAGAGGTCAAGTTCAATAATGACGATTTTGACTTTTACCGTTCAGGAGTTATGGTTCTTGAAAGATCGTAAAATGGTGTTTCCATTCACGTTGTTGCATTTACTCACAAACCATTCAATCTAAGCTTTTCAAATTTTAATATGTTGATACTGATGACAAAATAGAGGTCAAATTTGATATTGACTTTCACCAATCATCAGTAATGGTTCTTGTGATATTGCCAGGACACAAATAAATGCTAATAAATCCGGTTTGGTGTCGTTGTGACAGCCTCTTCTTAAAAAATCTTGCTATTCTAACTCCTCAACATAGTTATAATACTCCAATAAGTAGTGTGTATGTATTTAACATACTGGAAATGATATTTTGAAGAAAAAAATATTTTCACAGTATTTTGACCCCCCTACCATGGTATATTGAACCCCCTACCATAGACCTTCAATTTCAAAAATTCCAGCTATTATCTATCCTGAACATAGTAATAATACTTCAATATGTAGTTTTTATGTATTTTACATACTGTAAAAGATATTTTGAAAAAAATAATTTCCATGGTATGTTGACCCCCCTATGGTATATTGACCCCCCCTGTGGTATATTGAACCCCCCTCTATAGACCTTCAATTAAAAAAATTCCGGCTTTTCTTAATCCTTAACATAGTAATAATACTCCAATAAGAAGTTTGTATGCATTTAACATGCTGGAAAAGATATTTTGAAGAAAAGAACATTTCCATGGAATTTTAACCTCCCTGCGGTGTAGTAAACCCCTACTATAGACGTTGAATTTCAAAAATTCAAGCTAATCTAACTCCTTTACATATTTATAATTCTCTAATAAGTAGTTTGTATGTATTTAACATACTGTAAAATATATTTTGATAATTTTACTTAGCCATGGTATTTTGACTCCCTGCGGTATATTGAACCCCCTGCCATAGACCTTCAATTTAAAAAATTCTAGCTATTCTAACTCCATAACATAGTTATAATTCTCCAATTTGTAGTTTGAATGCATTTAACATGTTTGAAAGATATTTTGAAGAGATTATATTTTGACCCCCCCCCTTTCCATGATATATTGAACCCCCTTCCTTTAGACTTGAATTTTAAAAATCCAAGTTTTTCTAACTCCTTTACATAGTTTCAATACTCCAATAAGTAGTTTGTTTGTATTTAACATGCTGGAAAATATATTTTGAAAATTTTACTTAGCCATGTCTTTTTGACCCCCCTACCATGGTATATTGAACCCCCTACTATACATCTAAAGAACTTTAATGTTAAAATATCTTGCTACTGTAACTCCTTTACATATTTATTATACTCCAATAAGTAGTTTGCATTTATTTTATTAACTTGAAAAGATGTTTTGAAAATTTTACTTTTTAGATTAACTGAGCCATGGTAATTTGACCCAATCCCCCTTTTTTACCATGGAGAATTAAAACTTAAGTCTACCATTCTATATAAATATTCTAAATTTCAAAGAATTAAAGCGTCCAAGCTACATGGTCTAGTTATAATGCTTTAAGAAGTTTTTTGAATGAAATTTTGTTGGTTAAGACTTCAGAGCACTTATACCAAGCAAATATTTTTCTTTTAACCAATCATTGAAAATTGACCTCTCTTTCTTGTATTAATGATTTTTAATTTTTGATTAGCTTTTATATAATGTTAAATGTTTTATTAATCATCTAGAATGGAAAAAAACAGGGGGGGTTCAATTTACCATGGGGTTCAATTTTCCATACAGGGGGGTTCAATTTACCATGGGGGGGGGGGGGGGGGTTAAATTTACCATAGCGGTATTTTGACCCCGGGGTCATTTAACCATGGGGTTCAAAATACCATTTGACACCGGAAACAAAATTTTGAAAAAAAAATTTTTCCTTTGTATGTATATAACATATAAATGGTCTTAGTTTATTTTGCAGTTAACAAATGGATACAGTTTGTTACATATCAATTACTTTATCAAACCTTCATAAAACTTTATGAAACTTTGGTACAAGATT